>NC_064643.1:646703999-647010456 GCF_023864345.2 Schistocerca serialis cubense
AAGCGATCACAAAACTCGGATGGACAACACTGAAACACCCACCTCACAGTCATGACTTGGCTTCATGTGACTATCATCTCTTTGGGAAACTGAAAGACTCTCTTCGAGGAACAAGGTTTGAAGATGATGACTCCCTTGTGCACTCTGCCAAACAGCGGCTCCAACAGGTTGGTCCAGAATTTTACTGTGCGGGTATACATGCGCTGGTTGCAAGATGGCGTAAGGCAGTTGAGAGGGATGGAAATTATGTGGATAAATGAAAATATTGTTCCTAAAGGATGTATCTACACACTGCAAAACTTTCAAACATGTAGAATAAACGATGGATTTTTTAAAAAAATAGCGTGCCTTTCTTTTGGAGTGACCCTCGTAATATGTAGGAGAGCTGATCAGCCGCCCAGAACTGCTATGAGGAAAGGTAACTTGACATGAAGCTGAACGCCAGCAGGCTGAAGGGCTCAGGGCTAGGCGCTCCATGCGAACCGGTTGCGTCAGCACAGTACCAGATGTGGGTTAATCCTAGAACAGGGAATTTTGGCGACGGACAATCGCTTTGGAGGACAGACAATGCTCCAAGAAAATTGAACTGTCAGGCAATCTTAAAGATGGCTAAATAATGGATATCTAGTCTTCGACAATAAATCACAGTTACATATTAATGCATATCTGAATACATCAGCGCTCTCAGATAAATGAAGTGTATCGAATGACACAACAATTTTCCAGTACCTTTAAAACTACTGAAGTTAATACTTCACAGTGAACGAATGACCTTCGAAACTGATTTCAACATAAGGTATCTCAGAGGATAGAATTGCACTAGAGCTATAATCCCTGTAATCTGTGGATCAGTATCTATTGTATTCATTGATTTATGACGTCTTTGATATCTGTTTCATTACGCAAGTGTTTGTCAGAACAACGAATCTGCCACAACTTCACAGCAAATGAACACAACATGAATACCTTATGTTTTGTCTTTCTTGTGTATTTATTTAATGAACAAAAAAAGGCTCTGAGACTATGGGACTTAACTTCTGAGGTCATCAGTCCCCTAGAGCTTAGAACTACTTAAACCTAACTAACCTAAGGACATCACACACATCCGTGCCCGAGGCAGGATTCGAAGCTGCGACTGTAGCAGTTGCGCGGTTCCGGACTGAAGCGCCTACAGCCGCTCGGCCACCCCGGCCAGCTTTAATGAACAGTTTTCCATTTTGCCAGTAACTTTATTTAAATGTGGATTGAAAGTACTACAGTAAAAACTGAGATACTTTGAAAGTGGCAAATCGTATGCATTAGCAGACACCATAACTGAAAAGTAAACCAAAATACGCTTCTGTCAAGAAGACATGAATAATCGTTTAAATAATGTTTAAAGACAATTCATTGTCGTTTAACGTGAGCGCATACTAGCTTAATTACTTACGAGCAATCGGCTGGCCAGTGTGGCCGAGTGGTTCAAGGCGCTTCAGTCTGGAACCGCGCGACCGCTACGGTCGCAGGTTCGAATCCTGCCTTGGGCATGGATGTGTGTGATGTCCTTAGGTTAGTTAGGTTTAAGTAGTTCTAAGTTCTAGGGGACTGATGACCTCAGATGTTAAGTCCCATAGTGCTCAGAGCCATTTGAACCATTTGAACTTACGAGCAATCCTTTATTCGTAGTTGTGAACGGTCTGAGTGTGACCGATCTTTATAATATTTATTTTCCTTAAATATTGTTGTAATATATTAGTTTAGCGTGAGTTTAGTTTGATGAGTCAAATCATGTTTGTAGAACGTAAGAATGACGTATTTTTGGTGGGGACGGCCTTCAGCCAATGGAAAAGCGGACAGCAGCGGAACACTATTAGAGTCAAGTGGAGACTGAGACTCTTCAAGTGAAGAGCTCAAGAGAGCGGCGATTCTGGACACTTTGTGTCGGGTGCTCGAAGGAGGTAGCCCTGCCTGTAGTAACGAGGGATATTCAATCATAGAGGTGTTTGGTTCTGGGAGATGAATGGTCGCTACCACACTTTAACTTCTGAAGGAACTTTATATTTTGATAGGTCTGAATGTCCTCCATAGTAGGACTCTAACTTTTTTCTACTTGTATTACGGAACTGAGGAGAGACAGAGAACGAGTTATTTATCTTTGTATCATGTGTGTTAAGTTGTGAACTATTGTGTTGAACTCCGAACTGTTTTGATCTGGTGAATATTTAATGTATTGTAATTGTGAAACAGAATTAGTTTTTGCATATTTTTGATGATTATTTAGTCTGGGGATTTTGCTACCATTCTCGTGATGCTCTCAACGTGACTTTACTGCATTTGATAAGGGTACTCGTGTTTTCTGTCTGAATGTTAACTGAATGTTGTAGGACCACTTCCTGTTTATTTGAGGTGTCCTTTACTGAATAAAGATAATTCAGCACAATTCTCTGTCGTTACATCAATTACAGACGTTTGAATAGAACCCTTGTTATTAAATTATTGGCTGGTTCAAATGGCTCTGAGCACTATGGGACTCAACTTCTGAGGTCATTAGTCCCCTAGAACTTAGAACTAGTTAAACCTAACTAACCTAAGGACATCACAAACATCCATGCCCGAGGCAGGATTCGAACCTGCGACCGTAGCGGTCTTGCGGTTCCAGACTGCAGCGCCTTTAACCGCACGGCCACTTCGGCCGGCATTAAATTATTCATTTAACTTTTATTTCGTTTTTCTGTGTGATTTATTTACTCTAAATTCTAGCCAATGGATAGCCTATTTGACTACAGGATCACAGCTACAGGTTATGATATGCAGCGAATTAGCTGTGGGGCATAAAAGCTGTCGTGTGCGGCTTGGTGCTGTGACTATATCGAGTTTTTCTTTTTAAGCAGAGCTGTGCACAGCCCAAGTACCTGAAATATGAGTAACTACAGGTAAAGATACAACTACTTCACTCATATGGAGTACTGTTTGGTAAATTAGTTACTCAGCAGTACTAACCGTTAGTTCCTGACCCAAAATGTACATCACATCTACCGATTTACTATCCCATTTGTATAAGTTTTTCATAGTGCATCATGTACTTGTAACGTTGGGGAAAATTTTTTCAGTGGTACTGCCTTAATCTGTTGCTTCAGTATCGCTGAGTGGGAATGTGTGTTGACATTCAAAACTCCTCTGTGGAGAGGTAGTTGGCTAGGCTGGTTGGATGTATCTCTGAATGTTAAAACAGAAAGCATGTACTTCCAGTATGAAGGGGCGCCAGCCTATTCCGGTATCGATGTGAGGAATCATCTGGAAACCATCTTCGAGAATCGAAGGATAGGCCAAGGTGACCCTGTATCGCGTTTACCCAGGTCACCTGACCTCATGTGTCAGTATGTTTTCCTGTGGGGGCACATAAAATAGCTACTGTATGAAACCATTGTGTAAACAGTAGAAGACCTTATCGATGGAATTTCGATCGCTGCTGGTAGCATTGCAGATATGCCTGAAATCTGGAAACCGACATGAAAGTCAATGACCCTGGTTGGGGTTTGAGTTGTTTGGGGGAAGAGACCAAACTGCGAGGTCATGTGTCTCATTGGATTAGGGTAGGACGGGGAAGGAAGTCGGCCGTGCCCTTTCAAAGGAACTATCCCAATATTTGCCTGGGGCGATTTAGGGAAACCACGGAAAACCTAAATCAGGATGGCCAGACGCGGGATTGAACCGTCATCCTCCCGAATGCGAGTCCAGTGTCTAACCACTGCGCCACCTCGCTCGGTGAATGACCCGGCAATGTATAGCGTACAGGCAGGCTAATTGCTGCGTATTCGAGCAGTTCCTGTGTGCGCCACTGCTGTAATTACCATGCTGAACTACCTTCTGTGTAAATCGTCCCTAGCATCAGATAGGGCTCTCTGGTACGTTACGTAGCTTAACTAAATGCGGTGGCGGAGGTGGCGTGGGGGCTGCAGAGATAGCAACGTGTCTGCACGGCTCTTTCCCTTCCAGTTTGATGTTAAAGGTATAAACTGGAAAGTTCCAACTTTGAGGAACTGGACTTAGGAGAAGCAGTATGCATGAATTCTTTTTTTTTTTTTTTTTTTTTTTTTTTAATTATGAATTTGGCCAGCTATGGACCGTATACAACGTAAGACTTATGGTGTTTCTTTTTCTTCCGTTCTTCCCAGTACTTCTTCATTTTCTCGCCAACTGCTCGTCTCTGCTCATCTGTCCACACTCTCTTGGGTCGAGGTTTTGGCGCATCTTCTTCATAGTTTGCGTTTTCTATAAGTAGCCTAAAGTTATTCCTGTCACGTATTATTTCTTCTGTAGCACCTATTTTGTTGGCGTCTTTCTTTAGTGCTTCTATCCATCCTACGGTGTTTTTCAGCTTACTAACGTAATTAAAAATTTTCTTTGTAATTCGTGTTTCTTCCATTCTTTTTAAATGTCCATAAAATTTTAGCCGTCTCTTCCTCATTGTATCTGTGATCTTTTCTGTGTTTTTGTATAGGTCTTCATTTCTCCTTTTAATTCAACTGTTTTCCTTATTTTTCTCAGGACCTAGAATTTTTCTTAATATTTTTCTCTCTCTTTTTTCTAGTTCTCTTAATTCGCCTTTCTTATTCAATGTTAGGCACTCTGATCCATATGTTGCTTGTGTCCTAATAACTGAATTATAATGTTTAATCTTTGCTTGTATGGATATTGATTTCTTATTGTAATAGTTTTGTGTTAATTTATATGCAAATTCCAACTTTTTTATTCTTTCTTTATTTGTTGTGTTATCCAGTCCATTGGCTTGGATCCACTCCCCCAGATATTTGGATCTATCAACTCTTTTAATTTTTCCATACTTTGTTTTCATAAACTTTTCTGTATTATGTTTGTGTTCTATATACTCGGTTTTTTCGTAGGATATTTTTAGCCCAGTCTTTTCAGCAATCTCGTGTAACATATCAAGCATAACTGTTGCGTCTGTTCGTTTTTCAGTTATCAATGCCATATCATCCGCAAAGGCTAAACATTTTACTTCAAATTTGTTCTTTCCTTGGCCCATGCTTATACCCTTTGTGCCTCTGTTTTTTAATGTGTTTTCCCATGTTTTTACTACTTTATCTAAAACCAAGTTAAAGAGAATTGGGGACAGTCCGTCACCTTGTCGAACTCCTGTTTTGATTTTGAATGGTTCAGAAATTTCGCCTTGAAACTTAATTCTTGATGTTGTATCTGTGAGCAGGAGTTCTATAAGTAACCATACTCCTCTGAGTGAACAGTAGCTTAGGAAAACAAGTTAAATAAATCAGCAGACTGATATTCTTTGATAGGCCTGGACCTGCAGGAGGAGAAAACAAACACATGCTGTTCTATAACTGGCACAGGGGGAGAAGGAGATGCTTTTGCACCTTGTTCCAGAACCATAGGCCCTTATCCCAGGGGGAAACCCCGGGAAATCTGATGTCACAGAGACTCCCCCAGTGTATCAGGTCAGCTGTCTGGGATCGCCGTCTTGGAGTCTGACATCGTAGAGCCTCTCCCAGTATTTCAGGTCAGCCACCTTGAATTTCAGCCCAACAATATGCCATCTTAGATTTTTTAATTTGCTGTCAGTTTACACTTACGACAACAGCCACACTTCCACAGTGATGTGATAGGAATGTGGAAAAACCCCAGCTATTTTTAAATTTCCCATCAGTCTGTCGGAGGTGTGGATGGGGGAGAGTGAAGAAATCAGATGACTCATTGACGATATCATCAATGGCGTCATCGGTGACCTACTCTGTCCCAGAACCCAGCCAGTCTACCTACACTCGTAACAACATGTGGTCTGAAGTATAGCAGCAGTTGTGTTCTCAGTTTTCTGCTGTAGCTCTTTCAGTGTGTGACAGCCACTGGGTAACACGGACCCTTCAATTTGCCCTAAGGTAAAAATCACAGGGAGAGAGATCAGACGATCTAGGTTGGCAGGAGATTCCACCGCCTCTGCTGGTTGTCCTCTGCTCACGGAGCGCCCTCATGCAGTAGTGGCAAGGTTGTCAACTCGGTGTGATCTGTTGCTGAAAATTCATCTTCTGTTAGTTGATTCACACGTGGACAAACAGTTTCTATACATACCGGCAAGCTTTAACAATTTCGTGAAAAAATCGTGTTTTGATATCAGATATTGCACACCAAGCACCAGCCTTGAGATAATGCAGCGGCTCTTCAGAGCACTGATGGGAATTTTCTGATGTGTAATGGCGCATGTTCTATTAGTTCACTCACTCTGACAGGCTGAACCAGGCCTCATCTGAAGAAACAAGAAAATGAGGATCCAGAAGTCCTGATTACACCTCATTCAGAAACTACCAGGAGAACTCTACGCGTGGAAGTTTAATGGGACGCCTTAACTCACGCACAACAGTAAATTTCTAACAAGGGAACCTCCCCATCGCACCCCCTCAGATTTAGTTATAAGTTGGCACAGTGGATAGGCCTTGAAAAACTGAACACAGATCAATGGAGAAAACAGGAAGAAGTCGTGTGGAACTACGAAAAAAATTAGTAAAATATACAAACTGAGTAGTCCATGCGCAAGATAGGGAACATCAAGGAGGTTACGAGCTCAGAAGCGCCGTGGTCCCGTGGCTAGCGTGAGTAGCTGCGGAGTGAGAAGTCCTTGGTTCAAGTCTTCCCTCGACAAAAATTTTATTTTCGCAAAGTTATGATCTGTCCGTTCGTTCATTGACGTCTCTGTTCACTGTAATAAGTTTAGTGTCTGTGTTTTCCGACCGCACCGCAAAACCGTGCGATTAGTAGACGAAAGGGCGCGCCTCTCCAATGGGAACCGAAAACATTTGATCGCAAGGTCATAGGTCAACCGATTCCTCCACAGGAAAACACGTCTGATATATTCTATACGACACTGGTGACGGCATGTGCGTCACATGACGGGAAAATGTTGTCGACCCACGTAACTTGTACACTTAGCGAATGGGTAAAAAGATTCTTCTACCTTGCCCGATTTAGGTTTTCTTGTGGATGTGATAATCACTCCCAAAAAAGTGATGAAAACATAAGAGTTTGTCACATATACTGAAAATAAAAAATTAAACTTTTCACTCGAGGAAAGACTTGAACCTGGGACCTTCTGTTCCGTAGCTGCTCTCGCCGACCACGAGACCACGGCGCTCCTGCAGTCCCAGGGTCCTTGATGTTGCCTATCCTCGCGTGGACTACTCAGTTTGTATATTTTACTAATTTTTTTTTTATAGTTCCACACAATTTCTTCTTCTTTTCTCGATTGATCTGTGTTCAGTTTTTCAAGGCGTATCCACTGTACCAACTTATAACTATATCTGAGGGGGGTGCGATGGGGAGGTTCCCTTGTAAGGATACAGATGGCAGACCATTTTTGACAATGTTTCAACATTACGCCCTCTTAATTCCCACTTGCACAGATAAAAGAGGCTGACTCTTTGTTGGTCTTTGTTCCAGGTTTTCTTTCACTAGAGCCATGTTTTCTGATATTCTAATTCTTTTCAGATAGTTACGACTTTTATTCGCTATAGAGCCCATTTTCACTTCGTCTTGTTTCTATGTTTTGCATTGTAGACTTTGCTGAACGTTTTGCCAAAACACTTCCAATCTTAAACTCCTGCATAAACGTTCCCCACGCGTTTTCCACGAATTGTTGTTCCAATAACATTCGACAATGGAAACGCGCTGTCTTATTGTGAGCACCATATTACACTCCGTGATCAAAATTATTCGGACACCTAGCTGAAAATGAATTACAAGTACGTCGCGCCCTCCATCGGTAATGCTCGAATTCAATACGGTGTGGGCCCACCGTTAGCCTCTATGACAGCTTCCACTCTCAGACATACGTTCAGTCAGGCGCTGGAAGGTTTCTTTGGGAATGGCAGCCCATTTTTCACGGAGTGCTGCACTGGGAAAGGTAACGATGTCGGTCGGCGAGGCCTGGCACGAAGTCGGCGTCCAAAACATCCCAAAGGTGTTCTATAAGATTCGGGTCAGGACTCGATGCAGGGCAGCCCATTACAGGGATGTTATTGTCGTGTAACCGCTCCGCCAAAGGCTGTGCATTATGAACAGATGCTCGATCGTGTTGAAAGATGCAATCGCCATCCCGGAATTGTTCTTCAACAGTGGGAAGCAAGAAGGTGCTAAAAACGCCAATGTAAGCCTGTGCTGCCATAGTGCCACGCAAAAAAAAAAAAAATGACCACACCATAATACCACCGCTTCCGAATTTTACTGTTGGCACTACACACGCTGGCAGATGACGTTCACCGGGTATTCACGATACCCACACTCTGCAATCAGATCGGCACATTGTGTACCGTGATTCGTCACTCCACACAATGTTTTTCCACGGTTCGATCGTCTAACGTTTATGCTCCTTACACCAAGCGAGGCGTCATTAGACATATTCCATAGATCACGAATACATTTCATAATGATGTAAACATGTCAGTTTAACGTAAGGTTTCTTTATACAAAGTAATAATTACTGCTTCATATTTAAAAATTCATCTATAGAGTGGAAGGAGTTGTCATTCAGAAATTCTTCTAATTTATTTTTAAATGCTAATTGGTTAATGCTATTTGGTAAATGACCAAAGACTTGGGGCAGAATAATGCTTCCCTTTCTGTTCAGATTTAACTCAGAATATTGAAGATCATCTTTTTTCTAGTTTTGTAGCTATGCAGTATGCTACTATTTTTGAACTGGGATGGGTTATTAATAACAAATTTCATAAGTTAATATATTTATTGTGAAAGTACTGTAAATCTCCCTAGTCCCTTAAATAAACGTCTACAAGCTGATCTTGAGTGGGCTCCAGTTATTATTCTGATTACACACTTTTGTGCAATGTGTACTTTTTCTCATAATGATGAATTTCCCCAAATTTTGATGCCATATTAAAGCAGTGGATGAAAATAGGCATAGTAAGCTAATTTGCAATAACCTTAATAGCATAAATTGATGAACTCAAGTGCTTCAGCAGATCACTACTGTAGTTCTTCCATTTCAATTTCTCATGAATGCAAACACCCAGAAATTTTGAATATTCTGTCTTGGCAACAGAGTTCTGTTCAGAGTCTATATTTGTCTATGGTGGTACGCCATTTACGGTACAGAACTGTATACAATGTGCTTTCTCAAAATTTAGTGAGAGTCCATTTGCAGAGAACTACTCAATAATTTTGTGAAAGACATCATTTACAATTTCTTCAGCTTCATGAATACAGAATGGCAATCATTAATATATATTAAGAACAATAAGTGACCCAAGAGTGAACCCTATGGGACACTGATCTTGATACCTCCCCAGTTAGAGAACTTTCTGCAGTCTTCCAGTTAAATATGGATCAAACCATCTGTGCACTGCCCCCACCCATACCACAATACTTATGCTTATCTGGAAGAATTTCACGATTTTCACAGTCAAAAGCATTTGAGAGACCACAACAAGTGATAGTGGATAATCTAGGCTGTTCAGAGCGTTTAATATTTGATATAGCATGTATAGCACATTTTGTTGGAAAGCCTTTCTGAAGGCCAAAGTGGCATTTTGTTAGTACTTCATTTTTACAAATATGCGAAGCTACTCTTGAATACACTATTTTTTCAAGAATTTTGGATGAAGTTGTCAGAAGTGTTATATGCTACCACACAGATAATATGTATATCGTTAATTTTCTATAACAACTGTAGCCCTGCAGAAGCCAGACGACCAAAATCTGCATGTTTCTACTAGCTTAAAATCAGATACAGCTTCGGAAGAGAGGGAACGGAACAAGACTCCGTCTTCTTTATCCAGTGACACATTGCACTAACATTCACAGCGCAATGGCTAATACAGTGCTAACAAAACAAAAACAACAAAACAATATTGGTTTGCTGAAGTTATCAGCGACTGAACACAAAACATTCGTGGCCCCAAGTGTTGGGGCTTCCACCGATACAGAACTAGGGAACCCAATGCTCACCGAATGATTTAGAAACAGCACGTAATATTTGCGTACATATGTAACAAATCAGAACGTAAGGTAATAATGGTTCCACCACTGGAGTTTACTCATCTTTAATTACAAATACATTACTGGCCATTAAAATTGTTACACCAAGAAGAAATGCAGATGATAAACGGGTATTCATTGGACAAATATATTATACTAGAACTGACATGTGATTACATTTTCACGCAATTTGGGTGCATAGATCCTGAGAAATCAGTACCCAGAACAACCACCTCTGGCCGTATTAACGGCCTTCATACGCCTGGGCATTGAGTCAAACAGAGCTTGGATGGCGTGTACAGGTACAGTTGCCCATGCACGTCCAACAGGATACCACAGTTCATCAAGAGTAGTGACTGGCGTATTGTGACGAGCCAGTTGCTCGGCCACCACTGACCAAACATTTCCAATTGGTGAGAGATCTGGAGAATGTGCTGGCCAGGGCAGCAGTCGAACATTTTCTGTGTCCAGAAAGGCCCGTACAGGACCTGCAACAAGCGGTCGAGCATTATCCTGCTGAAATGTAGGGTTTCGCAGGGATCGAATGAAGGGTAGAGCCACGGGTCGTAACACATCTGAAATGTAACGTCTACTGTTCAAAGTGCCGTCAATGCGAACAAGAGGTGACCGAGACGTGTAACCAATGGCACCCCATAGCATGACGCCGGGTGATACGCCAGTATGATGATGACGAATACACGCTTCCAATGTGCGTTCACCGCGATGTCGCCAAACACGGATGCGGCCATCATGATGCTGTAAACAGAACCTGGATTCATCCGAAAAAATGACATTTTGCCATTCGTGCAGCGAGGTTCGTCGTTGAGTACACCATCGCAGGCGCTCCTGTCTGTGATGCAGCGTCAAGGGTAACCACAGCCATGGTCTCCGAGCTGATAGTCCATGCTGTTACAAACGTCGTCGAACTGTTCGTGTTGATGGTTGTTGTCTAGCAAACGTCCCCAAGTGTTGACTCAGGTATCGAGATGTGGCTGCACGATCCGTTACAGCCATGCGGATAAGATGCCTGTCAGCTCGACTGCTAGTGATACGAGGCCGTTGGGATCCAGCACGGCGTTCCGTATGACCCTCCTGAACCCACCGATTCTATATTCTGCTAACAGTCATTGGATCTCGACCAACGCCAGCAGCAACGTCGCGATACGATAAACCGCAATCGCGATAGTCTACAATCCGACCTTTATCAAAGTCGGAAACGTGATGGTACGCATTTCTCCTCCTTACACGAGGCTTCACAACAACGTTTTACCAGGCAACGCCGGTCAACTGCTGTTTGTGTATGAGAAATCGGTTGGAAACTTTCCTCATGTTAGCACGTTGTAGGTGTCGCCACCGTCGCCAAACTTGTGCGAATGCTCTGAAAAGCTAATCATTTTCATATCACAGCATCTTCTTCCTGTTGGTTAAATTTCGCGTCTGTAGCACGTCATATTCGTGGTGTAGCAATTTTAATGGCCAGTAGTGTATTTTCGATCAGAATGAATTCCGACAAAAACTTGGAATTCTAAACTCTTTGTGTTGAGAGTAAGTTGTACACTAAACACTACATTTCAAACAGGACTGAGTACTTTTTCTGCCTACTGGCATCACTAACCTTTCTTCCTGGCTGTTAGTCACCATTTCTAATACATTTTCGTCTTTTAGCAACAGTAAAACTAATTATTAATATTATTTTAAATTCACTATTTTGAGCAGTTCTTGTTGGTATGAACATACATTCCTACGATATGAAAATATACCTTAGGCGAAAGTCTATATGAAATAGAAACTAGGAGTGCAAGAATGGAAATTAACATAAAAATGTGAAAACCATAATTGTGACTGTACAAACTGCCGTGTACTTCACGGCGTGGATTCAAGTTTATATCCAGAATTGCTGAAAGTAATGCGAAAGTCAAAAGACAGAGACAGAGATACAATTTATTTCCTCTGGCTGTTATTGTTGCTACAGGGGAAGTGGAACTTCTTTGGGTGTCACAGTTCGATTAACAACGCCATCGTAGGCAAAATTTTAATTCGCGGCAACAGTTTCTGATAAATTATTCCTAGTTGAGATCATTTATACAGTTCTACTGCAATATGGATCTTACAACATCGGGAGAAAACGCGGTAAGTACTGTGAGGATTGTGAGATTAATACAATTACGCTGACTTCGCGTCTACATGCTTTCGTAAGAGCCCTTATTTGTCTTCCCTTGTCCTCGCGTTGTTTATGCGAAATGCAGTTTGTTGACAGTAGGATATTTCTACAGTTTGTCGCAAATGGCAGTTCTCTAAACTTCCTCAATAACGTTTCCAAAAGAACGTCTTCTCATTTCAGAAATCCAATTTGAATTCATAAAATATTTTCGTAATAATCACGTGTTGATCGATTCTACTGTTAACAAATTTAGCAGCATGGCTCTGAATTGTTTCGATGTCTTCAGTCCGCCGTGGTGGGGATCCTAAGTGTATTGTACGTGGTCATTTTTATTGATGAGGATCTGGGCCGAAAAAAAAATACTTGTCTCCTGTTTGCGTTATGCTCCTTTTGATTTCGAAGCTCTTTCAGAGACAGTTCGGCGTGGTGCTTCATATTTATGCTGCGATGGAACTGGATTTAGTAGTCATGTACAGTCTAGGGCGTCCCTTGAGGAACATTTGCTTCCACATATCACTACACCCACTTCACATTTCTCGGTAAAATCCTAGATAGAGGCCTCTGCCTTTCTTCCATGTTTCGTGCGATTGATTTCAGTGTTCTCTATGAAGTATGAACGATTGACTAAAAATTGGAAGTACGTCTGTCATTCGGCTGAAATCGGAAAGCCTTCACGTTACGGCAATGTGGTGCTATCTTTGCCTTGACCGACAAATTCACGATGCGCTGGCAAGGGATCGATCGCAGCTAAGTATGGTGAAAAGCAAGACTATAAATATGTCTACTGCTCGTTTTATTTGCAGCAATTTAAGTTTTTCTTTTAGGTTCTTACCTAACCACAGCATCGGAAATCACGACATATTCGAAAATAAACAGCCAAATATATATGAGAGACAAGAATACATATACCATTGCTTCTCGTTTTACTCTCAACATTTAAAGCTGTACCCTGGAATTCATACCTAAGGACGCCCTCCGAAATCGCGACATATTCGGAAGAAACGATCAAATGTTTGTGACAAGAAGAAATATAAATGTCACTGCTGGTTGTTTCACTCGCAGCAATTTTCATCTTTTGTTTCTTTAATCGGAGTTTAGTCACAAACAGAAGGAACTCTTTTCTCAGATAGCACACTCTTACATAAAAATAATATCCAATACTGCGTAACATACTTCTGTTACACAAATAAGAAACTCCCAGATGTGTTAGGAAAGTGAAGATGAAAAATAAAATGGTATGTACCTAGCTACTAACGTATTTTCTTCGATTGTACAATGACATGTTTCTGATCACAGGACGACAGCGTAGAGCTAAACGCTTTAAAACTATTCGCACAAAATTTTCTTAAGGCTTTTACAGACAATGTATCATTAACTGACATTTAATTACAACAAATAGCACCCAGAATGAGAAATCTTGATTACGCCTTTGCCTTAAAACGGCATTCTGTTATAACAGGCAAGTTATAACACGGGGACAACCGAAATGTTATGACACACCCAATCAGATGCGTATTTACACATATCAGTCAGTGGCATATTTGGGCCTGGCAGACTAGGCAGTTGCCTAGGGCTGCCGATTTTACGGGGCAGCGGACTTTAAGACGTGGCTTATAAGTTATTACTATTTTTTAAAACATTTTATTTACAATTCTTGAAAAGAGAATACGTTCTTTACTGACAATGAAATGGATATGAATAACATTGGCAACAATCAGCTCAAATTTCATGAACGGTCTGGTCGGACAGTGGAACAAGGACAGCTTTAGTTTTAGTAATGACGTTACGTCGTGAAAATGTGACCGTTATTCACTTTATTCAGTTTCGTGCCTTCTTATGTGAAATACGTTACGAATGCAAACATCGTTGCTCGCAGTTAAGTTTTTTTATGGGAGACGTTCTTGACAGTGTCCTATCACTAATCAACAATACTTATTCAAACTTAAAATTCAATATGCAAAGAAAAGAAAGACCACCCGCTATTCGAACAGCGGCTCGCTTGGCTGGCAGTTAAGTTTAATTTGAAACAGAGCAGTTGTTTAATATTTTGTGGTATATATTTTAGTACTAATTAAAGTCAGTGACAGTTAGAGAAAAGTAAATGGTTCTCGGTACCGGCAACTCACGAAAGAAAAGGCAATAAAAAAAAGAGGAAACTAAGAAAGAGTGCAAAAACCGGTGTGCTATTTCAAAAAAAAAAAAAAAAAAAAAAAAAAAACAGCCAGCTAGTTCTAGCCCGAGCTCGAGTGTAGAAACATCAGAATCTAAAAATGTGGTGATTTACTGGTGAGCGGTATCGGAAATAGTGCAGGGTGCGGTTTATTGGATTCAGGCGTTCCTGATCTTAAAACAATAATAATAGCGCAGAAACAATCATTTCAGTTGACGCAAATGACGCATATAAAGCGAACGGCGATAGTGGTTAAGGTTCTGACGGCGATGCGGAGAACTGGATAATAAATGAACTCCTTGGCGATTGTATTGCTAAGCAAGACCATGTGACAGAGAATATGGATTGTGATTTCAGTAGTTCTTGCAGGCAATATATTTACATTCCGAAGTAATTAAAAGTTTGATTTTCATAACGATGAGGATCATGAGATACAACAAAGACTATTTTTAGTATGGTCTCAGAGCAAGGGTAATGTGTTTTGTGCCCCATGTTTATTGTTTGCAAAACCTAATGAGGGATTTAATGACTGGAAAAACGGTCAGCCCCGATGAAAATTCAGCTGAACATAGTGTCCGATTCCAGCCGTCGGCTTTGACCAATGACGTCATACGTATGGCAAAGATGCTGCATATCGGCAATCTGTGAAGGGAACTGATCATACTCGTAAACAAACGAATATAGTATGCGTTAAAATAATACATTTGACGCGATTATTATTTACGCACTAATTACATGTAAAGGAGTTGAAGATAACTGAAATAAATAAGGACAGGAGTGTACAGAATTGGTGTCTAATTAGAATTATTATCATAATTTATGCGAGTGGAGGAGCACAGAGGACCATAAACTGTATTACAGTATAGCGCATGATGAAATCGTCCTATTCCAAAATTCTATTATTGATTATTGAATCAAACGGGAGAAGCGCAGGATAGTTGGGGTTTGGGGCGGGGAGAAATTAAAAGTAGAACAGAACGACGGTGAAATAAAGCGAGTTATAAGAAATAAGAGTTAATAACGTAAAATATGGAGAAACAAACACCGTAAATCCTAAACAAACCAGGAAATCCATTAAAAATTAACAAATATTGCTTGTAGCTGCTTCGCGGTTAAAATATGGAGAAACGAACACCGTAAATCCTAAACAAACCAGGAAATCCATTAAAAATTAACAAATGTTGCTTGTAGCTGCTTCGCGGTAAGTCAGAGAGCAATTACGAGCTGAAAAATGTCATCACATTTGAGATAACTACTGGAAAAATAAAGATCAGAGTAATGAACTTTCGGATAGATGGAATCGGTAAATGGAATTGATCTCATATATAAGTCAGTCTAGTTACTGTCTCCAAAATTACTAACTTTTTCGCAAAACTTAAGAGAGGAATTACGAGTGCAGATATTGTATTATATTTTCCACACGTACTGCAAAAACTATCTAAGTAATGAACCATCGGATATTTGGAATCGGTAACTAGAAGTAATCTATATAGGAAGTCATTTCTAGTTGTTGTTGTGATCTTGAGTCCTGAGACTGGTTTGATGCAGCTCTCCTTGCTACTCTATCCTGTGCAAGCTTCTTCATCTCCCAGTACCTACTGCAGCCTAAATCCTTCTGAATCTGCTTAGTGTATTCATCTCTTGGTCTCCCTCTACGATTTTTACCCTCCACGCTGCCATCCAGTACTAAATTGGTGATCCCTTGATGCCTCAGAACATGTCCTACCAACCGATCCCTTCTTCTGGTCAAATTGTGCCACAAACTCCTCTTCTACCCAATTCTATTAAATACCTCCTCATTAGTTATGTGATCTCCCCATCTAATTTTCAGCATTCTTCTGTAACACCAAATTTCGAAAGCTACTATTCTCTTCTTGTCTAAACTATTTATCGTCCTTGTTTCGCTTCCATACATGACTACACTCCATACAAATACTTTCAGAAACGACTTCCAGATCCTTAAATCTATACTCGATGTTAAATTTCTCTTCTTCAGAAACGCTTTCCTTGCCATTGCCAGTCTACATTTTATATCCTCTCTACTTCGACCATCATCAGTTATTTTGCTTCCCATATAACAAAACTCCTTTACTACTTTAAGTGTCTCATTTCCTAATCTAATTCCCTCAGCATCACCCGACTTAACTCGACTACATTCCATTATCCTCGTTTTGCTTTTGTTGATGTTCGTCTTATATCGTCCTTTCAAGACACTGTCCATTCCTTTCAACTGCTCTTCCAAGTCCTTTGCTGTCTCTGACAGAATTACAATGTCATCGGCGAACCTCAAATTTTTATTTCGTCTCCATGGCTTTTAATTCCTACTCCGAGTTTTTCTTTTGTTTCCTTTACTGCTTGCTCAATATACAGATTGTATAACATCGGGGATAGTCTACAATCCTGTCTCGCTCCCTTCCCAAACACTGCTTCTCTTTCATGCCCCTCGACTCTTATAACTGCAATCCGGTTTCTGTAGGAATTGTTAATAGCCTTTCGTTCCCTGTATTTGACCCCTGCCACCTTCAGAATTTGAAAGAGAGTATTCCAGTCAACACTGTCAAAAGCTTTCACTAAGTCTACAAATGCTAGAAACGTTGGTTTGCCTTTCCTTAATCAATCTTCTAAGATTAGTCATACGGTCAGTATTGCCTCACGTGTTCCAACATTTCTACGGAATTCAAACTGATCTTTCCCGAGGTCGGCTTCTACCAGTTTTTCCATTCGTCTGTAAAGAATTCGTGTGAGTATATTGCAGCCATGACTTATTAAACTGATGCCTCTGCATCCTGACATTTGCCCTCTAATCATCCTTGCTTAGCCATTTTCACTTACTGTCAATCTCATTTTTGAGGCGTTTGTATTCCTTTCTGCCTGCTTCATTTACTGCATTTTTATATGTTCTCCTTTCATTAATTAAGTTCAATATATCTTCTGTTACACAAGGATTTCTACTGGCTCTCGTCTTTTTACCTACTTGATCCTCTGCTGCTTTCACTATTTCATCTCTCAAAGTTACCCATTCTACTTCTACTGTATTTCTTTCCCCCATTTTTGTCAATCGTCCCCAAATGCTCTCTCTGAAACTCCCTACAACCGCTGGTTTAGTCAGTTTATCCAGGTCCCATCTCCTTAAATTCCTACCTTTTTGCAGTTTATTCAGTTTTAATCTATTGTTCATAAACAATAGATTGTGGTCGGAGTCCGCATCTGCCCCTGGAAATGTCTTACAATGTAAAACCTGGTTCCTAAATCTCTGTCTTACCATTATATAATCTATCTGAAACTTCCCAGTATCTCCAGCCCTCTTCCATGTATACAACCTTCTTTCATGATTCTTGAACCAACTGTTAGGTATGATTAAGCTAAGCTCTGAGCAAATCCGTAGAACGCCAGTTTTCTTTCTACTGACAATGACGTCCTCCAGAGTAGTTCCCTCCCGGAGATCCGAATAGGGGACTATTTTACCTCCGAAATAATTTACCCAAGAGGACGCCATCATCATTTAACCATACAAAGTTGCATGCCCTCGGGAAAAACTATGGCTGTAGTTTCCCCTTGCTTTCAGCCGTTCGTAGTACCAGCACAGCACAGCCGTTTTGGTTAGTGTTACAAGGCCAGAATAATCAATCATCCAGACCGTTGCTCCTGCAACTACTGAAAAAAGTTAATAAGAAACACAAACTGCAAGGCACGAAAGAGTTTCCACCCAAATTAGTTCTTCCCTACCACCCCCACCCGCCCTCAACCAGACGTAATATTTTAAAATAATAAAAATATGATATCACGAGTCAATCACACAACCCCCCCCCCGGCAAAGACATATCAACCCCCATCGGTCCACCATTGTAACCACAAAATATTAAACGACAGAAAAACCTCCCCCCAGAGAAACCAAAAAAGTAGCAGTCGCGCAGTACAGCATCATAAAAAAAACGCAACGTAAAACAAGAAAAAAGTATCAGACCCACGAACACCTAACTAACAAAACGAGGCTTGTACATTTTGCTGACTGTTTTCATAAATGCAAGAAATACACAATACCCTTTAGGAATACTCTTCCTCCAACACTATTCATCCAAAAGGCCTTTGCAACACTGAAATCCTTCTCTTTTCCCGCCCGACAACAGATTTTACAGCTCCCCAATACCCCTCGATAGTACTGGTACATGCCCCGTCTTGTAAACTTTTAATATTGTGATTCACGCCAAATGATGATGACCCCCTTCACCCAACCTCTTGTACGAAGCAAACCCATCCGACATGACTACGGAACCTTCTTCCACATATTCTTCTATTAAAGATGTCAACACTTCCTTTGTACGATTTTGCACGACCCTAAATACATCTGCACAATCCTTCCAGAAACTACTTATACAGAAACCCAAAGCCCAACAACTTCATGCCCGCTTTCGTACTTTCTCTTTCCAAAATGTGACTCATGTACTTCAACTACACTCCTGGAAATTGAAATAAGAACACCGTGAATTCATTGTCCCAGGAAGGGGAAACTTTATTGACACATTCCTGGGGTCAGATACTTCACATGATCACACTGACAGAACCACAGGCACATAGACACAGGCAACAGAGCATGCACAATGTCGGCACTAGTACAGTGTATATCCACCTTTCGCAGCAATGCAGGCTGCTATTCTCCCATGGAGACGATCGTAGAGATGCTGGATGTAGTCCTGTGGAACGGCTTGCCATGCCATTTCCACCTGGCGCCTCAGTTGGACCAGCGTTCGTGCTGGACGTGCAGACCGCGTGAGACGACGCTTCATCCAGTCCCAAACATGCTCAATGGGGGACAGATCCGGAGATCTTGCTGGCCAGGGTAGTTGACTTACACCTTCTAGAGCACGTTGGGTGGCACGGGATACATGCGGACGTGCATTGTCCTGTTGGAACAGCAAGTTCCCTTGCCGGTCTAGGAATGGTAGAACGATGGGTTCGATGACGGTTTGGATGTACCGTGCACTATTCAGTGTCCCCTCGACGATCACCAGTGGTGTACGGCCTGTGTAGGAGATCGCTCCCCACACCATGATGCCGGGTGTTGGCCCTGTGTGCCTCGGTCGTATGCAGTCCTGATTGTGGCGCTCACCTGCACGGCGCCAAACGCGCATACGACCATCATTGGCACCAAGGCAGAAGCGACTCTCATCGCTGAAGACGACACGTCTCCATTCGTCCCTCCATTCACGCCTGTCGCGACACCACTGGAGGCGGGCTGCACGATGTTGGGGCGTGAGCGGAAGACGGCCTAACGGTGTGCGGGACCGTAGCCTAGCTTCATGGAGACGGTTGCGAATGGTCCTCGCCGATACCCCAGGAGCAACAGTGTCCCTAATTTGCTGGGAAGTGGCGGTGCGGTCCCCTACGGCACTGCGTAGGATCCTACGGTCTTGGCGTGCATCCGTGCGTCGCTGCGGTCCGGTCCCAGGTCGACGGGCACGTGCACCTCCCGCCGACCACTGGCGACAACATCGATGTACTGTGGAGACCTCACGCCCCACGTGTTGAGCAATTCGGCGGTACGTCCACCCTGCCTCCCGCATGCCCACTATACGCCCTCGCTCAAAGTCCGTCAACTGCACATACGGTTCACGTCCACGCTGTCGCGGCATGCTACCAGTGTTAAAGACTGCGATGGAGCTCCGTATGCCACGGCAAACTGCCTGACACTGACGGCGGCGGTGCACAAATGCTGCGCAGCTAGCGCCATTCGACGGCCAACACCGCGGTTCCTGGTGTGTCCGCTGTGCCGTGCGTGTGATCATTGCTTGTACAGCCCTCTCGCAGTGTCCGGAGCAAGTATGGTGGGTCTGACACACCGGTGTCAATGTGTTCTTTTTTCCATTTCCGGGAGTGTATAACGTCGCCCCCCCCCCCCCCCCCAGTGATCAACTATACTTAATAAATTCCCCGCAGACTTCTCTGCAATATGAAAACCAGTCAACTACAGTGCCACACGAAACCCCTGCTTCTTGTATGACATATTTGCAAGAATATTGATAGCAAAAGTGGTAGGTTAACATGACTATTACTTCTAAATTCAGCCTCGATCTTTCGAACCATGTCCCCCTGCATATGGATCTCCATATATTATTATTTCTGCACCTCCACATGTATTCGTCGGACGTGCGTGATAATGAAACCTTTGTCAAAACCATATAATTTCCACAAACACTGCAGTTGCAAGATTCTGCAATAACGCCCAATGATTGCAAAAAATCTTATAGTTGATTTACGGTCAGTCATTTTCTGAAGGAGAAATTTCGCTGTAAATACAACTGACTCATCCATAACGAAAAGCAATTGCGTGAGAAATCTATAAATCACGACTACTTTCATTAACGAAAGACGCCGTTCTTTCAGGACTATGAATTTGGGTCAACACACTGCGGAAGTTTCGAGATGGCACCACAGCTAATAGCAGAATTCGATCCTTTTCTAGCTAAACATGCAGAACTTCATCATAACAACGGAAAAGGTAGCTAATCATTTCTTCCTTTTCAAAATTGTGAAGAAAGAGTGGTGAAGTACATTACAGATGAGATGAAGGAACCTGAATATTTTTCCACCATATTAGAGTCTATCCCTGATATTACCCACGCGAGTCAGCTATCTTTTGTTATAATGCATTTATCAAAAGATGGATTTCGTTTTGAAAGAGTTGTCTGTTTTATCCCAAATTCATGGCACGAAACAGAAGAATTGGCTGACTCATTACTAAATTTATCAAGTAAACAAGATTTGGACATTCATTTATGCAATCATATGACAGTACAAGCAATATGGCTTTTACTCTGGTCCCCGTGCTCTTGCTGTTTATATACCGCGCGCAGCTTAGTACTTTAACGTAGTAGGATCGTTTGTAGAAGAGTGTTGTCATCAAAACGGCTTTTTTCCGTCTGTTGCAACAAATGTACGTTTTCTTCTCTGCATCGACGACTCGCTGGGTCAAAATTAAACAAATCGGTTTCCGCACAAAGACCTGCGGAAACATGCCGCTGAGGGCGTCACGACTCCTGCTGTAGTCTCAATGTTAACTGGATAGAAATAATATCAGCTTTGGATGTTATTTAGGTTGATGAAAATGAAAAGGCATCCCTTAAATGCGAGGCGACTGGAAAGTCTACAGAGTCTGGAAACTGTGATAATGACAGATTTTGGCCAGCGATATTGTAGATGAAGTGAAGGAAACTCAACTCCCAATAGTACACATATGGACCAGTTCAGTCACAGTGAAACACAAATAAGTTGTTGCAAAGTGTTGACGCCGGTATTGGGACTGTAATAAAGCTGTACGATTCTTTACGTGAATGCATTCGAGAGAATCGATCTACACAGACAGAAAGAAACGCAACACCGAAAAAATAATTAATGCAGAGTAATCAAGTTTGGGGAATGTATTTGTCTGGACAACATATGTAAGTGATAAACATTGCAAAATCACATGTTAATATAAGTGCGAGATAAGTCATTGCAAATGTGAAATAATGGTACATTAATAACCGGTATAACCGCCAGAATGTTGAATGCAAGCTCCCAATCGTCCCTACATTATATTGCGCAGGTGCCGGATGTCAGTTTATGGAGTGGAGTGTTCCATGCCTGTTGCACTTGGTCGGTCAATACAGGGGGACTACGGATGTGTGGAAGCCCTCCATGCGGGCATCTCGCAGGGACTGTGTGGTCCTCTGCCGGCTCCGCCTCGGCCACGCTTCGCTGTCCCACGGCTATCTTCTCCCGCCGTGAAGACCCACCCCAGTGTCGGTGCAGCGGCTGGTTGACGGTGGCCCTCATTCTGTTGCACTGTCCTGCTTCAGCTGTCTTGTGACGGAATTTTCAGTTACCATACTCGTTACCATTAGCTTTAGCTGACAACTCTTCATCGGCTGATTTAGATTTCGTTATACACGTAAGGGGGGAGGTGGGGTTATCGTTCCATCTAATTTTTAGCGCATGTCCTTGAACCATCTATGTTCTCTACCCTCGTGCCTTTAGGCTGAAGGTTGTGATGTGTTGCAGAGTGACTGGCTTATCCTTTTCTTGTGATCAGTCAGCCACGGTCGTCTCTACTGTTTTAATCCCTTCTGCCCGTATCTTGCGTTTCTCTGTGGTTTTCTTTTCTTATTTTATACATTCTGGTATTTATTGTCCTTCTGAGTTGTTGTGGTTTTTGTTTTCTCCACGTTTGGTGCGATAAGTCTTGTTTCTTTTATTCCTTCCCTCGTGGACTTGTTTATAGGAACAAGGAACCGATGACGAAGCAGTTTGCTACCTTCCCGCTCCCCCCCTCTTCCCCCTCCCCCCGCCCCCCCCCCCCCTCTTACATCAACCAACCAGCCAACCCAAAGTAGCAAGCGAAGGACGTCACGTCCATTTTCCTTCTGAAGAAGACATATTTATATTTGTCGAAACCATGGTAAACGGTTAATAAACCTTTAACTGTCCGTCAGATTGGTTGTTATTTCCCAGTACTATCAGGCTTCTACGTGCACCGTTTAAACTTTATATTTGTATGAGCTGCCAGATTCCAGATGTGTCATAGGATACTATGTTTCTTCGCTCTGCGAAATGCAGAGAAGGAGGAGATGGACAGAGAGAGGGGCAGCATTTTGTTGTTGTTGTTGTCTTCAGTCCAGAGACTGGTTTGATGCAGCTCTCCATGCTACTCTATCCTGTGCAAGCTTCTTCATCTCCCAGTACTTACTGCAACCTACATCCTTCTGAATCTGCTTAGTGTATTCATCTCTTGATCTCCCTCTACGATTTTTACCCTCCACGCTGCCCTCCAATGCTAAATTTTAGGTCCCTTGATGCCTCAGAACATGTCCTACCAATCGGTCCCTTCTTCTTGTCAAGTTGTGCCACGAACTCCTCTTCTCCCCAAATCTATTCAATACCTCCTCATTAGTTATGTGATCTACCCATCTAATTTTCAGCATTCTTCTGTAGCACCACAATTCGAAAGCTTCTATTCCCTTTTTGTCCAAACTATTTATCGTCCATGTTTCACTTCCATACATGGCTACACTCCATACAAATACTTTCAGAAATGACTTCCTTACACTTAAATCTATACCCGATGTTAACAAATTTCTCTTCTTCAGAAATGCTTTCCTTGCCATTGCAGGTCTACATTTTATATCCTCTCTACTTCGACCATCATCAGTTATTTTGCTCCCCAAATAGCAAAACACCTTTACTACTTTAAGTGTCTCATTTACTAATCTAATTCCCTCAGCATCACCTGACTTAATTCGACTACATTACATTATCCTCGTTTTGCTTTTGTTGCTGTTCATCTTATATCCTCCTTTCAAGACTCTGTCCATTCCGTTCAACTGCTCTTCCAAGTCCTTTGCTTTCTCTGACAGAATTACAATGTCATCGGCGAACCTCAACGTTTTTATTTCTTCTCCATGGACTTTAATACCCCCTCCGAATTTTTCTTTTGTTTCCTTTACTGCTTGCTCAATATACGGATTGAATAACATCGGGGACAGGCTACAACCCTGTCTCACTCGCTTCCCAACTGCTGCTTCCCTTACATGCCCCTCGACTCTTATAACTGCCATCTGGTTTCTGTACAAATTGTAAATAGCTTTTCGCTCCCTGTATTTTATCCCTGCCACCTTTAGAATTTGAAAGAGAGTATTCCAGTCAACATTGCCAAAAGCTTTCTCTAAGTGTACAAATGCCAGAAATGTAGGTTTGCCTTTCCTTAATCTATTTTCTAAGGTAAGTCGTAGGGTCAGTATCGCCTCACGTGTGCCAACATTTCTGCGGAATCCAAACTGATCTTCCCCGAGGTCGGCTTCTACCAGTTTTTCCATTCGTCTGTATGGAATTCGCGTTAGTATTTTGCAGCTATGACTTATTAATCTGATAGTTCGGTAATTTTCACATCTGTCAACACCTGCTTTCTTTGGAATTGGAATTATAATATTCTTCTTGAAGTCTGAGGATATTTCACCTGTCTCATACGTCTTGCTCACCAGATGGTAGAGTTTTGTCAGGACTGGCTCTCCCAAGGCCGTTAGTAGTTCTAATGGAATGTTGTCTACTCCTGGGGCCTTGTTTCGACTCAGGTCTTTCAGTGCTCTGTCAAACTCTTCACGCAGTATCGTATCTCCCATTTCATGTTCATCTAAATCCTCTTCCATTTCCATAATATTGTCCTCAAGTACATCGCCCTGGATATTCACACAAGTGGCTCTCTTTTCTCCAAAGGTCTCTTTAATTTTCCTGTAGGCAGTATCTATCTTACCCTTAGTGAGGTAAGCCTCTACATCCTTACATTTGTCCTCTAGCCATCCCTGCTTAGCCATTTTGCACTTCCTGTCCATCTCATTTTTGAGACGTTTGTATTCATTTTTGCCTTCTTCATTTACTGCATTTTTATATTTTCTCCTTTCATCAATTAAATTCAATATTTCTTCTGTTATCCAAGGATTTCTACTAGCCCTCGTCTTTCTACCTACTTGATCCTCCGCTGCCTTCACTACATCCCTCATAGCTACCCATTCTTCTTCTACTGTATTTCTTTCCCCCATTCCTGTCAATTGTTCCCTTGTGCTCTCCCTGAAACTCTGTACAACCTCTGGTTTAGTCAGTTTATCCAGGTCCCATCTCCTTAAATTGCCACATTTTTGCAGTTTCTTCAGTTTCAATCTACAGTTCATAACCAATAGATTGTGGTCAGAGTCCACATCTGCCTCTGGCAATGTCTTGCAATTTAAAACCTGGTTCCTAAATCTCTGTCTTACCATTATATAATCTACCTGATACCTTCTAGTATCTCCAGGATTCTTCCATGTATACAACCTTCTTTTATGATTCTTGAACCAAGTGTTAGCTATGATTAAGTTATGCTCTGTGCAAAATTCTACCAGACGGCTTCGTCTTTCATTCTCTCCCCCAATCCATATTCACCCACTATGTTTCCTTCTCTCCTTTTCCTACTCTCGAATTCCAGTCACCCATCACTATTAAATTTTCGTCTTCGTTCACTACCTGAATAATTTCTTTTATCTCATCATACATTTCTTCATCATCTGCAGAGCTAGTTGGCATATAAACTTGTACTACTTTAGTAGGCGTGGGCTTCGTGTCTATCTTGGCCACAATAATGCGTTCACTATGCTGTTTGTAGTAGCTTACCTGCGCTCCTACTTTTTTTTATTCATTATTAAACGTACTCCTGCATTATCCCTATTTGATTTTGTATTTATAACCCTGTAATCACCTGACCAAAAGTCTTGTTCCTCCTGCCACCGAACTTCACTAATTCCCACTATACCTCACTTCAACCTATCCATTTCCCTTTTTAAATTTTCTAACCTACCTGCCCGATTAAGGGATCTGACGTTCCATGCTCCGATCCGTAGAACGCCAGTTTTCTTTCTCCTGATAACAACGTCCTCTTGAGTAGTCCCCGCCCAGAGATCCGAATGGGGGACTATTTTACCTCCGGAATATTTTACCCAAGAGGACGCCATCATCATTTAACCATACAGTAAAGCTGCATGCCCTTGGGAAAAATTACGGCTGTAGTTTCCCCTTGGTTTCAGCCGTTCGCAGTACCAGCACAGCAAGGCCGTTTTGGTTAGTGTTCCAAGGCCAGATCAGTCAATCATCCAGACTGTTGCCCCTGCAACTACTGAAAAGGCTACTGAAAAGGCTTTAGATAGAGAGCATTAGATAGAGAGAAAGAGGAAGAGAGACTAAACTAGAGGGGGATGGAGTAGACTGCCGTAGAGGGAGGGAGGAGGGGAAGGACAGAGAAAAGGGCAAGGAGGAGATGGACTAATAGAAAACCTGAATTAATAAATACCCAGAAAACGCTGGGTACTCAGTTAGTCTGAAATAGTCAAAAGATTTCCGAACAATCGATGACGCGTAGAAGACGATAGGATGTAATTTACTAGACTAGTTGCAATTTTCATGACTTCAGTACCTTTGCACATGTAGCTTCCTGGTGCATAATATGGCGATAAGAAAGGCATTTTGGAACTGAATCATCTTGAGCAGCAAGAGCAAGAAACCAATTAATCTTTGTAGTCAATAAAGACGCCCCATCTGTTGCAGCAACAAGTTCATGGAGTGGAATGTTGCCACCATTCGTAAATTTTAGGAATGCGTTAAATACATCTTCTCCGATAGTACGTTCATGAAATTGGAACACTTTAACAAATTCCTTAACCGTGAAATCATGACAGACCACGCTAAAAAATGAACACGACGGTCCAGTATCGGAAATACCAGTGCTTTCATCAAACTGGAGCGAAAAATATACACATCATTGCTGATCGTGATATAACTGCGATTCTGCATTTTTTAGATATTTATTCACCACAGCTAGTAACAGTTTGGTATGACAAATAGTCATTTTATAGAAAACGTACGTTTAGATTAATCTTTGTGACCATCGAACAGAGATTCCACTGCACTGATCATTGCTTATTAAACTACTTTCCCCGCCACTGATATGTTTTTACCTGTATCGCTAAAATATAAGACTTTGTAAGATGCCTTTGTTACGTTAGTACTTTGTTAAGCTGGCTCTGTAAACACACTTTGCTGCTATGTTAATTTAGATTTTTAATCTTTAACTTCACGTTTTCGTAATCCAGAATTAACAGGAAAGTAGTTTGTGTGATTTGTCGAAAAATGACGTTCTTCTTTTCTTCTCTTGGGCTCAGACACTTTACTATTAGACAATAAAATGGGTTTTCCTCTGAATTCGACAAAACAATAGTGCTCCTCCGAACCACTGTTAAAACTGCGACTTTCTTGTGTTTTAGCCATTAAGAATAATCGATCACGCACAAGACATGTCACTGAATGTACGCTCACACACTACGTTTACATGCAACACATCTTCCGGAAAACGAAAGCCTAATTTCGAAAACCATTCCTCGCTGTCGCGTTTACATGTGAAGGCCTGAAGCGGATTTGCTAGCACAGTTAAATATGGCACCTGGAAAACAGCTGTCACAGTTTGTGATTTAGTCAGCACAGTCCCTATTTATCTTCAATTACGTGAGGTGTAAACAGCTTCAGTCTAATATTTCTACTTATCCTTCAAAAAGCCACTCCCTTCATATTAGCCGAAAAATTGGAAAAACAAGACGCAACATGACAGCCCGAGCGCGTTTCAAAACCGGTTGTGAAAATCGACTGCGCTATTGAAAACCGGCAAGCAGAAGAGGATTTCTTGAATCGATTTTGAAGTATTTACATTACCACCCAAAAGCTGTACTGGGAAATCGGTTAACGAAATTTGGTTTTGGGAGCCCCATGTAAATGGGATGACTGGCTCCCGATTTAAAACTGGAGAGTGCCAAAAAAAAATTTCGTCAACTCTCCAAAGTAAAATAAGCTAAATGTGTCTACAGAAAGAAGCCAGTAAAAAACTCAAATAAAAGTAGGTGTGAACCTTCCTGGCAGATTAAAACTGTGTGCGAAACCGAGAGTCGAACTCAGGACCATTGCCTTTCACGGGCAAGTGCTCTACAGGCTTTTGTATGCATTTTGTTCGTAATTGTTCGTTGTATTTGGTCGTAGCGGACGTCAGATGACATCCGTTGAAGTTCGTTGTTGATCCCTTCACTCAGTTTTTTTTTCTTTTAATTACAGATGCCAGCGAGTTCTCTCTCTCTTTTCAATGTCATTTTGTTTGGTATTGCCCTAACTCCCTGACCGAACACGCTGAGCTACCGTGCCGGCCCAAGTGTTATTTCGCCCTATACTTACTTCCTGCCTTCACAGAAGAGCTTCTGTGAAATTTCGAAGGTAGAAGACGAGGTACTGGCGGAATTAAAGCTGTGAGGAGGGGTCGTGAGCCGTGCTTGGGTAACTCAATCGGTGCACGGTAGTTCGGCATCTTCGGTCAGAGGACAGCTCGTCCTCTGTAATAAAAAACTGATTAAAGGAATCAACGATTAACTTCAACGGATGTCTTGTGACGTCCGCCCAGACTAAACGCAACGAACAATACCGAATAAAATGAAAAAAAGAAGGTCGGTAGAGCACTTGCCTGCGAAAACCAAAGGTCCAGAGTTCGAGTCTCGGTTGGGAACAGAGTTTTAATCTCCCAGGAAGTTTCGTATCAGCGCACACTCCACTTCAGAGTGAAAATTTCATTCTGAAAAGTGTGTGTGTAATCGTGCAGTTTCGTTTTTACAGTAATTACACTGTGTAACAGTAAATAATGAAGTCAGCAGCTATTGTTAAATGTCAGATTATATAAAAATAATAAAATTTCATATCTAAACTGGGTACATCGCTTCTCAAGTGTAGACAGCAACAAGAATTGTTTTATATTTTCTTAATTTGGAATCTACTGGACATTACGGTAATACGTACACTGTAAAAGTATAACATCATTTGAATTACATATCCTTGATAACAGTAGACTCGCATTTTCAAAAGTTTAAAACGGATGATGTGCAATACTATGGGTCTTAATTAGAACATTAATGTGTGCCCATGAAACCTGTACTTAGT
This sequence comes from Schistocerca serialis cubense, assembly GCF_023864345.2. NCBI lineage: Eukaryota > Metazoa > Arthropoda > Insecta > Orthoptera > Acrididae > Schistocerca > Schistocerca serialis. The sequence continues at coordinate 646,732,850 of NC_064643.1, forward strand.
ATTGCTTCATGCAAATCATATGTACATTGTAATTAGGCTGACACTTAGGAAATTACTGCACTGAAGAAAAGTTCGCTGTCCTTTCCTCATTTCAGTCGCCGGCCTATTTTTTTCTGAATTATCCCGCATAAATAAAAAGTCTGCTTTACTTAGAACAGCTTCCTTCATTATTATGAAGTTATGATACTTTACCGATTTCAGCTATGCCGTTTGTACTTCGTTGTTATACCAACGTAGCTTTCGTTTGCTTTGTTGTCCTTTTTAATTCATTCTTCTAATAATATTTTTCGGGGGATGTTAATACACGTTTTGAAATTTTAGATGAATGCAATTAATTTTTTTTTAATCACCATGGATTTCAGTGCTTTCCTACAGTCAAGAAAACGAAAGCCAGAAACAAAGCTAAATGATTGTGAAACAAGCTGTACTTCCGGACCCCAAAAAAATGGTTCAAATGGCTCTGAGCACTATGGGACTCAACTGCTGTGGTCATACGTCCCCTAGAACTTAGAACTACTTAAACCTAACTAACCTAAGGACAGCACACAACACCCAGCCATCACGAGGCAGAGAAAATCCCTGACCCCGCCGGGAATCGAACCCGGGAACCCGGGCGTGGGAAGCGAGTACGCTACCGCACGACCACGAGATGCGGGCTCCGGACCCCAGTTAAGTCACTCGTTTGCCAGCTAAGTGGTACTAAAAAGGAGCCAGAGTTAGCAACGCGTCCAAAAACACTGCACAAGAATAAGCCATCGATACAAACAACAATGTTTGCAACAAGGCTTCTGTTGGACTAAAATGACTGTGTCTGCAGTTCTGAACAATTGAGGTCTAATATTTGTTCAGGAAAGTAATGAGTACAGCTTTGACTGTACTAAAAACAATTTTGTCCTGAAATTTGATTTCGTGTTAGAAAGCGTCGGAATAGAAATTTACTTCTGAAAAGCGTCAGGAGAACATATCACGGACACCACGGCCCTGGAGGCGCCGCTTTGGACATCGCTGTTCTGGACACTTACTTTTGTGGTACCGACTTTTGATATACGTCTAGAATTTCTGTGGGTTTTATGAGAGATCTACAATATTCTGCTGCGGTAATCGCTGAAGGCTTCAAACACAGGCAAACGCGTTTGATTCAACATTTCCGTATCTATAGCCCTTTGCTCTATTTTATACGTATTATGTAGTAGTCTGTTTCTTTCGAAGTTTGTTTGCGGTGACTGTATATCATGGACAGCCCCTTCCATGATGAACTGTTCTGTTAGGTACATCTATAGCAAATGCATGATCAACTGTTCTTCTAAACCTGATCCAAGTTTTTCTACACGCACCTCTCCAAATCTAAATGTTTCCAGTTTCTTAGTGCGATGGACACTATATCCTCTTTATGTAGTTTGCTGAAAATATAAACCCGTCTATTTGGTTTAGTTACCTTTGTACTTTGGTAATTACTGTGGGCACTAATACCATTTTCTATGCAGACATCCACTAAGAGGTCAGCTCTGTTTGTTGTGTTTTTTTTTTTCAGGTAGTCAATAAAAGCATCCGAATCTCTTACATTTATGGCCACCGTTGAGTCTTACCCAACGACTCATGCAGTTTCAATTTGTACCTCAGTGGATTTGAATTTCTGACCTAATGTGACACATACACCACCTACATTTCCCATTTGCCCATCCTTTCGATATACGTTCAAAATTTCCCCAAAAATCTCATTGCTATCGGTTTCGGGATTTAACCGACTCTCTCTGCCTAGTGTTATGTGAGCTCCACAGTTTTTATGAGTGCTCCAAACTCTGGCACTCGTTGTGAATACTTAGCACGTTAATCACTAAGATTTTAATACTCTCGTTTGTTGGAGGTATTTCCTTGGATCGTATGCTGATGCTTCCAGGCCCCTCCTAGCTCTCGTCATCTGAACTGGACTGAGAGTCATATAATCTACACAAAAAAAGAAAAGAAAATAGCTTGTGTGCACCGCGCACACAGTCAGCTGCCTGAAAATCAGCCTCTGATGCGCAGTGCATTCCTGACCCATTAGGAGGATCGTGCAGTTCGCAACCCTTCGGCGCAAGTCCAGGAAGTCCGGCCTAGCTTTCACAGAACCTCGTAGTCTCTGAGTCAGCCCTTCTACTCAACTCAGAACCAGTGCGTCACACACAGTTCTGGGTGTAGTGCTGTAAACTGTAAGCTTCGTTGAAGCTTCGTGAGCAAAGCTGGTCCTCTTAACCTAGACTGTCTTCTTCTACATAACAGGCAGATAAGAATGAGACGATAGATTGGCCCATATCTGAACAGGTATTGGTTTTCGGAGACAGGAACTTTTCTTCTACCAATACTACCTCCTGTCATGGGTGTTAGTTACCTTTGAGACTGGACGTATTGAGTTGATTTTTATCAAGACTACCTTTGAGATGACGAAGCCACTATTATCATCAGCTCAATGAGTTTGAACGAGGTCGTGTAATAGGGCTACAGGAAGGTGGATGTACCTTCCGTGATATTGCAGAAAGACTTAGCAGGAATGTAGCCATTGTACATGATTGCTGTCAGCAATGGTCACGGGAAGGTACGGTCGCAAGAAGATCGGGCACCGAGCGGCCACATGGAACTACCGAGACCGATGTGTTCGGCTTCTGGCTGTGGCGTACTGCACTACGTCTACAGTAGCAGTTCGAGAAGCTGTTGGGGTCACAGTGACACAACGAAATGTTACAAACCGGTTACTTCAAGGACAGTTCTAAGCCAGGCTCCCTGTCTCGTACATTCCAGGGACCCCAAACCACCGCCATTTGCGACTTCAGTGATGTCAAACGAGAGATCATGCAGGGCAGAGTGGGGTCTGTTGTGCCTTCTCGTGTAAGCGGTTCTCATTTGGTACCAGTGATGACTGTGTTGTTTAGGAGGAGGCCAGGTGAGCGCCTGCAACCAACCAGTCAGTGTGCTAGACACACTGGACCTTGTGAGGTAACGGGCGAGTTGTGGCGCCCTGAAAATATTCTAAGTTCGGAGTTGGCGTGGCCGCGCTGGGGCCTCTCGGCGGGCCGCGGCTTGTCGGCCGCTGCGTGGTGCCGAACGTCAGCCGGGGTGACGCTGTGTCGATGTAAGAGACTTGTATGCAGAGAGTGCCAAAGACGGCGGACTTTGTCAAACCATCATGGCAGACATTTCACAGTTTGTATAGAAATTAATAGTAGCCAGATGAATCATGATGCCTCAAAAAGAAACATGTACATTACCATCAAAAATGACTCTGAGCACTATGGGACTCAACATCTTAGGTCATAAGTCCCCTAGAACTTAGAACTACTTAAACCTAATTAACTTAAGGACATCACACACACCCATGCCCGAGGCAGGATTCGAACCTGCGACCGTGGCAGTCCCGCGGTTCCGGACTGCAGCGCCAGAACCGCTATACCACCGCGGCCGGTACATTACCATCATTTGCACGACGATTCTGATGGTGTAATCAGATTTTCAATATCTTTATTAATTCTTTATTAGTTCAAAGTTTAGTATCTGACGATAAATTATGCAAATAACACCCAGCTACGAATTTCCAAAATCTAAACGGTTCATCCGATTTTCTCGATCGATGTGTCTTTAGAAAGCTATTAGTGTAAACCTAAATTGGTTTAAATTACAGGCATGTAACTTGAGTAGTAAATGAGTTATTGGAGCCTAAAGTGGCCGATTACTATCGATCGCGTCAGGCCATACGTTCTCCACATTTACACGAAAATACGGTAGCAGCATGCTTATAAATATATTTATTCGTCTATGTCTTTGTTTATATTCGATATATACCATTCATGAAGAAATTGGTCAAATATTTACTGTGTTTTAGAAAGCACAGAGACTCTAGGCTACTGGCCTAACTTTTGTTTCTATTCCTTTGATATGTGTTTATTAATTTGTTTATGTATTTAATTATATGTGTTAGAGCGTGTTTATGGTCCAGCTGTAGGAATATTTATTTAATTCCGAGTTATTTAAATGTTGTTGTTGTTGTGGTCTTCAGTCCTGAGACTGGTTTGATGCAGCTCTCCATGCTACTCTATCCTGTGCAAGCTACTTCATCTCCCAGTACTTACTGCAACCTACATCCTTCTGAATCTGCTTAGTGTATTCATCTCTTGGTCTCCCTCTACGATTTTTACCCTCCACGCTACCCTCCAATGCTAAATTGGAGATCCCTTGATGCCTCAGAACATGTCCTACCAACCGGTCCCTTCTTCTTGTCAAGTTGTGCCACGAACTCCTCTTCTCACCAATTCTATTCAATACCTCCTCATTAGTTATGTGATCTACCCATCTAATTTTCAGCATTCTTCTGTAGCACCACATTTCGAAAGCTTCTATTCTCTTCTTATCCAAACTATTTATCATCCATGTTTCATTTCCATACATGGCTACACTTCATACAAATACTTTCAGAAATGACTTCCTCACACTTAAATCTATACCCGATGTTAACAAACTTCTCTTCTTCAGAAACGCTTTCCTTGCCATTGCCAGTCTATATTTTATATCGTCTCTACTTCGACCATCATCAGTTATTTTGCTCCCCAAATAGCAAAACTCCTTTACTACTTTAAGTGTCTCATTTCCTAATCTAATTCCCCCACCCGACTTAATTCGACTATATTCCATTATTCTTGTTTTGCTTTTGTTGATGTTCATCTTATACCCTCCTTTCAAGACACTGTCGATTCCGTTCAACATCTCTTCCAAATCCTTTGCTGTCTCTGACAGAATTACAATGTTATCGGCGAATCTCAAAGTTTTTATTTCTTCTCCATGGATTTTAATACCTACTCCGAACTTTTATTTTGTTTCCTTTACTGCTTGCTCAATATACAGATTGAATAACATCGGGGAGAGGCTACAACCCTGTCTCACTCCCTTCCCAACCGCTGCTTCCCTTTCATACCCCTCGACTCTTATAACTGCCATCTGGTTTCTGTACAAATTGTAAATAGCCTTTCGCTCCCTGTATTTTACCCCCTGCCTCCTTCAGAATTTGAAAGAGAGTATTCCAGTCGACATTGTCAAAAGCTTTCCCTAAGTCTACAATTGCTAGAAACGTAGGTTTGTCTTTCCTTAATCTTTGTTCTAAGGTAAGTCGTAGGGTCTGTATCGCCTCACGTGTGCCAACATTTCTGCGGTATCCAAACTGATCTTCCCCGAGGTCGGCTTCTACCAGTTTTTCCATTCGTCTGTAAAGAATTCGTGTTAGTATATTGCAGCTATGACTTATTAAACTGATAGTTCGGTAATTTTCACATCTGTCAACACCTGCTTTCTTTGGGATTGGAATTATTATATTCTTCTTGAAGTCTGAGGGTATTTCACCTGTCTCATACATCTTGCTCACCAGATGGTAGAGTTCTGTAAGGGCTGGCTCTCCCAAGGCTATCAGTATTTCTGATGGAATGTTGTATACTCCCGGGGCCTTGTTTCGACTCAGGTCTTTCAGTGCTCTGTCAAACTCTTCACGCAGTATCACATCTTCCTTTTCATCTTCATCTACCTCCTCTTCCATTTCCATAATATTGTCCTCAAGAACATCGCCCCTCTATAGACCCTCTATATACTCGTTCCACCTTTCTGCTTTCCCTTCTTTGCTTAGAACTGGGGTTCCATCTGAGCTCTTGATATTCATGCAAGTGGTTCTCTTTTCTCCAAAGGTCTCTTTAATTTTCCTATAGGCAGTATCTATTTTACCCCTAGTGAAATAAGCCTCTACATCCTTACATTTGTCGTCTAGCCATCCCTGCTTAGCCATTTTGCACTTCCTGTCCATCTCATTTTTGAGACGTTTGTATTCCTTTTTGCCTGCTTCACTTACTGCATTTTTGTATATTCTCCTTTCATCAATTAAATTCAGTATCTCTACTGTTACCCAAGGAGTTCTACTAGCCCTAGTGTTTTTACCTACTTGATCCTCTGCTGCCTTCACTATTTCATTCCTCAAAGCTACCCATTCTTCTTCTACTGTATTTCTTTCCTCCATTCCTTTCAGTTTATCCAGATCCCATCTCCTTCAATTCCTACCTTTTTGCAGTTTATTCAGTTTTAATCGACAGTTCATAACCAATAGATTGTGGTCAGAATCCACATCTGCCCCTGGAAAGGCTTACAATTTAAAACCTGGTTCCTAAATCTCTGTCTTCCCATTATATAATCTATCTGAAACCTTCTAGTGTCTGCAGGGTTCTTCCATGTATACAACGTTCTTTTATGATTCTTGAACCAAGTGTTAGCTGTGATTAAGTTATGCTCCGTGCAAAATTCTACCAGGCGGCTTGCTCTTGCATTTCTTAGCCTCAATCCACATTCACCTACTACGTTTCCTTCTCTTCCATTTCCTACTGTCGAATTCCAGTCACCCATGACTATTAAATTTTCGTCTCCCTTCACTACCTGAATAATTTCTTTTATCTCATCATACATTTAATCAATTTCTTCATCATCTGCAGAGCTAGTTGGCATATAAACTTGTACTACTGTAGTAGGCATGGGCTTCGTGTCTATCTTGGCCACAACAATGCGTTCACTATGCTGTTTTTAGTAGCTTACCCACACTCCTATTTTTTATTCATTATTAAACCTACTCCTGCATTACCCCTATTTGATTTTGTATTTATAACCCTGTATTCACCTGACCAAAAGTCTTGCTCCTCCTGCCACCGAACATCACTAATTCCCACTATATCTAACTTCAACCTATCCATTTCCCTTTTTAAATTTTATAACCTCCCTGCCCGATTAAGGGATCTGACATTCCACGCTCCGATCCGTAGAACGCCAGTTTTCTTTCTCCTGATAACGACGTCCTCTTGTGTATTCCCCGCCCGGAGATCCGAATGGGGGACTATTTTACCTCCGGAATATTTTACCCAAGAGGACGCCATCATCATTTAGCCATACAGTAATGCTGCATGCCCTCGGGAAAAATTACGGCTGTAGTTTCTCCTTGCTTTCAGCCAGCTTGCAAGGCCAGGTCAGTCAATCATCCAGACTGTTGCCCTGCAACTACTGAAAAGGCTACTGCCCCTCTTCAGGAACCACACGTTAGTCTGGTCTCTAAATAGATACTCCTCCGTTGTGGTTGCACCTACGGTACGGCTATCTGTATCGTTGAGGCACGCAAGCCTTCCCACCAACGGCAAGGTCCATGGTTCATGGGGAGGTATTTAAATGTAAATCCAGTATTTAGAATGTGTTTCATTATGTGTGTGAGTGTGCATTGGCTTGGAGACAGGGCGGGAGCACCGTAGCCAATCACAGCGATCGTTCCAAAAAGTACACGTGGAGAGACACTATGGAAGTGGGGGAGGTGCATCGTATCGAGGGAGGACAAGGCAGTTCTGGACAGGCAGTTCAGGAACCACACGTTAGTCTGGTCTCTCAATAGATACTCCTCCATTGTGGTTGCACCTACGGTACGGCTATCTGTATCGTTGAGGCACGCAAGCCTTCCCACCAACGGCAAGGTCCATGGTTCATGGGGAGGTATTTAAATGTAAATCCAGTATTTAGAATGTGTTTCATTATGTGTGTGAGTGTGCATTGGCTTGGAGACAGGGCGGGAGCACCGTAGCCAATCACAGCGATCGTTCCAAAAAGTACACGTGGAGAGACACTATGGAAGTGGGGGAGGTGCATCGTATCGAGGGAGGACAAGGCAGTTCTGGACAGGCAGTTCAGGAACCACACGGTAGCCTGGTCTCTCAATAGATACTCCTCCGTTGTGGTTGCACCTACGGTACGGCTATCTGTATCGTTGAGGCACGCAAGCCTTCCCACCAACGGCAAGGTCCATGGTTCATGGGGAGGTATTTAAATGTAAATCCAGTATTTAGAATGTGTTTCATTATGTGTGTGAGTGTGCATTGGCTTGGAGACAGGGCAGGAGCTCCGTAGCCAATCACAGCGATCGTTCCAAAAAGTACAAGTGGAGAGACACTATGGAAGTGGGGGAGGTGCATCGTATCGAGGGAGGACAAGGCAGTTCTGGACAGGCAGTTCAGGAACCACACGTTAGTCTGGTCTCTCAATAGATACTCCTCCGTTGTGGTTGCACCTACGGTACGGCTATCTGTATCGTTGAGGCACGCAAGCCTTCCCACCAACGGCAAGGTCCATGGTTCATGGGGAGGTATTTAAATGTAAATCCAGTATTTAGAATGTGTTTCATTATGTGTGTGAGTGTGCATTGGCTTGGAGACAGGGCGGGAGCACCGTAGCCAATCACAGCGATCGTTCCAAAAAGTACACGTGGAGAGACACTATGGAAGTGGGGGAGGTGCATCGTATCGAGGGAGGTCAAGGCAGTTCTGGACAGGCAGTTCAGGAACCACACGTTAGTCTGGTCTCTCAATAGATACTCCTCCGTTGTGGTTGCATCTACGGTACGGCTATCTGTATCGTTGAGGCACGCAAGCCTTCCCACCAACGGCAAGGTCCATGGTTCATGGGGAGGTATTTAAATGTAAATCCAGTATTTAGAATGTGTTTCATTATGTGTGTGAGTGTGCATTGGCTTGGAGACAGGGCGGGAGCACCGTAGCCAATCACAGCGATTGTTCCAAAAAGTACACGTGGAGAGACACTATGGAAGTGGGGGAGGTGCATCGTATCGAGGGAGGACAAGGCAGTTCTGGACAGGCAGTTCAGGAACCACACGTTAGTCTGGTCTCTCAATAGATACTCCTCCGTTGTGGTTGCACCTACGGTACGGCTATCTGTATCGTTGAGGCACGCAAGCCTTCCCACCAACGGCAAGGTCCATGGTTCATGGGGAGGTATTTAAATGTAAATCCAGTATTTAGAATGTGTTTCATTATGTGTGTGAGTGTGCATTGGCTTGGAGACAGGGCGGGAGCACCGTAGCCAATCACAGCGATTGTTCCAAAAAGTACACGTGGAGAGACACTATGGAAGTGGGGGAGGTGCATCGTATCGAGGGAGGACAAGGCAGTTCTGGACAGGCAGTTCAGGAACCACACGTTAGTCTGGTCTCTCAATAGATACTCCTCCGTTGTGGTTGCACCTACGGTACGGCTATCTGTATCGTTGAGGCACGCAAGCCTTCCCACCAACGGCAAGGTCCATGGTTCATGGGGAGGTATTTAAATGTAAATCCAGTATTTAGAATGTGTTTCATTATGTGTGTGAGTGTGCATTGGCTTGGAGACAGGGCGGGAGCACCGTAGCCAATCACAGCGATTGTTCCAAAAAGTACACGTGGAGAGACACTATGGAAGTGGGGGAGGTGCATCGTATCGAGGGAGGACAAGGCAGTTCTGGACAGGCAGTTCAGGAACCACACGTTAGTCTGGTCTCTCAATAGATACTCCTCCGTTGTGGTTGCACCTACGGTACGGCTATCTGTATCGTTGAGGCACGCAAGCCTTCCCACCAACGGCAAGGTCCATGGTTCATGGGGAGGTATTTAAATGTAAATCCAGTATTTAGAATGTGTTTCATTATGTGTGTGAGTGTGCATTGGCTTGGAGACAGGGCGGGAGCACCGTAGCCAATCACAGCGATTGTTCCAAAAAGTACACGTGGAGAGACACTATGGAAGTGGGGGAGGTGCATCGTATCGAGGGAGGACAAGGCAGTTCTGGACAGGCAGTTCAGGAACCACACGTTAGTCTGGTCTCTCAATAGATACTCCTCCGTTGTGGTTGCACCTACGGTACGGCTATCTGTATCGTTGAGGCACGCAAGCCTTCCCACCAACGGCAAGGTCCATGGTTCATGGGGAGGTATTTAAATGTAAATCCAGTATTTAGAATGTGTTTCATTATGTGTGTGAGTGTGCATTGGCTTGGAGACAGGGCGGGAGCACCGTAGCCAATCACAGCGATCGTTCCAAAAAGTACACGTGGAGAGACACTACGGAAGTGGGGGAGGTGCATCGTATCGAGGGAGGACAAGGCAGTTCTGGACAGTGCGGCGCAAGGGACAGGACGGGCCAGGACACGGAGGGTCCTGGACGGTACGGCGCGACGAGGCATGGTCGCGGGAAAGACTTGGAGAGGAGCAGTTTGCGCGTGGTCGCGAGAGGGAGTAATTTTTCGTAGTGCCGACTTGTGTACTTGTGAGATTTCTGTGGGTTCTGCAGTGAAGACGTAGTACGCGTTTGGAAGTGAATATCTTGCAAGCTATGTTGTTGTTCGTAACTCATTACGTGAAGTAGGAATCTTTTGTTTCCCTGTCATTCAACTTATATTTTATTTAATTGCTGGACCATCGACACCAATAAGTGCTTTACAGTAATAAAGGGCATTCTTAAAGGTACTTCTGCAAACGTGCCCATCATTTAAAGTCGTTAAAATAGTACCTGCAGAATTTATTTAATTGCAATCTTTCATTTATAAATTTCTATATAACATTCAAAATTCGCAATTGTCAAGTGATAGGAATCTTCGACCATTCGATTCATGTGTATATTCATATTGTATACTGCAGACTCAGCAGTATTTGGCTTGTAATGCGGCAACTACGTATCCCAGCCCCTAGACAACGAAACCAGCCAAAACATTTAATATTTCAACTCTGAGTCGGAGGGTACATAGTTGAGGGCCACCGCACTATTATTATTTGAAAGCCCACAGGTTTCTCGTCCGGGATTTGTGTCCTGCAAAGCCCGTAACCTACACCTGGAGTTATGGTCTGGGATGCCCTCTGCCAAGCACTTAAATATGATTTGCAGAGTATCCATGTAGATGTAGATGATGCGATTTCGTATGACCCAGGAGCACTCTCGTGGCTATCCCACGCACCATGACTCCAAATTTGTACATCAATCAGATGATTCGGCCTGTTGTGCTGCCATTCATGAACAGCATTCCAGGGGATGTTTTCCGACAGGATAACGCTCGCCCACATACCGCTGTTGTAACAGAACATGCTATACAGAGTATCGATGTGTTGCTTTGGCCTGCTCAATCACTAGATCTATCTCCAATCGAGCACATACGAGACATCATCGGACAACAACTCCAGTATCATCCACAAACAGAATTAACCGTCCCTGTATTAACCGACTACGTGCGACAAGCATGGAACTCCACCCCTCAACTGACATCTGGCAGCTGTACGCTACAGTGCAGGCACCTTTGCATCCTTACATTTAACATTCTGGGAGTTACACCGGCTATTAATGTACCAGCGTTTCACATTTGCAATGGCTTATCTCGTACTTACGTTAACCTGTGATGATGCTCCCTCCTTCACAAGTCTGTTTCCGTAATTTCTTTACTCAATATCCTGTAGAATCTGGTCCTCCAAATATGGTGAACGCGCAGTCCGCCACCTCCCTGCACTTTCACCTGTCTGAAAGAATCCACGATGACAGAAACGCCCTAAAGGGCTTGAAATATTGTGTGATGTCGTTGGTGTCTGCAAGGGTGCTTGTTTTGGTATAGCCGTGCTGCCTCTCAACCGCTTCCATCTGCTTGGCCGTTCACAGAAATCATCTCGGCTTGTTCCCGTCATAAATACCGGATCATTTTGCTGCTTACACTACGCTACGTCAATGACACAGTCTGCAACACACAAGCAACACACGGCACATGGTCAGAGGAACGTTCATTCGTCGGTGCCATCTACCGTGGCAACAATGCATTTCCGGACACATGTTCATAGGACAATATTTCCCCCATTTCCAGTCAGGAACCCAGTTTGTTGGTTTTATTAATGCTCACCCTCTGTCGAGACGTAAGAGTTGTCAAGCAAGGGGTTGTCCAGCAGATATGATTTAAGTTTGCGTTTGAAATTCATTGTATTCTACTAGATTCTTTATGTCCAGGGTAAGTGTTAAAAGATATTTATGGCTTAATACCTAATTCATACCTTTGCCACGCTAAGGCTGTGTGATGGACAGTGTAAGTCATTTCGCATTATAGTATTATATTTATAAATGTTATTGTTGTTTGCAAGTTATGATTGGTTGTCGACAAATTTCGTAAGTAAGTAAATGTGCTGTGCAGAAGTTGTCAGTTAGCCCAACTGTACTAATGACAACAAATGACAAATACGAGAACTGCATGTCTCCGTGTAGGTAATGACAGCTTAAACATGAGGAAAATTAGTGGCTTTACAAGTGGCTTTAAAGGAAGGATTAGCAATTGTGTCTGAGTTTTAACACGTCTTTCGGAATTAAAATCGAGGTTACATGTTAAGAACGAAATGACTTCCAATTACCCTAACGTTTCCAAAATATTTAGAAAAATCTACATCTACATGGATACTCTGCAAATCTCATTTAAGTGCCTGGCAGAGGGTTCATCGAACCACCTTCACAATTATACATTATTCCAGTCTCGTATAGTGCGCGGAAAGAATGAACACCTATATCTTTCTGTGCGAGTTCTGATTTCCCTTATTTTATCTTGGTGATTGTTTCTACCTATGTAGGTCGGTGTCAACAAAATATTTTCGCTTTCGAAGGAGAAAGTTGGTGATTGGAATTTCATGAGAAGATTTCGTCGCAACGAAAAACGCCTTTCTTTTAATGATGTCCAGCCCAAATCCTGTATCATTTCTGTGACACTCTCTGCCATATTTCGCGATAATACAAAACGTGCTGCCTTTCTTTGAATTTTTCGATGTACTCCGTCAGTCCTATCTGGTAAGGATACCATACAGCGCAGCAGTATTCTAAAAGAGGACGGACTAGCGTAGTGTAGGCAGTCTCCTTAGTAGGTCTGTTACATTTTCTAAGTGTCCTGCCAATAAAACGCAGTCTTTTGTTAGCCTTCCATATCTGACAACCCTACCACAATAAAGGTCAAAAATTAATTATGATTGTAGTGTTGCTCACGCTGCTAAATATTGCATTTTCGGGCAACAACAAAGTTATATTATGTGGCAGGTGTCATTAGAGCACAGTTAGTAGTCATTTCTTGAAATAATGGCTAAACTAGGCACTCATCTATTCGTGTTTCCCACGCTAGTCTCGTTGTGAACTCATGGCTCAATCGTCGAAAATCTAGGTAGTGATGATTCCAAGTTCGGGTGCAAAGAGGCCTAGGTGTTATTCTGCGATATTCAAAAGTTTATAGATGTGTTTCATAAACCATTCTTGAAGATTAAACCTTTCCAAGTTAGGACAATGGTGATGTAAAAAAGTAATCAGCACTACGAATTTAAGTTACACTTCTTTTTTATTACTTTTGTTGCAATATCACGTAACTCGTTCCAAAACATCACTTCACAATATAAAACATACTTGAAAATATCTTCCTCACTGTTAAAGTTCACATTTCATAAACTGACTACAATTTGCGTCTTTTTAACATGACGACCAAAGCTTGACTCTAATAACCGCTTACGCGCCCAAAAAACGGAGTTACAAGTACGTCAATGATCATAGTGACAAAAGAAAGAATACACAAAAAATAATATCATTGCTATATATACATATCGATGTATCGAAGTACCTCTACATTAATGAAATCAAATCTGAATGTTGTCACAGAAATATGTTAACTATTTTACAGAAACACAGTAGAATATTGCTGGTATCGAGAGGTTGAGGTTAGGTGCCGTAATGGTTACGTAATTCAAGTACCATTACACCCACAACATTTTCTATGTATTCCTTCCAATTTAGGTTGTTCGTAATTGTAATACCTAGGTATTTAGTTGAATTTACGGCTTTTAGATTAGACTGATTTATCGCGTAACCGAAGTTTAACGAGTTCCTTTTAGCACTCATGTGGATGACCTCACACTTTTCGTTATTTAGGGTCAACTGCCACTTTTCGCTCCATTCAGATATCTTTTCTAAATCATTTTGCACTTTGTTTTGATCTTCTGATGACTTTATTAGTCGATAAACAACAGTGTCATCTGCAGACAACCGAAGACGGCTGCTCAGATTGTCTCCAAAATCGTTTATATAGATCAGGAACAGCAAAGGGCCTATAACACCATCTTGGGGAACGCCAGAAATCACTTATATAATATTTGAACTCAACCACATTCCACAGCAGCAAGATAATGTCGGGTGCTGTTGTCCGCGAGGTCTCTTTTTTATGAGTCGTAACTGAGATTCTTCACAGAAGATCCCAACTTGTCGACTGCCTAAAAATGTCATTTTGCATTAAGAAACTGCGGTCGGTGGTCGTCTGGAACTACTTCTACTGCACAGAGATACGTAGTAGACTATTTAGGGGCCCAATTACAGTATTCCAAATAAACTGAGCTTGCGAGGCGCCACGATAGTGGGACATTGCTCTCTTATTCGGGAGGACGGAAGTTCAGATTCCCATCAGGCTACGCAGATTTATGTTTCTCTCTTTCCATAAGTCGCTTATGACGAATGCCGGGTTGTTTTGTTTGAAAGGGCACGGCAGCCCATCCTTCTTCGCTGCAGTGAGGAAGCACTGCAGTAGTTCAGACGCGGCTCCGGTCTCGTAAACTGACATACGGCCGGGAGAGCGGTGTGCTGACCACATGCCCCTCCATATCCGCATACAGTGAGCCTGTGGGCTGAGGATGACACGACGGCTGGTCGGTACCGTCGGGCCTTCCAAGGCCTGTTCAGACGGAGTTTATTAGCTTAGTATGTATTCGGTCTGCATACTATTTCAGGCGCCCTTCATTGAATGTTAAGTGTGGTGGAATCGGCTACTGCGATGTAAACACAGCGAAGTGGGACACACATGGCACGCTCTGTCTTACATGCAGCAAGAAGACAGGGCTACGTTACTTACTTAAAAGGTTTTCTTCTTGGCCATACTTTGTACTACGAAAATACAAACTTGCGATTGTTGTAAATGGAACTATATGCTAGCTTCTAACGTATCAGAAGGGGTTTATCAAAAGTATTTCAGATCATACTCTTGTTAAAGTGATAGATTTTGTGGAAAGAAGTAAGCGGTCGAAAGGCTAGATACAACGTAGAACTTTGTGTGATAGCCCCCATTGGCGGAACTGACACCGCAAAAGCCGATTCCGAATATTTCAACTCCAACATTAAGTAGTTTTGTATCACTGTACACATGGTTTCAACGTTCGAATGCCATTACAAAAGTACATCGTTCCCGTAAAAAAATTACTTATTCCATTCTTAAAATCTGTGCTGGCCGGCCGGTGTGGCCGTGCGGTTCTAGGCGCTTCAGTCTGGAACCGCGTGGCAGCTACGGTCGCAGGTTCGAATCCTGCCTCGGACATGGATGTGTGTGATGTCCTTAGGTTAGTTAGGTTTAATTAGTTCTAAGATCTAGGCGACTGATGACCTCAGAAGTTAAGTCGCATAGTGCTCAGAGCCATTTGAACCATTTTATTTGTGCTGAAGCACGTCTTGGCTGTTATGAACGAAGAGGGGCAAATTTGGAACTTACGTCACTTTTCCCTACATTCTCAATATATGGCTCTATACCCCAGTATTCACAGTCACGTTAACACAGTTCTTTCGAAAATCTTGTGTGACCTCTTCCTGCAAATTGCGTATGTGTATTAAGTACTCTGTTTATGTGTAGTGTGTCTTGCGCTACAACATAGAATCAGGCCAGTATTTGCCAACTTAAACAAGAGCCAGGGTGGTCGGTACGCCAAGGTCAGTGGTCGTTGCTACGATGTATCGATTTGACCGTTGTAGTCCATTTCGTCTCCCAGTTCAGTATTGGGTCTGTGTATGCATTACGCTTAATGCGTAGGTTCGCCTTCATATGAGCATTTTCAGGATGAAAATATTGTAGTGGCACCCCTCATCGAATGAAACTACAAGACAATTTTAAAACGGTACCACTGAAACAGTTCGGGAACGACGACGATACGATGCACGTGTACAGTAACAATATTGGATTTGTCTAGTCACGAGAGTAGCGGAGTTTCGTCACTAAATTTCAGTTACAGAAAACGGTATCTAGAAGGAATAAATGCAGAAACGTGGGTAACGCACGGGACGGTGGACATTCTTCACTACTCTGCAGTCTTACTCTGACTTTGCAGTGACGATCATCGAGTGGATGGAAACAGCCACATTCACGATGCCGCGCCTCGAGTTCTTCACTTCCATCGCGTGCATGTTACCTCTAAAGATGACTCACTCTCTGAGCTGTTTTTTCTCGTGCCTCGGTGCAGAATTTAGAACATCTTGTGCTGAATTCTTGTGAAGCGTCTTTTCGCGCTTTGATGTTGACCCGTCACGTTACTTGGCGACTCCATTTCCCCGACAAGCCTTGTCCTGAATTCCTTAATGAGAAGCCTAGTCACACCGCTGACTCCTGGCACTTTCCAGACGTCTCCCATCCTTTCGTCGCTACGTCTAAGCTTCTAAATTAAGCAGTGTAACACGAGACGCAGTAAACGGCTCTGTACATTTTTCTGTTATCGTTTATTATGTAAAGCCTATCACATGGTACACAAAACGAGCTGTAAGAACGCTACAGTTCAGTAGTGTTAAATTTTATACAGTGTTTTCTTTCATCTTAGTTTGCAGTAGTTATTACCTACTATCTCGTATCAATTTATCCACATCTATGGTTAGTTTTTCAGTAGTAGGCGCATTTGTGGTTCTATCACTGAGAGCGTCTGCTTACTACACTACTGGCCATTAAAATTGCAACACCAAGAAGAAATGCGAACGGGTATTCACTGGACAGATATATTATACTAGAACTGACTTGTGATTACATTTTCACGCAGTTTGGGTGCATAGATCCTGCGAAATCAGTACCCAGAACAACCACCTCTGGCCGTAATAACGACCTTGATAGCCTGGGCATTGAGTCAAACAGAGCTTGGATGGCGTGTACAGGTATAGCTGCCCATGCAGCTTCAACACGATACCACAGTTCATCAAGAGTAGTGACTGGCGTATTGTGACGAGCCAGTTGCTCGGCCACCATTGACCAGACGTTTTCAGTTAGTAAGAGATCTGGAGAATGTGCTGGCCAGCGCAGCAGTCGAACATTTTCTGTATCCAGAAACGCCCGTACAGGACCTGCAACATGCGGTCGTGCATTATCCTGCTGAAATGTAGGGTTTCGCAGGGATCGAATGAAGGGTAGAGCCACGGATCATAACACATCTGAAATGTAACGTCCACTGTTCAAAGTGCCGTCAATGCGAACAAGAGGTGACCGAGACGTGTAACCAATGGCACCCCATACCATCACGCCGGGTGATACGACAGTATGGCGATGACGAATACACGCTTCCAATGTGCGTTCACCGCGATGTCGCCAAACACGGAAGCGACCATCGTGATGCTGTAAACAGAACCTGTATTCATCCGATAAAATGACGTTCTGCCATTCGTGCACTTAGGTTCGTCGTTGGGTACACCATAGCATAAGCTCCTGTCTGTGATGCAGCGTTAAGGGTAACCGCAGCCATGGTCTCCAAGCTGATAGTAAGTGCTGCTGCGAACGTCGTCGAACTGTTCGTGCAGATGGTTGTTGTCTTGCAAACGTCTCCAACTGTTGACTCAGGTATAGAGACGTGGTTGCACGATCCGTTACAGCCATGCGGATGAGATGCCTGTCATCTCGACTGCGAGTGATACGAGGCCGTTGGGATTCAGCACGGCGTTCCGTATTACCCTCCTGAACCCACCGATTCCATATTCTGCTAACAGTCATTGGATCTCGACCAACGCGAGCAGCAATGTCGCGATACGATAAACCGCAATCGCGATAGGCTACAATCCGACCTTTATCAAAGTCGGAAACGTGATGGTACGCATTTCTCCTCCTTACACGAGGTATCACAACAACGTTTCACCAGGCCTCGCCGGTCAACTGCTGTTTGTGTATGAGAAATCGGTTTGAAACTTTCCTCATGTCAGCACGTTGTAGGTGTAGCCGCCGGCGCCAACCTTGTGTGAATGCTCTGAAAAGCTAATCATTAGCATATCACAGCTTCTTCGTCCTGTCGGTTAAATTTCGCGTCTGTAGCTCGTCATCTTCGTGGTGTAGCAATTTTAATGCCCAGTAGTGTAGCTTCTGATACTATATCTTCCCCTATTACATTATCTAAATCAATACCCACCATCAGTTTAAATCAGTTTAAATTCACAGAAATAGAGACTGTTAGAACAACGTAACGTTAGCGTCCACTGCTGTTATCGTTACGTCAGCAGTGGATATAAACACGCTTGACGCCAAACCATAGCAGCAGTTTGATCTGGCCCAGCTCTGGAAGGTCCAAACTGGCGGTCAACAGTCCTTAAATTCATGTACCTCAACTCACTATTGTTCTAGTACCACTGGATGAGATGCACCCACCATAAAAATGGTTCAAATGGATCTGAGCACTATGCGACTGAACTTCTAAGGTCATCAGTCGCCTAGAACTTAGAACTAATTAAAGCTAACTAACCTAAGGACATCACACACATCCATGCCCGAGGCAGGATTCGAGCCTGCGACCGTTGCGGTCGCTCGGCTCCAGACTGTAGCGCCCAGAACCGCACGGTCACTCCGGCCGGCGCACCCACCATAAAACTTCATTTAATTCTCACTCATTGCACACACAGGGTGGTTATAATTAAACTGACGGTGCTGTAGTACAGGATGTATACATCGCGGGACGCTGGAACATCGTAGGTGCGTTCATCAATCTGTGCGCTCTCGGGGTTATGCTGCCAAAAAAATAGTTCCACTTTCTACCACCAGGTGACAAGATGGCGCTGGTAGCGGTCAGATTATGGTGTGGATGCATGAAAGGAAGAGGAACGTTCAAACACAAGATAACGGTAGTTCTGGCATGTTTATTAGTTATAACATGTGTTCAGTGTGGTCTCCTGACTCAGCAACATGCTCCATCTGTAACAGTTGCTCGCAACATATCCATTGTAACCAGAGCAATATGTCGTCGTATGCTAACCTTCACATCAGGAAGAGTCCGGATACATCCCCAATAGACGCGATCTTTCAGATACGCCCACATCTAGAAGCCACGTGGATTGAGGCTAGGGGACCTGGAACGCTACACGCCTTGAAACTGCCGAGAGATGATGCAGTCGTTACCGAAGGTTTCTCGAAGTCAGTCTTTCATCTGGAAAGCGACATGTGGTGTCGCCCTATCTTGATCTCAGAGCCGCCCGCTCGTCGTCGCTGCAAACTGCAGAGCCACCACCCACCTGCCTTCCTCTCCGGGCAAGGGCGGTGTGGGACCACTGCTAGATAATATTGCCGCATTGCTGCGGGACGGAACCTATCCCCATCATTTCAATCCTTACCCTTTCATCCCTCCCCATCAACATAGACCCCCGTTCCCCCATCATCCCTATCCTTTCACCTAAGAGCACTAAGAGACACTGCTCAAATTCCTCTCTCCGTAACCCTCCAAGATAATCGACGCTAGGGTCGTTATTACCCCGGCCGTGTGCGAGCACATTGTTAACGTTGCGGAGGAGACTTTTCGAGAAGAGGAGAAGTTTCTCTGCAACTCTGAGCGAGAAAATGAAGAGACCACCACCACAGACTAGCCTTTCCGGCGGTAGCTCGTAAGGACGTCTAAGAAGCGGAGAAAGACGAAGAAAACGATGAGCACCTAAGCTGGATGCTCATCACCGTTTGTTTTGTTTCATTCAGATTTCAGATCAGATAGTGACCGTTCTTTAAGAGAGACCACAACAAATCAATCAGAGAAGATAAGCAGGAATAGCACGCAGGTGTTCATCCTGTGCTAGTACTGGGTGCAGGACCGTCATTTCAGTCATCAGTGACCTAGATGAGCAGTCTCAGGCAGCAACATATGATGCTAACGAGTCACGTTATCGAAGCATAGTGCAAGAACAACGCTGATATCCGGCGGTATACCCGAAACCTCAAGATGCCAAAATTACCTATGTTGAATGAAGCAAGGAGTACACAAAAAGGAAACTAAACCAAAGAGTGCATTCCTGGCCAAGGGGAGGTTACTAGTGTCAACTATAGGCCTTAATTTGAGGAAGAAATATCTGTGGATGTACGTTGGAGGCACAGCATTGTATGGTAGCGAATAATGAGCAGTGGGAAAACCGAACAGAAGATAATCGAAGAGTCTGAGATGTAGTTATGTAGAAGAAAGTTGAGAATTGGGTGGACTAATAAAGCAGAGAATGAGGAGGTTCTCCGTAGAAGCGGCGAGAAAGTAAGATACTGGGAACATTGACAATAAGGAAGGACAGGACGACAGGACATGTGTTACATCAGGGTAAACATCCATGGCACTAGATAGAACTGAAGAGAGTAAAAACTGTAGTGGAGAAAAAAGACTGGAATGTATCCAACAAATAATTGAGGACGTAGGGTACAGGTACTACTCTGCGATGAAAAGGTTAGCGCAGGATAGAAATTCAAGGCGGGCCGCAGCAAACCCAGAAGACTGAGGAAGTCCATTGTTTACAGTTTCCCTTCTCACTGGGGAAAACGCACAGTATAGTTGCCAGACGATTCGCACCGTTCACGACAGATATGTTGAGCACCATCGCATCACATGATTACTACAACCTGAGAAATCTGCGGCGGTAGAACTCTGTCTAACCGAGGGACACGGAATGACGTATTATGAGAGACAGATAGTTGCTACTGCGTCTCGCTACTGGAACGGTGTGTTAAAGGAATCAATTGAAATGAGTCTGGCGGATAATATAAATCAAGACGAGGGCTAGCCTTTAAGTAAAACGTGAAATCCTGTTTTATCTGATACCAAGAATGGAAAAATGACTTGGTTGGCAGAGGTACATTCGCCGTAGCGATTCATATCTTTGTGCTTTTTGCCTGCTTTTGTCACTTTTACTTTACTTTGTGAGAGCGCCGGGAAAGTTTACGTAGTCACAAGCTATCCTGTCGTTGGAAAACTTGGCGCTCCGCGTAGCCGACGTCATTTTGTAATCTATCTGATTTCGATAAGGCGAACTATCCCCACGGGGCTGTTCATTTTTGGAACGCAGCCTACGATGAGCTCAGAGAAGAGAGTTGGTGACATTTTATGCAAGACCAGTCTATCATTTTGCAGGACAATCCGCAGATGCGTATGGCGAAAGATTTGACAGATTTGTTCGATCGGTGGTGCTGGAAAGCGCTGTGTCACCACCACACTCCCTGGATTTAAGCCCTACTTGATTCCTTAGATGAAGGAAGCATTTCATGGCATTCGCTTCAAAACTGCTACAGATATTCGTCGGGCAATAGACCGCTCCACTCGAAGTATCAACACAACTGGTGCTGCTGAGGGTGTTCTACGACTTCCACATCGCTGTCAACGGTTTATACACAATGCTGGTGAGCACTTTGTAAATACATTTTGGCGACAAAGTCATGCGATAGCGATATGCACATATACAGATGGAGGTAGTATCGCCTGTACTAGGTATAAAATGGCAGTGCATTGGCGGATCTAACATATGTACTCAGGTGATTTATCTGACAAGGTTTCGGTCGTGATTATGACCGCACGACGGGAATTACCAGAATCTGAACGCAAATAGTAGTTGGAGCTAGACGCATGGGACATTCCATTTGAGAAATCTTTAGGGAACACAATATTCCAAGATCCACAGTGTGAAGAGGATGACGAGAACAGCAAATTTCAGGAATTACCTCTCACTACGGACAACGCAGTGGCAGACGCCCTTCACTTAACGACCGAGAGGAGCGGCATTTGCATAGAGTTGTCAGTGCCAATAGAAAAGTAACATTGGGTGCAATAACAACAGAATTCAATGTGGGGCGTACGACAAACAAATCAGTTAGGACCGTGCAGTTGAGAGGCAGACACAAAGTATCCAGCGTTAGAAGTTGTGATACACGTAGGGGCTGTGTCGACTCTGCGAATGTATAAAATGTACCACGAAGTATAACTGGTATTAATGTAATTCATAACGCCTGTATTGTATGAGTTATTGCTGATAAGTAGGATAGAACTCAGGGATGGTTTCATGGTCTGCGGCCAGGAAGAGATTAAGTTACTTCGGGAAATGATGTATTGTGTTTGTCGACTAACAGAAGATGTGATGTATTGATACAGGAGCTGCAACAATACAGAATTCTTGAGAAAGCCTCCTGCCGACCGTTGTGGCCGAGCGGTTCTAGGCGCTACAGTCTGGAACCGCGCCACCGCTACGCTCGCAGGTTCGAATCCTGCTTCGGGCATGGATGTGTGTGATGTACTTAGGTTAGTTAGGTTTAAGTAGTTCTAAGTTCTAGGGGACTGAAGACCTCAGATGTTAAGTCCCACAGTGCTCAGAGCCATTTGAACCATTTTAAAACTCCTCCGCCAGGCCACGCACGGTGGCTTGCGGAGTATCTGCGTCGATGTTGATGTAGAGCTGTCTGCAGATACCTTAGGGTGTCGGAGCTTCAGTTTTCGAGAAAAGCAGTACAGGGAATGTTTTCGTTGTGTTTGTGGAGGTGTGGGATCTTTTCATTTGGTACAGGATATGGCGGAGAGAATGTTGTCTGATGTGGAAAGTGGGGCACAGTGCATATCGATCTAGGGTCCGCACCCAACAGTAAAATTTGCGATAGGCTGGAGTCATGCAACATTTGCACAGGTGAGCATTGTTTAGGTAATGATCCTGTACGTCTGAATGGCGGTCGTGAGATTTAGTCTCCGTGTTTGACTTGCTAGTAGCTTTGATAGTTTTAGTCGATTCTGGGCTATCTTTTGAATCGTTAGTAGCCGGGGTTTCAAGGTTAGCTTTGATCAAGTGTAACGGCAAGGTATTTTAGCGCCTCAGTTAGTGTGTCTAGACGGTTGTTCGTTGTAAGGGAGAGGTTGCACAGTCGAAACGATAGCTTGGCTTTTCTTGTAAGTATTGATTCAGTTTTTGCAGAGTTGACAGAGAGGTACCGCTGGATTACACGAGTAAAGTTGTTCAAGTGGAGCTTGCGGGATCACAGGGAGGCAAGGAGGGCAGGACGGGTGGTAAGGAAGGCGTTGTCATCAGCGTGTTAGAGTGCGTATATAGAGAGAATGGTTTCGGGTCGTTGCTATACAAAGTTGTAGGGATAGGACAAATACTTGAGGCACATCTGCAGCAGGATGGAAAATTATGGTTTGTGTGTCGTTTGTATTTGAGATACTATGTACGATGAGTTAGAAACCACGCAATTAGAAGGATGGAACTGAGTGCATGTCCATTACTTTGCAAGTGAGCTATAATACATGATATTTAATGATGGTACTATGGATACGACACTGAAATGAGAACTCGCTTCTTTTCTACATTTACAACTACGTTCACTAATAGTTACCGGACGGTTTCCTGAAACTTTTCACCATCGCTGAATATAGTTTCCTCATATTACCACCACTTCAAATATCGAATTTTGAGGTTTCAACGTTACCCATGATTGCGTACGCCACCATGCGGGAAATTTCTATGTTGTTGGTGGAAATTTTCTCTTTCGGATTGTTTTTCTTCCTACAGCCGATCATTACGCTTCCTGTCAACAACCGACGTATTTTCACTGTGATTCTCTTGAATAGCGTCTTTTGAAAAGTACGAGGGTGGTTTGAAAAGTTCTCGGAACGGAATAGAAAAAAAGTGCTTACATCACTGAATTTTTTTATATTTTTCAACCTAGTCTCCAGGCCTGTAAAATAGTTGTCAACTTCGGCTATCAATTCGTCGTTTGAAGTGAATCTCCGTCCACCAAGAAAAATTTTCAGTTTTGGGAAGAGATGGAAGGCTGACGGTGAATAAGGCGGGTGTGCGGGCGCGCGTCAAGAATCGCGGCACCCAGGTTGCATTTCTAATTCGTCAGTTAAAATGTAATATATCCTTTGAGATGACATCTGGCAAGCGTGAGTAATTTCACGCACTTTCAATCGGCGATCCTCCATGACCATTTTGTGCAGCCGGCCGCGGTGGTCTAGCGGTTCTAGGCGCGCAGTCCGGAACCGCGCGGCTGCTACGGTCGCAGGTTCGAATCCTGCCTCGGGCATGGATGTGTGTGATGTCCTTAGGTTAGTTAGGTTTAAGTAGTTCTACGTTCTAGGGGACTGATGACCACAGATGTTAAGTCCCATAGTGCTCATAGCCATTTGAACCATTTTGTGCACTTTTGCATTGACTTCTGATGTAGTGACATATCTTGGACGACCACTGCGCGGATCGTCATCTACGCTCTCTCTACCAACTTTAAATTCATTTGTCCACTTGGAAACAGTTGAATATGAAGGGACAGAATCCCCCAGTGTATTCTGGAAATCTGCATGAATGTCCTTTGCTTTCATACCTTTCTTTACGAAGTAATTAATCACTGATCGAATCTCGATTTTTTTCCATCTTCGCAAATCACTACACGAGAACAACAACAGAGCCACGTCACTGCCACAGCTCTCTTCCAAGAGCAGTGACGTGGCACGTGTTTACAGTCAACAGTCCAATGAATTTCACGTGAACAACTCGTTGCGCTAGCGCTGACCTCTCGTGGAAAATCATTCGGGAAGACGACGGTTCAATCCCGCGTCCGGCCATCCTGATTTAGGTCTTCCGTGATTTCCCTAAATCGCTCCAGGCAAATGCCGGGATGGTTCCTTTGAAAGGACACGGCCGACTTCCTTCCCCGTCCTTCCCTAATCCGATGAGCCCGATGACATCGCTATATGGTCTCCTCCCATAACCCCGCTGTATGGTCTCCTCCCTCAAAACAACCCAACCCAACCCTCTCGTGGGGATTCCGAGAACTTTTAAATCTACCCTCGTATAGCAGCGAGGAAAGGTCTTTATTTGGCTTCGTATTTGATTATTACATAAACATCTGTTCATATGCCAACAGCCAGAGTTTTTGTGGTCTTCAAAGTAATAGTTTTAGATTTACTCATTCTTTTATTCGTTTCCGGACACCCTATGCAAGACAGTTGTAACTGGAGTGAGTGTTTCGTTATGATTAAATTATTTACGTATTATTAAAGATTGGTTTGAGTGAAGTCTCCTTCATAACAAGAATACTGTATAATGCAAAAGAGGTCAGTTCACTTTTTAGTAGACTATAGGTACAAACGACGTATAAGAAACTATTCAAATCAGGATACCAAGGGGGACTGATATCGAAAAATTACGTACAAGCTGAGGAGCATGCTTTCAGTCCCATCTTATTGATTACTTGAATACTGAACATAGTGCACCAGCGCTGGTAATTAGCTTTCAGCTGTTGTTCGTTGGTTGAAATGGCTCTGTGCACTATGGGATTCAACTTCTGAGGTCATCAGTCCCCTAGAACTTAGAACTACTTAAACCTAACTAACCTAAGGACCCCCCCCCCCCCCCATGAACCATGGACCTTGCCGTTGGTGGGGAGGCTTGCGTGCCTCAGCGATACAGATAGCCGTACCGTAGGTGCAACCACAACGGAGGGGTATCTGTTGAGAGGCCAGACAAACGTGTGGTTCCTGAAGAGGGGCAGCAGCCTTTTCAGTAGTTGCAAGGGCAACAGTCTGGATGATTGACTGATCTGGCCTTGTAACAATAACCAAAACGGCCTTGCTGTGCTGGTACTGCGAACGGCTGAAAGCAAGGGGAAACTACAGCCGTAATTTTTCCCGAGGGCATGCAGCTTTACTGTATGATTACATGATGATGGCGTCCTCTTGGGTAAAATATTTCGGAGGTAAAATAGTCCCCCATTCGGATCTCCGGGCGGGGACTACTCAAGAGGATGTCGTTATCAGGAAAAAGAAAACTGGCGTTCTACGGATCGGAGCGTGGAATGTCAGATCCCTTAATCGGGCAGGTAGGTTAGAAAATTTAAAAAGGGAAATCGATAGGTTGAAGTTAGATATAGTGGGAATTAGTGAAGTTCGGTGGCAGGAGGAACAAGACTTCTGGTCAGGTGACTACAGGGTTATAAACACAAAATCAAATAGGGGTAATGCAGGAGTAGGTTTAATAATGAATAGGAAAATAGGAATGCGGGTAAGCTACTACAAACAGCATAGTGAACGCATTATTGTGGCCAAGATAGATACGAAGCCCACGCCTACTACAGTAGTACAAGTTTATATGCCAACTAGCTCTGCAGATGACGAAGAAATTGAAGAAATGTATGATGAAATAAAAGAAATTATTCAGATTGTGAAGGGAGACGAAAATTTAATAGTCATGGGTGACTGGAATTCGAGTGTAGGAAATGGGAGAGAAGGAAACATAGTAGGTGAATATGGATTGGGGGACAGAAATGAAAGAGGAAGCCGCCTGGTCGAATTTTGCACAGAGCACAACATAATCATAACTAACACTTGGTTTAAGAATCATGAAAGAAGGTTGTATACATGGAAGAACCCTGGAGATACTAAAAGGTATCAGATAGATTATATAATGGTAAGACAGAGATTTAGGAACTAGGTTTTAAATTGTAAGACATTTCCAGGGGCAGATGTGGACTCTGACCACAATCTATTGGTTATGACCTGTAGATTAAAACTGAAGAAACTGCAAAAAGGTGGGAATTTAAGGAGATGGGACCTGGATAAACTAAAAGAACCAGAGGTTGTACAGAGATTCAGGGAGAGCATAAGAGAGCAATTGACAGGGATGGGGGAAATAAATACAGTAGAAGAAGAATGGGTAGCTTTGAGGGATGAAGTAGTGAAGGCAGCAGAGGATCAAGTAGGTAAAAAGACGAGGGCTAGTAGAAATCCTTGGGTAACAGAAGAAATATTGAATTTACTTGATGAAAGGAGAAAATATAAAAATGCAGTAAGTGAAACAGGCAAAAAGGAATACAAACGTCTCAAAAATGAGATCGACAGGAAGTGCAAAATGGCTAAGCAGGGATGGCTAGAGGACAAATGTAAGGATGTAGAGGCCTATCTCACTAGGGGTAAGATAGATACCGCCTATAGGAAAATTAAAGAGACCTTTGGAGATAAGAGAACGACTTGTATGAATATCAAGAGCTCAGATGGAAACCCAGTTCTAAGCAAAGAAGGGAAAGCAGAAAGGTGGAAGGAGTATATAGAGGGTCTATACAAGGGCGATGTACTTGAGGACAATATTATGGAAATGGAAGAGGATGTAGATGAAGATGAAATGGGAGATATGATACTGCGTGAAGAGTTTGACAGAGCACTGAAAGACCTGAGTCGAAACAAGGCCCCCGGAGTAGACAATATTCCATTGGAACTACTGACGGCCGTGGGGGAGCCAGTCCTGACAAAACTCTACCATCTGGTGAGCAAGATGTATGAAACAGGCGAAATACCCTCAGACTTCAAGAAGAATATAATAATTCCAATCCCAAAGAAAGCAGGTGTTGACAGATGTGAAAATTACCGAACTATCAGTTTAATAAGTCACAGCTGCAAAATACTAACACGAATTCTTTACAGACGAATGGAAAAACTAGTAGAAGCCAACCTCGGGGAAGATCAGTTTGGATTCCGTAGAAACACTGGAACACGTGAGGCAATACTGACCTTACGACTTAT
Source organism: Schistocerca serialis cubense (assembly GCF_023864345.2). Classification (NCBI taxonomy): domain Eukaryota; kingdom Metazoa; phylum Arthropoda; class Insecta; order Orthoptera; family Acrididae; genus Schistocerca; species Schistocerca serialis. The sequence goes on from NC_064643.1 coordinate 646,760,252, forward strand.
CTTAGAAGAAAGATTAAGGAAAGGCAAACCTACGTTTCTAGCATTTGTAGACTTAGAGAAAGCTTTTGACAATGTTGACTTGAATACTCTCTTTCAAATTCTAAAGGTGGCAGGGGTAAAATACAGGGAGCGAAAGGCTATTTACAATTTGTACAGAAACCAGATGGCAGTTATAAGAGTCGAGGGACATGAAAGGGAAGCAGTGGTTGGGAAGGGAGTAAGACAGGGTTGTAGCCTCTCCCCGATGTTGTTCAATCTGTATATTGAGCAAGCAGTAAAGGAAACAAAAGAAAAATTCGGAGTAGGTATTAAAATTCATGGAGAAGAAATAAAAACTTTGAGGTTTGCCGATGACATTGTAATTCTGTCAGAGACAGCAAAGGACTTGGAAGAGCAGTTGAATGGAATGGACAGTGTCTTGAAAGGAGGATATAAGATGAACATCAACAAAAGCAAAACAAGGATAATGGAATGTAGTCTAATTAAGTCGGGTGATGCTGAGGGAATTAGATTAGGAAATGAGGCACTTAAAGTAGTAAAGGAGTTTTGCTATTTGGGGAGCAAAATAACTGATGATGGTCGAAGTAGAGAGGATATAAAATGTAGGCTGGCAATGGCAAGGAAAGCGTTTCTGAAGAAGAGAAACTTGTTAACATCCAGTATTGATTTAAGTGTCAGGAAGTCATTTCTGAAAGTATTCGTATGGAGTGTAGCCATGTATGGAAGTGAAACATGGACGATAAATAGTTTGGACAAGAAGAGAATAGAAGCTTTCGAAATGTGGTGCTACAGAAGAATGCTGAAGATTAGATGGGTAGATCACATAACTAATGAGGAAGTATTGAATAGGATTGGGGAGAAGAGAAGTTTGTGGCACAACTTGACCAGAAGAAGGGATCGGTTGGTAGGACATGTTCTGAGGCATCAAGGGATCACCAATTTAGTATTGGAGGGCAGCGTGGAGGGTAAAAATCGTAGAGGGAGACCAAGAGATGAATACACTAAGCAGATTCAGAAGGATGTAGGTTGCAGTAGGTACTGGGAGATGAAAAAGCTTGCACAGGATAGAGTAGCATGGAGAGCTGCATCAAACCAGTCTCAGGACTGAAGACCACAACAACAACAACAACCTAAGGGCATCACACACATCCTTGCCCGAGACAGGATTCGAACCTGCGACCGTAGCGGTGGCGCGGTTCCAGACTGTAGCGCATAGAACCGCTCGGTCATCCCGGCCGGCGCTGTTTTTCGTGATGAGGTCTTCGTCGTCAGCATGGACGGGCACCAGACGGCCGGTTGCAGTCTGGATTTGTAGCGAGACAGTGCTCGATAGCAAAGCAAAACGCGCTTTGGTTGACGTAGCAACGCTTCCCTTAAGGCCTAATATCTTAAATCCTATTGCTGTGTGAATTGCCTACTGTGAAAAAACGTGAAAGCATTTTTACAGGAGCGTGTTCAAACCGGTTGAGACTGAAGAGTGCTATCGCCAACACACCATGAACACCAAAACAAATTTACTGGCAGCACGCTTCGGTTATTGATAAACTTTATTTTGATACTAGATCGTAAAATATCCACAGTTTACGTTTTCCATCATGAATTATCAGTATACGTCCTGGCCATACTCACGCGATTCTTGCCTAATGGAACTCTAAATCATTTTTTACATGTAGAATGCAATTGCTTAATTTCATGGGCGCGATGTCTGAGTATTCTCAAGTGTATTTGTAAAATTGTAAATTATTCTAAACTCTTATTCGTGCCTTACAGTCAGCACTTTCAGCTTCGATCTGTGATTACAACCTGTGTATCATCGAAAGGTGAATGATTGCCCTAGAGTGTGTGTTGTGTTATGGTTAGACGTGAACGAAAATACATCTAGCCTACTGAACTTTCAATTCGCAATTTACCATGTGTGGATACACAAATACGGTTGAATGTTCTATAACAGATCCAGCTCATAGTGCTTACAGTCAATTCAGACCGAATTTAATTTATTATCTTGCTCATATGATAAACTTATAGGCACATTACTCTTTTCTTTTTTCCTTTTCAAGATATTTTAAACACATTTAGTAATTCGGTGTAGCAGACAACGTCACCTATGAGCAGATGCATTACCTTTGATAACACGTCACTTTATGGCGGTAGTTACTCCACGAAGGTCATGTTATAAGAGGGTATCCTCAAGCAGATGAACAAACTCAGTATAAGTAGAGAATACAAGGTATTCCCGTACCACTCTGGTATAACTGGTCTCATAAATAAAGCATCAAAGCGAACTGCGGCAAGAACTAAGCCCGCGAATTTTCTCCGCCACTTTCAAGTGCTGTCGACTACCTAACCCTATGTTGGGCATCGCACAAGCCATTATAGTATGCCTACATCACCGCCACAAGATTTCATGTCTTCACGAATACCTTGGTGCAGTAAGAGTGCTGTTTGTAGTATCTCACGTAATTTTGACTCTCTCTGTGAGAGATTGGCTATCCTCATGAAAGCGTTTTGCTTTATTGGCAGGCACTGTCTCAGGCCCAGGCTCATGCGGAAGATTATCTCAAGAAGAAGAAGATATACGAGCTGTTCCATTTCTTCATAGGCCATCTCCTGGTGGAGGAGCCTGGTAAGTGTCATACTAGTTAAAAAATTCATGTTCCAAGATTTCCTTATGTTATCGGAGAAGGCCCGCCTGACAACTCAAAACATGCTTAGGTAGCCTAATGTTTGCTATCGTCAAGAAGTCTTCAATTTTCTGAAACAAATGTAAATGGATTTACATTCATTTATAACATTTTTTGTTAGGAAATGTGAAATGAAATAATTTCACAGCTTCTACTTTTTCACCCGTTATTGTTTCCACTTTTGAGAATGCTAAAGTTTTTATGTCTGTGCATGAGGTACACCATCTGCAGCATGGGCACTTCTTACTATCATGATTTAGTTTATAGAGGGCATAACTGGCTTTTAATTTATGATGTATTAGTTATGGTAGCTGAAGACTTGTCTCAAAATAAATTGCGTTGCTTACAAAGATTATTTTCGTATTGTGTACTGTTATAGTTTTACGTACTCTCAGTGACAGACAGATCGACTAATATTGATCTCTGGTAATGACTCGTGGTCGGCGACAATCTAGTAGAAATTTCTATTTGAAAGTTAACCATTTCACTTGTGTAGCCACACTGAAGTCGCATTCGGGAGGTCGACGGTTCAAACCCGCATCCGGCCATCCTGATTTACGTTTTTCGTGATTTCCCTAAATCGCTTAAGGTAAATACCGGGATGGTTCCTTCGAAAGAGCACGGCCGCTTCCTTCTCCATCCCTCCCTAATCCGAGCTTGTGCTCTGCCTCCAATGACCTCGTTGTCGACGGGACGTTAAACACTAATCTTCTCCTTCACCTTGTGTAGACCTCTCCACACACAGTAATAATAATAATACGCCCTACCTACTCGTGTACATACATTATTACGTTTATACCAGTGAGGATAATGCTACGTTAGTATAGGATGATGATACACTCCTGGAAATGGAAAAAAGAACACATTGACAGCGGTGTGTCAGACCCACCATACTTGCTCCGGACACTGCGAGAGGGCTGTACAAGCAATGATCACACGCACGGCACAGCGGACACACCAGGAACCGCGGTGTTGGCCGTCGAATGGCGCTAGCTGCGCAGCATTTGTGCACCGCCGCCGTCAGTGTCAGCCAGTTTGCCGTGGCATACGGAGCTCCATCGCAGTCTTTAACACTGGTAGCATGCCGCGACAGCGTGGACGTGAACCGTTTGTGCAGTTGACGGACTTTGAGCGAGGGCGTATAGTGGGCATGCGGGAGGCCGGGTGGACGTACCGCCGAATTGCTCAACACGTGGGGCGTGAGGTCTCCACAGTACATCGATGTTGTCACCAGTGGTCGGCGGAAGGTGCACGTGCCCGTCGACCTGGGACCGGACCGCAGCGACGCACGGATGCACGCCAAGACCGTAGGATCCTACACAGTGCCGTAGGGGACCGCACCGCCACTTCCCAGCAAATTAGGGACACTGTTGCTCCTGGGGTATCGGCGAGGACCATTCGCAACCGTCTACGGTCCCGCACACCGTTAGGCCGTCTTCCGCTCACGCCCCAACATCATGCAGCCCGCCTCCAGTGGTGTCGCGACAGGCGTGAATGGAGGGACGAATGGAGACGTGTCGTCTTCAGCGATGAGAGTCGCTTCTGCCTTGGTGCCAATGATGGTCGTATGCGTGTTTGGCGCCGTGCAGGTGAGCGCCACAATCAGGACTGCATACGACCGAGGCACACAGGGCCAATACCCGGAGCGATCTCCTACACTGGCCGTACACCACTGGTGATCGTCGAGGGGACACTGAATAGTGCACGGTACATCCAAACCGTCATCGAACCCATCGTTCTACCATTCCTAGACCGGCAAGAGAACTTGCTGTTCCAACAGGACAATGCACGTCCGCATGTATCCCGTGCCACCCAACGTGCTCTAGAAGGTGTAAGTCAACTACCCTGGCCAGCAAGATCTCCGGATCTGTCCCCCATTGAGCATGTTTGGGACTGGATGAAGCGTCGTCTCACGCGGTCTGCACGTCCAGCACGAACGCTGGTCCAACTGAGGCGCCAGGTGGAAATGGCATGGCAAGCCGTTCCACAGGACTACATCCAGCATCTCTACGATCGTCTCCATGGGAGAATAGCAGCCTGCATTGCTGCGAAAGGTGGATATACACTGTACTAGTGCCGACATTGTGCATGCTCTGTTGCCTGTGTCTATGTGCCTGTGGTTCTGTCAGTGTGATCATGTGATGTATCTGACCCCAGGAATGTGTCAATAAAGTTTGCCCTTCCTGGGACAATGAATTCACGGTGTTCTTATTTCAATTTCCAGGAGTGTATATCGACCAAAATCACTTATCGACACCAACGTGATTTAAAAGTTCGAGCAGCCTCCACTTTCTAATTTCGCATTAAACACCTGAGTAAAGGCCAAATGTTAGAAACAAAAGGTTTAAAACAATTTCCTAGATATTTACTGATTTCATAAATTACTGTACATTTATTATAGGCCTACAACTTTTCGTTTCCGGCATTATGCAAAACAGAAAAATATCGCTGATGAGAGCAAAATATATTTATGTTGACAACAGAAGCAGATCAGTGTCACTCTTTCATAATTTATCGGAAAACTTTTAATTACAACGGTAGCATTTTTTTGTCTAAGACGTTTAACCTTCGTTTTCTAAAGCTAACCACCACTTCTTAGCTCGCACCGTAACTCCGACTGCTGTTACTTTTGGTGAAGTAGCATCGCCCTAGTCCCCACACTATATGTCTTGAAATAGTACTCTGGAAACAACCTATAATAATTTCTTGTATTAAATTAAACAATACACATTGGCGTTTTCACAATATATCTCTTCCCTACTTTTTTGTTTTACCCCATCTTTCTTACAAAAAATTTTCTGGTTTTATCCCCTTTTTAAAATTTTAATGACATCACGTCTAACATTAAGTAACGTGAAGATCGTAGAGTCCTTGTAACCAGCGACGTATGTTCCTGTAGAACACTGAGCGGAAGAAGATGGGCGGGGCAGTTGAGTTGGTTGGCTGTCGCGGACCTCCTGTCTTGGGTGTGCGCCACGGTTTTACGTGAAAACAACTATTCAAATATCACGTGAATACATCTGAGTCAACATGAAACTACAGAAATAAATACCTACATTAACCTCCTACTTCTACCTTAATCGTCATATAATTTTTGTATAGATCATCAATTAGCGAAAGAACAGTTTGTGAGCAGTTACCCAGAGACTCGCTTGTCATTACAATACTGGTGGTGAAATCCAGTTATCTGCGGATTTTTAGCCATGTATTGCAGCCATACAGGTGGTAAGATTCACAGCCCGCATCGGCTCCAACGCGTCAAGTCAAGTTATCGTGATGCGCTTAGACTAATATGCTGACTGAATAATAGGCTCAAAAATGGTTCAAATGGCTCTGAGCAAACATCACACAACACCGTCATCACGAGGCAGAGAAAATCCCTGACCCCGCCGGGAATCGAACCCGGGCGCGGGAAGCGAGAACGCTACCGCACTGAATAATAGGGATCCCAATATCAGGTTGTCAGTCTGACCAGACCTCCCAACCAAACCTGAACAGACCTTCCAACCAAAGCGGTCGGCTTGACTTCCCGCCACTTCTCTCTGTTGATGGACGCTTTTGTTGTCCCAGAAGCAGAAAATTCACTGAGGTGCCAAGATCATGAGATGCACATAAACAGATGGCCGTAGTAGCGCGTGAACAAGATATAAAAGGGCTGTGCCTTGGTGGAGCTGTCATTTGCACTCAGGTGTTTCGTGTGAAAACGTTTCGGATGTGACTGTGGCCACAAGACGAGAATTATCAGACTTTGAACACGGAATGGTAGTTGGAGCTATACAATGGGACTTTCCATTTCGGAAATCGCTAAGGAATTCAATATTCCGAGATCCACAGTGTCAAGGCTGTGCCAAGAATACCAAATATCAGGCAATACCTCTCACCACAGATAAAGCAATGGCCGACGCCTTTCACTTAACGACCCAGAGCAGCGGCGTTTGCGTAGACTTATCAGTGCTAAACGACAAGCAACGGTGCGTGAAGTAACCACAGAAATCAATATGGGATGTACGAAGAATGTATCCGTTAGGACAGTGCGGCGAAATTTGGTGTTAATGGGCTATGACAGCAGACGACCGACGCGAGTGCCTTTGCTATAGCTTGCACAGGAGTCGCTGGCCGGTGCTCAGTGAGCAGTTTTCATCCAAAGCCCTGGGTCGTTTGTTCAGAAGCGGAGGCCGAGGAGTTTTCCAGCCTTTCAGCTTGTCAACGATTACAGAATCGAGGCGCGCACCCTGCAATCTTTTTCAAACGATTTTACAGAAACTATTAGGTAAAAGCATTTCATTTTTACTTCACTTATAGCTTTAGCTGTCAGGTTCATGATGATGTGCACATCATTTCGTTAATGGTCATAGTTATTGTGATATTTATGTGAAAGTAGACACTACGCGAAATTCGGAAAAGTGTGTAATGAAAAATAGAGGTCGCTATGATTTTGCGTTTCATGCATATTATGTAATATGTATGAAATTTAGTTAACGTGTTGCCGGCCGCGGTGGTCTCGCGGTTCTAGGCGCGCAGTCCGGAGCCGTGCGACTGCTACGGTCGCAGGTTCGAATCCTGCCTCGGGCATGGATGTGTGTGATGTCCTTAGGTTAGTTAGGTTTAAGTAGTTCTAAGTTCTAGGGGACTGATAACCACAGCAGTTGAGTCCCATAGTGCTCAGAAACATTTGAACCATTTTTTTTAGTTAACGTATTGAATTTTTCTTTAGACTTGGGTAGAGGCATCTGTCAGCAATCTCGAGAAAATTGATCTGGTATAGCACACTCATTTGCGATTGAGCCGCGCCAGAGATAAAGCCATTGTGAAATACCCACGACATTCCTCATATTACATAAACAGTTTCAGATATCGAAATGAGATTTTGGGAAATGATAACACGAAAAGAGGAGAGTATTTTACCATATCGTTATTACATGATAGTTTTTATCTACTGTAGTGCCGGCCGTTGTGACCGAGCGGTTCTAGGCTCTTCAGTCCGGAACCGCGCTGCTGCTACGGTCGCAGGTTCGAATCCTGCTTCAGGCATGGACGTGTGTGATGTCCTTAGGTTTGTTCGGTTTAAGTAGTTCTAAGTCTAGGGGACTGATGACCTCAGATGTTAAGTCCCATAGTGCTTAGAGCCATTTGAAACATTTTTATCTACTGTGTTACTCCAATAACTAGATATTTCCGGTGAAAGAAAGTTATTTTTAAGACCCATCGATAACTGGTGAAACGAGAAATGCTACAGGTTTTGGAACAAAAATAAGTGAAGACATTACGCATTTATTTTGTACCGAGGATGTGCTTTTTCATAAGCTACTGACCTTAGTTTTCCTCATTTCCTCACTTAATAAACTTATTAAACCACTGTTTCAGAATTTTCTCGCAATTATATCTGCATGACGTGTTAGTGAGGGGACACAGTGTAAACTCCACTGTGCTTTGCAAAAGAAGCAAATTTTGACATTGCAACCAGAGAAATGGGTAGGTTTTACTCAAAAATTCGCCATTCATGACGTTTCTCTGAAAGTTGCAAATAGTTAACAGCCAGGCGAAAAGATATCACTGCATTTTTGATGGAATTCATTTTAGACACTAACAAAAGCAGAGGTGACAGTAGATCTTTCTGAATGGCCACCATACAAGTGTGGGCGTGGAGGGGCCCATTTAATATTAACAAAAAATGTGTTTGTAGTCTTCAATTTATAACGGCACTTTTTCCCCTCCAGCGCTCGGCAATTCCCCTACAGCACTCTGAGCGACCTCCCACCACTGCCGCTCTCCCCACGCGTCCGCAGCCGACTGCACATTTAGTGGCCATGGCATTTTGTGCGCTGCTTAACAGCACGACATTACCTGCATCGCCTCACCTGGGATTGTGACCATATTGGTTGGACCCTAGAGGATTGGAAATCTGTGGCCTGGTCAGATGAGTTCGAACTGCAGTTGGTAAGAGCTGATGGTAGGGGTCTAGTATGGCGCAGACCCCATGAAGCCATGGACCCAAGTTATCAAAAGGGTACTGTGCAAGTTCGTGGTAGGTCCTTAATGGTGGGGGCTATGTTTACATGAAATGAACTGCGGTCTAACTGTACCGATCATTGACTGGACATGGTTAAATTCGGCTACTTGGAGACTATTTGCAGCCATTCATGGACTTCAGACTTCATGTTCCTATACAATGATGAATCTTTTTCGGATGACAATATGCCATGTCACCGGGTCACAACTGTTTGTGATTGGTTTGAAGAACATTCTGGACAATTGAAATGAATCGTTTGGACACTCAGGTCGCCTGACATAAATCCCATGGATCATTTATGGGACATAATCGACAGGTCAGTTCGTGCACAAAATCCTGCGCTGGTAACATTAAGCAATTACAGATGGGTTTAGAGGTAACATAGCTCAACATGTCTGCCAGGGGCTTCGAACAATATGTTGAGTCCATGCCAAGTTGAGTTGCTGCACTGTGCTGGGCAAAAGGAGGTCCAGCACGACATTGAGAGGTATCCCTTGATTTTTGTCACCTCAGTGTAATGCCACCACCAGCAGTGGTATTGGAACACAGTACTTCATATCTCGACAGTAAATTGCACTAGCTAAGTATCTTAAAGTGGCTTCCAATTCTCTTCAATTGTCACCTCTTTTCTCACAAATGTGTTACCTGTTTCAGTGTCTCGTCTTGTGTTATCCATAAAAAATTATCGATTTCATCACATTTTGGATCAACATTATTTATATGTTACATTATACCTACTCTCTTGTTCCATCATAAAACTATGCTTGCCATCTTTTTAAAGATGTTTTTGAGTATAATTTAGCCTCTTCAGATATGGATGTTTCTGTCAAACTTTCCTTTCTTTCTTCTAAACAGTACAATTATCATAAACCGATATTTTTATTTGTGTGAAAGAGCAGTAGCCATCCTCGCTGGTTCACATACAACAAAAGAACTGACCAGAACAGTCGAGCGGTCATCATCAACAATCATCCTTATCTGCATGTATTAGGCATTGTCTGTTACACATACGTAACAGACATTATTCTAAACCCTGGTTTGGATCTCCCTATTTTCCTTCATCTGGTCGATTTTTATTTCAATAGCATTTTTGGAAATCTGTCATTCTCCATCCTACTGATGCCTCTTTCCTTAGTTCTCTTTCTAGGGTTCATCTAATAATACCATTCGTTAAGTTAGACGACTCTGTCTTAACGATGTAAATCAGTTTCGTTTTCATGTGATGTATTGCATCCTAAGTTGAAGATTTTTTACTTAAAGCACTCAAGAGTTGTATTATACATTTGGCCAAATTCATGTTGGCCTTGAGCCAAACGTACGAGGAGCGTTCAATAAGAAATGCAACACACTACTTTCCTCAACCAGTTTCGGTTGAAAAACGCGGAATTTGTAGCGGGCCGTCGTGGAATATTGCCGCTTCAGACCCTGTAGTTTCATGAAGTTCTGACAGGTGGCGGCCCTGTTCGTAGCCTTTCAAAATAGCGCCTGGTAGCGGAGCAGAGAGCTGTCATTGATTTTTTTTCCCGGAAAACCAGAGCTTTGCATGTAATCATGGAGACCAGGCAATGAACAAAACCATGGTGAGTCATTGGGTGAGGCGTCTGTCATCATCGCTACAACGTCGCACATATCTGTCCGATTTCCCTCATACCAGCCTGCCATACACAGCTGTGACTTCTGCAATGTTGGAACTTGTGGACACCCTCATTTAAGTTGATCGACGGATCACAGTGAAACACCTCGCTCGCTTGATGCAGCAAGACTTTGGCTCCGACGTTGACCAGTGCAGTCGTGCCATATGGGCATAAAGGAACAGGCCCTCCCAGTAAGGTGCCATAAGGCCGACGCATTGAACGGAGATTTTGTTGAAAAACAGGGTTCTGTAGCCGAAAGAGTGGAAAATAATTCGGTGTTTTGGATTCCTGATTAAAAAAAACCTGCTTTCAAAAGAAAAGTGTTGCATTACTTATTGAATGCCCCTCGTACAAATAGCATATCCCATTTAATACCCACATTCTTATTAGTGAGTAACACGACAACAATAACATAGCTGGCCCGGTTGGCGGTGCGGTCTAACGCACGGCTTTCCGGGCGGGAAGGAGCGCCTGGTCCCCGGCACGAATCCGCCCGGCGGACTTGTGTCGAGGTCCGGTGAGCCGGCCAGTCTGTGGATGGTTTTTAGGCGGTTTTCCATCTGCCACGGCGAATGCGGGCTGGTTCCTCTTATTCCACCTCAGTTACACTATGTCGGCGATTGCTACGCAAACAAGTTCTCCACGTACGCGTACACCACCGTTACTCTACCACGCAAACATAGGTGTTACACTTGTCTGGTGTGAGACGTTCCCTGCGGGGGAAGGGCGTCCACTGGGGACCGAACCGCACAATAACAATGGGTTCGGTGTGGGGCGGCGGAGGCGTGAAATGGACTACGGGAGCCGTCGTGGGGTTGTGGACCTCTGTGGCTGCGATGGGGACGGAGCCTCTCTGTCGTTTCTAGGCCCCTGGTTAACATACATACAACATGCAATAACATAAATTTTCAATTTTCTTGCAATATAGGGCATTCAAGATTCTTGTGAAGTTCCACCTCAACATTTGGCGGTTAAAACAAAGGCATGGCAAGGGTTTTTCAAACTTCTTCTGTGATACTCAGCTGGCAATGCATTTCAGTAGCATACGGATGTTTCGATCCATGTCATGGACGTACGGCATGTTCTCTTGTGAACTGACACAATAACACGAAAGTTATTTGCGTTGATTCATCAAAACAAGTGAACACATTAACCAATTTGTGACATTTTCGAGGCGATGCTATGAAAACCTGAAGTCGATATTACATTATCAGCGGTACAGTAACAAAAAGTCTAAAATTTATCGTTGGCCATTTCAGGTAAACCACAGAGGACCTACGATGGAATGAGAGCGCGTGTAGAGTCAGCCCAGTGGTGGACCCCGGTATCAGTCCTACGAATAGTATCGTCTGTGGGGACCTGTAGTGATCTCAGCTACGAAGGCTGTACTCTACTGGCAGATTTCTGTGTGGAGTAGTTAGTAAGCGAGAGTGTCGCGAGGGGCTGTGTGTGGTTGTGTGCTCGCAGAGCAGCCGCTGTCGTTCATCCAGCAGCTGGCGTCGCGGCTGGACGAGTTCCGGAAGGGTCGCGGCCCGCCTCCGCTGCTGTTCGGCCAGCAGCACGTCGAGACGCTGTTCAACACGCTGGACTGCGAGCGCCGCGGCGCGCTCACCGTCGACCAGTTCCGGACAGGTGCGCCTCTGCGGCCTCTCTTCCTCACGAGTTATTCACCCGAACGCCACACGTGCGTACGGGGATTATACACTGACGAGCCAAACATTATGACCACCTCCTCGATAGCTTATTGGAATGCGACGCAGCAGCGATTCTGCGTGGCATGAATTTGACGTGGGTATGTGGCACCAAATTTATAAGCGCAGATCACGCAGTAAATTACGGGCTGGTTGTTTGTGGGTGTGGAGCTGATGTCCGATAACATCCCAGATGTGCTCTGCCAGTTTCAAGCCGGGTGAATCTGGTGACCGACCCATCAACGTGAGTTTACTATCACGCGCCTTGAACCACTGCAGCACGATTCTGGCCTTGTGACAGGAAAGTTATCCTGCTGTAAGATGTCTTCGCCGTTGGGTGGACATAAAAAACTACCACAGGTCTGATGGGAGCCCAGGTGAATGTCCTCCACAGCATAATATTCCACTCAGCAACCTGAGTCCGCAACATGGTGCACGTCCAGAGCCAGTGTTCGCCTCGGCACAATCGTCGACCCGGAGTAACAAGAAACGTGATTTATCCTGTGGTGTATGACTTTGTATACAATGGTAAGGAGAGGTGAGCTAAGAGTGGTGCGGCAACTGTGTCGTAGGAAAGCTGGACAGCGGCGGAAATTAGTAGCGAACAAGTCAACATGGCAAATAGAAGACTTACTTGTATTCCTCCAAGCATACAAAGACTCATTAGAAATAAGGCAACAAGAATCAGAATGCAGCTGCCACAATATCTACAAGGATGAGGCTCCCTAAAATAAGCATGAACGATGATATCATACGAAGAGCTCCAGGTGCAAGTGGGCTGAGTGGCTGTCGCCGGCTATTCTACATCGCGGCAGCATAGAGCACTCGTATACGGAGCTGCTGGAGGCACAGCTCAGTGGACGTGCTCCAGCGGATCCACCAGATCCTGCGACCACTATCGACGTCTGACGGAAAGTCACAATTCAGTTGCCAACTTAAAAACGCCGATAGTGTGCTATCGATGCGTAATACCCGACCAGGCAACACGTTTTCACTGATCGTTGGTCCAATCTAGATGATCCCGTGCTTACTACAGTCGTAACTGACGTTGTCGTTGCATCAACATGGAACCGCAAAGGGCTCGTCTGCAGCAGAGGTCCACATTCGACAATATGCGATGAACTGTGTGCTCCGAAACACTGATGTCTCCTCCAGTAATACGTATTGTGTCATGTTTGTATTAAACCAGGGACCTAGAAACGATGGAGAGGCTTCGTCCCGCCGTAGCACTCGGTGGTTCACAACCCCACAACAAGCCACAGCAGTCCACCCACCCCACCGCCGCCCCACACCGGACCCACAGTTATTGTGTGGTTCGGCCCTCAGTGGACCCGGGCCCCCCTATGGGAACGTCTCATACCAGATACCAGACGAATGTGACCCCAAATGTTTGCGTGGTAGAGTAATTATGTTATACGCGTACGTGGAGACAGTATTTTCGCCGCAATCACCGACACAGTGTAACTGAGGCGGAATCAGGGGAACCAGCCCACATTCGCCGAGGTAGATGGAAAACCACCTTAAAAACCATCCACAGGCTGACCGGCATACCGGAGCTTGACACTAATCCGCCTGCCGAATCCGTGCCGGGGACGTGCACGCCCTCCCGTTCCCGGAAGCAGCGCGTTGGACCACTCGGCTAGCCGGGCGGGCTCCAATAATGTACTCGGTCGCCAGATCTACCACAGATCTCCGTCTACAGATGAAATGCATCTCCTGCCTCCACGTTCTGTGATGAGGCTTGAAGTCCAACTCCTTGTCGCCCAAACGTTTCACCACCATCCAGCCACTTTCCATAGACACTCAAGACAGTAGTACGCGAACTGCGAACTCGAAACGTCATATATGCTCGTTCCCACGCACTGGGTGATAACGGTCTTCACTGTGCCAAAGTCGTATATGTCAGTGGGTTTCCTCCTTTGTGGCCCTTTCGTCGCTATAATGATTCCCCATTCATGTCTCATATGCTTATATTCTTTCCTTACCGCCTCACGGACTCGGAACATGATTGGATGATATTCAATCTTGAGGGGAGGCAACTGTTCAAATGGTTCAAATGGCTCTGAGCACTATGGGACTTAACATCTGAGGTCATCAGTCTCCTGGAACTTAGAACTACTTAAACGTAACTAACCTAAGGACATCATACACATCCATGCCCGGGGCAGGAATCGAACCTGCGACCGTAGCGGTCGGGCGGTTCCAGACTGCAGCGCCTTTAACCGCTCGGCCACACCGGCCGGCGGGAGCAACTGTCATAATCTTTTAGCTCGTCAATGTATTTTGCTTTGAAGTAAAGAATATTGTGTTATCGCATTCCATTCACAGCAATGTACACTATGGCTGATATTTGTGATTCACTTAATTTATTTGTTTCCAGATTACCCCTCATCAGAGAGTCAAATTATTCTTTACTTGTTTGCTTCCTGTTCCTCGAACTATTACATATGAAGCAAATTCTGTCCTGATTTATTATTATTTCTTTTCCTTCGCCTTTTCCTTCTTGTTTCGAAGAGACAAATCATACCCCTTTTGATGTAGCTGCAGACGAATCTGAATTTTGGTTAGGTTTCAGTAGTAAATATAGTACTGTTGGTATTATTACCAAATTTTGCTTAAATGTACTAGAACTGTTTTCACAAGCATACCTATAGCTTTTATTTTTGGGACGCGGGTTTATTCATTCGTATATTTTATTAAACTTACTTTTATATCTTTTGGTTGCGATAGTTTATCCAGCTTCCGTCATTAGTTGATTATTTAGCATGAAAGTATTTTTTAAATAATTTTTACTTTGTGTTTAGGACTGAATATTTTTATTACTTTTATTTATATGTTGAATTTTTCAGACTTGTAAAGCAGATAGAAGAGCCAGGATTTTTGATTTATTTTTTGCGGGCGATATTCTTTCCCTAATTTTTTTTATTATTTTGTTATTGCTTAGCCGGCCGAAGTGGCCGTGCGGTTAAAGGCGCTGCAGTCTGGAACCGCAAGACCGCTACGGTCGCAGGTTCGAATCCTGCCTCGGGCATGGATGTTTGTGATGTCCTTAGGTTAGTTAGGTTTAACTAGTTCTAAGTTCTAGGGGTCTAATGACCTCAGCAGTTGACTCCCATAGTGCTCAGAGCCATTTGAACCATTTTTTTTTGTTATTGCTTAATTAGATTTTCTCATGAATTTAGAATAAGTAATTTGATTTGGCAATAGATTATGCAGATTGTCATCAAAATTTGTGCTTTATAAGATCTTCTACTGGACACTAGCGTTTGGTGTCCGAGAACTTATTACAAACTTTTTCTGATGATACAAAAAATAAATTAGTGTCGTGTAGGTTCCAACATGGTATAAGTGTTTTCATATGATGCTGCTTCAGCGGCTTGCGTTTCAGTTTCATTGCGTATTTTATGTATCGAAGTCTCACTTAGGCTTCCGAGATTGAGGGGTAATGTCTTTGGTTAAATTCCTAACCACCCTTCAGTGTCTGACAGAGTGGGTCTGTGACACTGCTGATGTTTATATTTCCAGCACATGAGGACAGTTAAGCTCACGGATTTTGTTTGGTGCTCCAGAAGACAAGGAGGTCAGATTACAAAATCGGACTGAGAAAGTGCAGAAAAAGAAATCAACCCTGTGCTTTTCAAATGAACTGCCTCGGCATTTCCCTTAAGCGATTTAGGAAAACCGTTATTGCTATTCAAACAGCCTCTGTAGCTGAGTGTCAGCTTAGGTGGCTGCCATGCAGAGGGCCAAGGTTCGATTTCCAGCACTGCCAAGGATTTTTCCTTGATAGAGAACTGGTATGGGGTGCACTTAGCTTTTTGATACCAGCGGAGGAGCTACATGAGCGAGTAGTACTTCACGGTCTGGAAAGTTTGCAAAACGGCCGGGAGAGCGGAGTGCAGACCACATGCCCATCCATACTTTATCCGTATGACGCCGCAAAGCAGAGGATGACGCGTCACACACGCCTACAACAGCGGAGCAAATCCGCTATTGCAGAACATTGCCTTGACACCAGTCATCCTATGGAATACAACAACACGGATATTCTGGCTTGAACGTCCAGCTATTTGGGATAATGTTATTAAGGAAGCTGTTGAAATCAAACTATCAAGCAACCTTATAAACAGAGATGGTGAAATTTGTTTAAATGCTGCTTGGAATCCGGCTCTGTCTCTCATCAAAAGACAGAGGGACGGAATTAGTGCTACCTCAGCTGTTGATTAATAGTCACTATCGATGTTTCTGATGTTGGTTATCTTTGGTTGTGCGTTGACTCTGCGGTTACTTGTTCTGTGTGTGATATCTTCCTTGGTTCTCCTCTGTGAACCGACGTATTAAATTCCCTTGCACATTGCTTCCTCCTTGCAGTTCTGCCTTGAGAATGGCAGGGTGTGTTCCTGTCGAAATATCGGCGATGGTCGACGGCGTCACCCGGCAGCAAACCCGTAAGGTACTTGAATATCTACAGCAATTATAAATCTGAATACTATTCCCTATAGAATTCTTGAACTCAACTACTAATAAGGAAAATGGATAAAGGGAGGGAACAAATGTTTTATGCACAAAATTGCTGTTGAACCTGGTAAAACAAACATTGTATTGAAACGTCACTAGTGTTCCTGTCAAATACAAGAATGCTAAAATGTGCTCGCAGTTGCCTATCGGCAATTGTCATCTAAGAACGACACACTCAATGTAACTCACATATAACGTATAAGTTGAAACAATAAGGCCTTAGAAAGATACACTAAAATAAGCATTGGTATACCAAATTTCTACTAAATATGTTCAGTCTGTTAAGCTTGTGTACAGTGACCATAGCGAAATAAAGTGTCATTGACCTGTTCACTGGACAAGAAAAGTTGTTAGAACAAGGAACAGCAAAACAATCGTAACGTGAAGGACATGAACATAGTTATTATCTATCACAATTCACATGAACATAGTGTACTGAAAAGCATATACAAACAAAAATATCTCTTATCATATAGTATGGCAATTCAGATAGCATATAATCCTGAAAACATCCCATCCCAGTTCATAAGAAATCCTCTACATCTGACAAAAATCTGCCTGTAAGAAATTTTCCATTAGGTTACCCTGTATCTGATGTTACCTTCTATTTGTCAACAAAACAGGAAAAATAGATTGCTACTTATCATTAAGATGGCATGTTAAGTTGCAGACAGACACAGTGAAAAGATGCTTACACGTATGCTTTTAGCCGCAGCCTTCGTCAGAAAAAGAAAGAGAAACACACACCATTCATTCACACAAACAAGCACATCTCACGCACAGCAGAGTCGGCGTTCATGTGTGTGTGAGGTATTCTTGCTTGTGCTTCCTACGTATTCTTCTGTTATAAATTAAGTCACAAACAGTGCTGGTCTACATATCTTTTTGTCAATAGAAGTTTTCTTACATACTGTGTGTGTCGATATTGCTCTAGATTTGCCTCTTGCTGTATTGCTGGTGAAACTGGTGTTCTGGCTGTAGCATTGCCTCTGCTGAAAATTGTGTTTAGTACTGCAGGCAGAAGGGCTTCACTATCGGTACAGCAATTCAGTCTTGTTCAGTGACTACGAGGAAAAAATTAAAGCTCTCGCGTTTACGTAGAGTAGCACAGACAATCTTCCATGTGCGCACCATCCTCGGGGGAACAAATTGTTTTGGGCGGATAGGGAGCGAGTTTCATTTTGGTAGACCACTCGTTCACCACAACAATCAGAGCTCATTCCTACAAAAGGCTCTGACAAAAAGTACCATTGGTGAACGTTCCGTAGTGCAGATTTTGGGTCCCGTCTAGGATTAATCCCACTCCCTGCCTCAGCACTGGTATAGCGTCGGTGTCTTGTACTGTAGTTACATTCAACGTAAATTACGGAAGGCTGAAACTCAATGTCGAAAACCTGTTTTCGCTTACGAGTTGAGACCTGAATCGATTTTGTCAAATACCGATTGTTAGTTGATTTCGACGAACGGCATCTGTAAATTAGCTGTTCTGGTTCCTAGTTTCGTCAGCACAATGACTATTTAACTTCAGTTAAATATACGGAATGGATAAATTCTTGGCTCATCCAATATGTTCCTTCTCCTTCACTCTGCACCAATTGACTCTGTCTAGCTTATCCGACATTTCTGCAAGCAAGTTAAGAACCTGACAACTCAAGCACGTTTCAAAAACGGTGAAGCGTCTACATGGGTGATAATGGGTTTGCATAACCAACCAGAAGCTGTTTGCGAATCCGGTCGACGACAACCGATTTGGAAGCTCCATGTAAATGTTTTGTTGGTTTGTGTGCAGTGTTCATCCATCTTGTGTTCAGAATACAGTAAATTAGACAACTGTTTATTCCGCAGGCATGGTGACGCTGGGACTAGCCAAAGCTTCCGATTCGCCGCCCACTACCCACGAGGGACTCGTCTCCAAGGAGAGCTTCATAAGCGAGGCGTGAGTACGATACCCAACCGAGTCGATTCACACGGCTCTGTATATTTTGTGTTAATTCGAAAAATTGTACCATTGTCTCGCACAATGTGAAAGTTAAAACTCGGGGTCGAGTAGCGTGCAGAAATCAATCAGTAACATTATTTGTGTCACCTGTGCTCGCTTTACAATGCAGAAGTAATTTTTCAATTCTACGTCCAAGAAAACCTGCTGATGTAATTTGAAGATATGAAATCATATTTTGCAGTGAATTGTACCTACATTTTGGTAAAATTGTATTAATCACTGTGATGTTGTTCATGTATACATAAATACCGGGTGATCAAAAAGTCAGTATAAATTTGAAAACTTAATAAACCACGGAATAATGTAGATAGAGAGGTAAAAATTGACACATTTGCTTGGAATGACATGGGATTTTATTAGAACCAAAAAAAAAGTATTGCTAGACGCGTGAAAGATCTCTTGTGCGCGTCGTTTGGTGATGATCGTGTGTTCAGCCGCCACTTTCGTCATGCTTGGCCTCCCAGGACCCCAGACCTCAGTCCGTGCAATTATTGGCTTTGGGGTTACCTGAAGTCGCAAGTGTATCGTGATCGACCGAGATCTCTAGGGAAGCTGAAAGACAACATCCGACGTCAATGCCTCACCATAACTCCGGACATGCTTTACAGTGCTGGTCACAACACTATTCCTCGACTACAACTATTGTTGAGGAATGATGGTGGACCTATTGAACATTTCCTGTAAAGAACATCATCTTTGCTTTGTCTTACTTTGTTATGCCAATTATTGCTATTCTCATAAGATGAAGCGCCACCTGTCGGACATTTTTTGAACGTTTGCACTTTTTTTTTGTTCTAATAAAACCCCATGTCATTCCAAGCATGTGTGTCAATTTGTACCTTTCTATCTACATTATTCCGTGATTTATTCAATTTTCAAATTTATACTGACTTTTTGATCACCCGGTACTTTCTGTGGCTCTGGACGAACTTTGTGGGACTATTCATGGCGCATCAGTCGATGGCAACGACTTGCAGAAACCGGTGTGATATGTGAAATTTTTTGGGATAATTAGCGGTACTGGCAAACTGAAAAGAATACTGATGGCTAAGTCCATTGCTTGACTTTCCTTTGACACAATATCTACATCCATACTTTGAAAACCACTGTAAAGTGCATGTCCGAGGGTACATATTAGGCCATCTAGTCATTCCATTTGAGCGCAGAAAGAAAGACTCCTTAAATGGGTCTGTGTGTGGTGTAATAAGTCCAATCTCATTTTTGCTGTCCATACAGAAGCGATACGTAGAGGGCTATGATACAAGTATATATCTATATTTCCCACTTAATACTGTGTTACGCCACTGAGATGAGAGGAAATGAGAGAGTAGAAAATTTTCTAAGTCCCCACAGCACAGCATTGCTTCAACACAGAGATGTGTGAGCATAAGGCAGCCGCAAGGCATAAACGTTTCAATATGGTTAGTCGGTCACCAAGAGTGCGATATCGACATTTCTGTGTCAGAGTGCGAGCGAGCTGAGCGGAAATGTGTAAGACCTGCGCACATCGAACTGGAATCGTTGCCCTCATGACATTAAGTAAGATATACTAGATAAAACGCAGGGACCTGACGGAGCAGTTATGGTACTGAAACAAACCGGTCGAGCAAATGTAGCAGAGGCAGTAACGACTGACCACTCGTAATAAACTGGACCGATTTGGTCATCATGAATGGCATCGCACTGCAAAGGCTCTCCTCAGTTCAGTATATATATACCCCAACTAGCTAGCTTAGAAATAGTCAATCAGATGGATCGCTGGCATCCATGTCGTTTGCACTCGATTCTCTGGTTATTTTATTGTAACATTTTGTGTAAGATTGTTCCTGTATTGTCACACTGTGCCAGTCATACCCTCGCTACCTGCCGTAATGACAGCAGTTCTGTAAGCATGGATAACTGACGTCAGAGTCCAGGATAGAAGCTGCCACTGATGTATCGCCCTTGCATCAACCAACACCACTCCAGGTAAGAGCCCGAGCTGCTCTGATACTTCGTCATCGTACGGACCAGAGGGCCCACCAAATCGTCAAGCCAGCATCAGCATACATCATGACATCAGACATCACAGCACCTAACACCAATGTCCATCTGATGCGATAACGCGGGCTGTGACCAGAGAGGAACACTCTCAGGGCTGTGTGTGAATCAGCCGCACATGCACCACGGCCATCCCTCCTTCGCAGGGGATCTGACACATGAGAAGCGCCCATGGATCAGCGTTCGGGCAATCTTCCAGGCCACAAGTTGCCGGGCTTGTGCTTTGGGCTTATGCAGCAAACCCTGGGTAGCCTCGAGTTTGCCGATGAGGACAGCAGATTCCACTGTGCCCAGCCGTCACTGAGATCACGGCTACAAGATGTATATTAAACATTAAAATGAGTAATAACTAATCTTGTTCTGTTTGCATCAAATGACGCCACACAGGTGCTCAGGCCATAATATTCAGACAAAACAGAAGGAGTTGCCACTCCAGAAGTTACTTCCCTGCTTAGGCTGTTCTTTTATTTTGAAATAAATGTTGTAGTTAGGCTATCGCTTTATAGTTGTTGATTATCAATTATTTGGACCCTACGTCAGTCCTTTCAAATAATGTACAGGGCGTAAAAAAACTATGTGTACAAAATTTTGTAGTATTTAGAGAAGATAAAAAGAATTAGTTTTTTGATGTAACAAAAAGTCACAGATGCAACGTTTCCACGTGAAATAGCCTACTTTCCAAAATTACAAAAAGTTTAAGCTGTTAGTTACTTTGACTGCTAATTCAGTACATTTAAATAAAACGGAAAGTATGCACGTTCAGTTCTAATATTTTGTGAATATCCTCGTATTTGTAAAAATGAAGTGCTTGTGCTTTTAGTAGGCATTTTATACAGTTTCTTGTCATTTTATTTCATATTTTTCTGGTCACAATAGTAAAGCACTTTACACATGTTCTTTTTACACACAAGGGAGAGTTTTGTGCAGTACTTTTCGCAAACAAATGACATTTTGTATGCAAAGTACACATTCTCACAGATCACAGCCAAACTGAAAGGAGCCTGACCGCAGACTAAACACAGACTGACTGATTCCAGATTGACGACTGCTTTCTGACTGACTCACTTGACGCACATTCAATACTGTATAAGAAATTATGATTTTTGAGAATGTTCTAGAAGCTATTTGATCCACATGAATCTTTATAACAACATCCAAGTTTACTTACAGTAAAAATTTAAGTGAACTTTTATCTTTTTTATATGTGCAAAAATCTGGGAATAAAAGTGGTAATAAAAGTTGTTTGATATAGTCATAAAATAAACATGCAAAATTTCAAGATATGCTGCTCATAATGTTTGTTTAAATCGACATTTTGTTACATGCATAGCAAACTGTTTTCACAGAAATTGAAAGTATTATTGGAATGTAATGATGTTCTTAATTTGATGGATGATAAAGTTTCATTTGCCACTACGGAGGTAATATTTAGAGATTAATCAGGTCCACGTGACATTAGTTATAAATGATGTTGTGTCTAGACAAGACAGCCTAGACACAATGAGAGGAAGCCGAAAGGCACGCGCTACGCTCACGCAGATGGGCGTGAGGTCTGAAACAGGATACGTAATGAATGCTATAAGGAAAAGTACGTAGCTTCTGGAATACTTAACTTTAATCCATCCTTTTGGTACATCTGGAGATTGTGGCGATACAAGTGAGACTCTTTAGATACATGCAATGTTACTAATGGCGCCTTGCTAGGTCGTAGCCATTGACTTAGCTGAAGGCTATTCTAACTATTGGCTCGGCTAATGAGCAATGCTTCGTCCATGTAGTCGCTAGCTACGTCGTCCGTACAACTGGGGCGAGTGCTAGTCCT
The DNA here is from genome assembly GCF_023864345.2 of Schistocerca serialis cubense. Taxonomy (NCBI): domain Eukaryota; kingdom Metazoa; phylum Arthropoda; class Insecta; order Orthoptera; family Acrididae; genus Schistocerca; species Schistocerca serialis. The sequence goes on from NC_064643.1 coordinate 646,782,647, forward strand.
TATCTCGAGACCTGCCTTGTGGTGGCGCTCGGTCTGCGATCCCTGACAGTGGCGACACGCGGGTCCGACATGTACTAATGGACCGCGGCCGATTTAAAGCTACCACCTAGCAAGTGTGGTGTCTGGCGGTGATACCACAAATGACACAAAACAAATATAAATAAATTACATTTTCCATAGATAAAGTTCATCGTAAAGCGAAATCTCAGGATGACCAAGTTTTTCTACTGTACTTCATGTTCGCAAAAAAAGTGTAATAACGTTATAAACAAATTTAGGAAAGAGTAAAAAATCATAAATACTTCAGAGTATAGCGTGCTTAGTAAAGATCATGAATTTCTTGGTGTACAGCCGAAATCAGAATAAACATTGCCGGAAACTAGATGGAATCGCAAAATTCGGTAAACTCTGGATGAAATCCTAAATTTCGGCTGATTGCAAACCCCATGATCTTCGCTTGTTATACCCGCTAGAGTTCCATGAGGAATCTGACGCTACTGATATTAAGACGACGTGTAGATTACGTGTGTTGAATAATGTTTTAGAGGTGTTGCTGAAAATGACCGTTTAAATTAATCCGCAACTGTCATCTAATGATTGCCTAATGCGCTCAGGACAATCCGATGTTTCACGAATAATGGCTGCAGCTTCAGCCAACCAGGTAACCATCTCTTCTAGATCTCTTCTAGAGTTTCTGTCGGTGTCTCGTACACCAAACGCTTCATCCTCCTCCCACAAAAAGAAATCCATAGCAGGGCAGCAACGTTTCCGAAACAGTACTCATCTCACAGCAGTTTGAACACTGTCTCTGAACATCACTAATGTCATGGACCCCTAGCGGTGATATGGTGCTCCTGTGACATTTTGTCACATAAACAAGGTTTCTTTTTGTCGCCTCCAAACACTCTAAAATTTTGTGCAAAAGCAAACAGTCGTAGCGCTAGAGTAACAAACAACTGTATTCTAAGTGGAAGCTGCAGGACGAATCCTGTGAGAAACATTGTGACGCTATTCTCCGTTGGTAATCACTGAATCAGTTACGTAATGTTCTTCTGCCATTGAAATGTATGTTACTGTACGCATACCTGTCAGCCAACATAAGCTACTTTTTTTGCTGTACCGAGATCGTAGGTTCTTATCAGTCCCCTAATACTGGTCATGTATCACGATGGACGTTTGACAAATGTCATTTTTTCAAAGCTCTGTGTTTCTCTAGCCTTTATCACTTACCTACTTAAGTGTTTACGGAGAGAATATCTGTAATTTCATTTTCAGGCAAAATAGTTCAGGACTGTTCAGGACACGTCTTGTAACGTCACTGCTCCTGAATCTTGGTCTTTGGGGCTGTTCTAAACAAGGTCAGCGTCTTCAGCCAGCCTTGTCGCTCTCATTTGTAAATAACATTGGAGGTGTATCTTCCAGAGAGCCTTGAAGGATTTACTTTATCACAGGCGGGCGAGTAGCTTTATCTAAGACGCCGGTCTGAATCACGGAAAATTTCCAGTTCACTGCTGGCCGATTAGAACCTCTTGCCTCCGCCAAAAAAAGGATTCGGCCATGTTGTACCTGTTCAGTCTTGGATTAAAACGATTAAAATACATAAAAACAGGGTCCAAGGAGGACTGGTCATTGTTCAGGGATATGAAAGGAACGATAATTCGAAGCAGAAAAGTGTAGTAAACATGGGCTGTAAAATTTATAACTTTAGAGTTGTGAGCACTTGTTCAGTGGAAGAGCTGTGTGTTTCACAGGACCGAAGATGAACAAGTGCTGGTAGCTCTTAACGTAAGCATTTTGGAGTCCCTGTTTACTAGACTTTTTTGCTTCGAATAATCGTTCCTGTCATATACCTGAAAATTAACCAATCGTTCTGGGACACACTCTATACATTCGTAGGGTTAAAAACAATGAACCCGAGTGTGCACGCCGGCCTGTGTGGCCGTGCGGTTAAAGGCGCTTCAGTCTGGAACCACGTGACCGCTACGGTCGCAGGTTCGCATCCTGCTTCGGGCATGGATGTGTGTGATGTCCGTAGGTTAGTTAGGTTTAAGTAGTTCTAAGTTCTAGGGGACTGATGACCACAGAAGTTAAGTCCCATAGTGCTCAGAGCCATTTGAACCGAGTGTGCACGTATCACTTGGAAATTGTCTCTAAGGCCGAATCTGTAGAGAGTGGTGTACCAGTAAATTCACAGACCCGGCAGAAACCCTTTATGAGACTCTTCAGTTCACATGATCAAAACCAACGGGTCTGCTTTTAATGCCCTAGTTTTTCCACGAGAGAAATATCCAGCATCGTACGATATCCACAATGACGTATCACAGTTCCTTTGTAGTGGGATAATGTTATCTTAAATTTCTTTTTATCGCCTTATATTTCGTACGCAGCAATTGACGTTGATGTATTGCGGACATCTTCGGCCATGTACATCTTCATATTTTCGCGGCGCAAAGATTGTTCCATAAAATTTCGTGCGTGCAGCCGCGTAAATTCGACCTCTCCTTCTAATATGTCAGCCGAATGCCGTCTAGCCATCTTCAGAGTGAGCCGAGGCTGGACGGCATTCAGCCGAAATATTAGAAGAAGTAGTCTAATTTATGCGGCTGCACGCCCAAAATTTTTTGGAACTATCTTCGGCCATATTCAGATCATAAAACAGATGCTGTAGCTCAACCCCACCACAGTGGAAACCACATCGTCAATCACTGTGCGTCTCTTGTTTGACCAAAACGTGAAGTTAGTGTAATCTTTTAATTTTACATTGTATAACGTTAATTTTTATCTTTACTGATGCTCTGAGTTTCCTGAGAACATGAATTAACGTAGTTATTGTATGAGTGATTTCATTGTAATATAAAAAGCAGATCTTGATTCACAGTGCCAAATTCTATGCCCTTCTTAGAAGTCCTGATATGTGGCCGACACTTCTTTTGAAACAGCCTTCCAACAAGAGTCGACGTCTATGCTGCTTACCTAACGTAAAGCCTTTGTGTTTCAGGACTAACCGGATGGTGGCCATGTTGTCTGACATGGTTCACTAGCTGGAGGGCGCCCACCCCACTGCTGCAAAATACTGCGCAATTTAGAACATCTCAGATCGTTTGGTTTTCCTTGTCATAAATTTCGTGTAATGTAAATAAATTGTTTCAGGTATTACGGATCTTGCTCCTTTCTTGCACAAGTTATGGGAAATACCCCAGTGACGTAGTAAAAAAAATGTTCCTCAAATCCTGATACGAGATGCTCTCACATCTGCACTGTTTTGGCTGATGCAAATGAGATACTCAGACTTCAAGAAAAATGTAATTATACCAACACTAAAAGAAGGCAGGCACTGCAAGGCCTACTACGGGAAAATCGGTTTAGTCAATCTCGGTTACAAAATATTAACACGAATTATCTACATAAAAGTAGGATATCAGAGTGAAGCCGACCTGGAGAAAGATTCGTTTGGGTTCCAGATACATGTGCGAAAACATGAAACTACAGGGAGACAACTATTGAACTGTATGAAAAAAGCGTAAATTAGTTACAAACTACGGCGTGCACACATTTCATTCAACATGAAAAGTCGCTACCGATATTGGGATTTAGGTTATGACATGTTCAATACGCCTGACATCATTGGCGATGATGTGGCCCAGACTAATAGCGTAATTCTGCATGACCCGGTGAAGCGTCGGAACATCGACGCTGTCGATGATCTGAATGGCTGTTTTCAGCTCAGAAATGGTTGTGGGGTTACTGCTCTACACCTTGTCTTTAATATAGCCCCACAAAAAGGAGTCGCACGTCTTCAAATACGGAGAATATGGCGAGCAATCGAGGCCCGTGCCAGTGGCCCCTGGGTACACCAGAGCCAAAATGTGGTCCTCAAAATGCTCCTCCGGTTCATCAAACACATTACTACTTCGATGGGGTCGAGCTCTGTCTTGCATGAACTACATCTTGTCGAAATCAGGGTCACTTTGGATAATGGGGATGAAATCGTCTTCCAAAGCTTTCAGGTACTGTTCGGTAGTCACCATACCATCGAGAATGTCGCACCGATTATTCCGTGACTGGACACTGCGCACCACACCACCTGTTGAGGGGCAAGAGACTTCTCGATCGCGAAATGCGGAGTCTCAGTCCCCCAAATGAGCCAATTTTGCTTGTTGACGAGCCGATCCAAACGAAAGTGAGCTTCGTCGCTAAACCAAACCATACAGCCTACTAATTCCCATCATGTCCCACGGCTAGCTGTGCAGTTTGAACGTCTTAACGCAAATCAGTCAGAAATTATGACAGTAATGTTTCCTGTAGTTCAATAATTGTTACACTGTGTACTGACCGTAGACAAATCGTAGTAGATACGTTGAAGAAAGACAAACAAACATTTCTAGCATTTGTAGATTTAGAAAAAGAAATTGACAGTGGCGACTGGAATACACCATTTCAAATTCCGAAGTTGTGAAGCGTAAAATACAGGAAGCGAAATGTTATCTACCGCTTTTACCATACCCAGACAAGCGTTGTATGAGTGGGGCAGTAGTTGAGAAAAGAATATGCAATGCAATTAATTTTTTTTAAACAGAACAGTAAAGCAGTGACTCACTCTGTTAGTCTAGGGGCAGACTACTTCTTCCCAAATTACGAAGCTTTAAATTTAAGTACAACTGTAAAATAGTTACTGATGTCTAGTCAGAATTCCAGTACCTTCTAGAACGAACGTAGGTGCCGCTCTAAATCATGTACACAACTACGGATGATTTGAGCTCGACATATAGTTTATTGTCCAAGTAATAATTCAATAAACTCTTGACTGGTGATCAACACAAGTTGTTGCATTGAATTAATAAAATGAGTGTAGCCCGCAGTAGTAGATAGCATCACATCACAAATTTAATAAATGAAGTATAAAACAGCAGACCGTTTTCACGGCTATAGTCACTGAAATTGCAGTAAACTGAATAATCGACACAACGATTCGCTGTCCTAAATGCTGATCGGTTAAGAAATTTCACTGAAGTCGCCACATTCTACTTGTGACACACTGTGCATAATATCCAGAGTTCAAACAGTGCCAGACTATTATTAAATCCCACGTAGAAATACTTCACACACCTAACGAGTGCAGCCGCATCGCCAATCATACAACTCTCCCTAACTGATCGTACCAAATCACCAACTGAAGACCGACCGACTGCTGACTAAAGACGCCGAGGAGCTTGGATGCCGACCATATTAAGACTCAGTCTTCCCCTCCAGAAATATGCCGCCCTTTTCCAACTCTCGACATCCCAATTAGCGAAAAGCATGTCACGAGAGCTTCATATGATCACCTGTTCTGTTACATAAATTCTTATGCACAAGTTTGATCAAAATTCTTTTCGCGCCATTAGCTTAGCGCTAAAATTTCACTCTTCCAGGGTAGATAATAATTACTTCTATGCGCCATAGTTTGCTCTTAAATCAAAGTTTAAATCTTTACAAGTGGTGCTTGCAATGGTGAAAATTGTTTATTCTCTTGATACCTTTGGCGTTTATAGTACAAATACAAATAGTACATAATTCTTATAGCACTTTGTCTCTCTTTTCCATTGCTGTCATTAGAGTTCATATTCTATAGTGACATTTAAATTGTGAGTAAAACTAAGCAATTTTGGGATAAAAGAATCTAAACGGTGCGTGTGGTGAATAGTACCAGCTGCCGACACACACTGCCATGATTTCAGTTTTCCAATTAAGATGTCTCAAGAGGTTACTTGCTAATGTTAATGAACATGTAAGTAGTTCAGTCAGTGCCCCGTACCTGCAAATTTTGAGCTCGATCTCTCTGGTGGAATGAATATCTCAAAACTTACCAATTAGTTATTTCATTATTAGTTAGTTCATTAGTTATATAAAAATAGATGTCTCTGTATCTCGTCTCATATATCATTTACAGTCATATCTTTACGTTATTGGATTTGTAATCAAAGTCTCTTTCATTTGACATCTTGTGCTTCTCTGTGGCCAGCACGGTTTGCCCTGCAAATGAGTACAATGTAGCTTGAAAGTCTTAACGGCTACTGGACGCTGACGTCACGACCGGACGGCGAAAAACCCACGTGGAACCAAGCTGCCACTAGCGGAAGCAATCCACTGGGCTACGTCGGCCGGATAGTAGCTTCAACTCTGCCCGCATTCACTACGCGTGTGATTCAAACGCTGTGCCCAACCAAATGGAATAACCAATGTGCAGATATGACTAGGCGTGTTACAAGTAAGACAGTGTTGTAGAATGTGATTTAATTTGGAACATTGTTAACTCCTTTCGTGTTTGATATTTATTGGATTTAAGCTTTTTGGTACTAATTAGAATAAAATAAATACATCGATTTACTTCGAGAGAAAATAACTGCATAAAACCTAATGAATAACGCTCTGTGGAAGAAACTGCCCGCACCAGGAAGCGGAAGCCTAACTAGCATATATGACTTCCAGTTTGGTAAGTGTACATTCGTTACATTAATAGTACAAAATTATAATTGCGTTTATCAGAATTCACGGAGCACACGCGACCGTAAGTACTGCTGTTTTGTCAAAACTGGTATTCTGAGCCCGTCGCTGTGTACAAAATATAGGCTGATTCTTACGTAGAAGATAAACAGCAACCAGCCACTTTGTACAATGCTATTTATTTGTTTAAACAACGCCGTTACCGGTTTCGAACCGACAGGTTCATCTTCAGACAGCTAGTTCACGTTAAGATATATTTTATACTAGCTTTTGCCTTTTGTTTTCCCAACTGATGAAATTTCCTTGGAGTGGTGGTGCCAATGAAAAACCCGCGCCGTTACGTTCCAGTGCAGACTGCTTACGATCTTGCCACGGCGAAAACTGTATGATGCACTTTTTTTATGTATATGTGTGCACATAATTTAAAGCAAAACACACACACTAAGAAGTTTCACCACATGGAGGTATGTATACATTTTAAAAAGTGGCTGGTTGCTGTTATCTTCTATGTAAGAGTCAACGTATACCGTACCGTAACTACCCTGATCAACACGGCTCTACCATCACGAACAAAACATTTACTCACATATGAATTTATTACTGTAAGATGCCACAAAACAGCTACACTGTGTGGAGTTTGATTTGTGCTCTCTGCCACACAGGACGTTAACACCTCAACAGAACAGTTTAGGATCTGCTGGCAATAAGTAACATGATATCCCCCTAGACACAAAATTATTCTAAATCCGCTGTCGCGACCATGAGGTCGTGAACGACGATATAGACACAACCGAGTGACAGTAAAGAACCATATGGCTACATCTTCCCACTTAAGTTGGAGTGACAGCGTATCGCACGGCATAAGCTTTGCTCATTATCTGTCATCATCTGTGTAGATTGTCACAAATCAAAATGTACTTTATCAACGCCAATCAAATTCACTGCCTACACGAGCATACTTGATTATATCGTGTTAGCTTGGCACGAGCAAAAACAATGCTTATTATGCCATAAAGGTGGAGTTGCCCGTCGTCGCATGTCTGTCCTCCGACACCAGGCCTCTGTGAACAATGACTTGTCGCCTCCACTACTAATGTTTGTGGATTGGACTGACATCAGACAATCCACTTTAGGTGTACCCATCCCGCTCAAAACATAATGACCTAAATCGATGGCACCGTTGGAGAGAATACGTGATTTAATCCTCCTACATCCTAACTCTGACAGAATGTAGTTTTGTGATCGACTATTTTTCCTTTCCATTCCGTACTGTCATGGACTGTTCCAATCTGTCGTGTCCACCACTGCAAACTACGCCCTATTTTTTTTCTATTCCCTCTAGCATTCTTATGCCAACCTTCCAGATTTCCCATCTCCACACTCCAAACTCCTGCCAGAATGACTCGGCACTTTTTGTGCTCGCCTTCTCCTTCCTGCGCTAGAATGGCTCCTGGCTGTCGTCAACTCTGACAGTTATTCTCACTCAGAATTGAAATGCATTTTTTCCCAGTCTCTCTTTAATAAAAATTCAGATCCATCTACACAGGTTTCCATCTGCTTTCTTCTCTTCATCTTTACTTTAATCGACAAATTTTTTAACTCTGTAATGAGCATGGGTATTGAGATGGCACACCACAGCCATGTTCAACCTTTCCCCTCCCTGTCCCCTCCCACATTTTTTTAAATTTCCTGGAGTTCTGAGTAATAATATTCTACACGTCACTCTTATTACTATGTAACAATGTAAGTATACTTGACTTGGTTAATCTAAAATTTTTCTATACGTCTTAGTCTTACATTATGGCTGGTTCATTACCTTCGTATGCATTACCAATTTCCGATAAGTTACATCAATACTTAATACTACTGACAGCATGGAAAACGTCAACTTCTGATCATCAGTATCTATTTTCCGTTTTTATAAACTAGATCCTAACCACAAACTGTAAACATCTCATATTCAAGATTAACTGTTTTGAGATAAGCCGCTTGTTGGTAGTAGATTGTCTTACCAGACCAGTTACAGGCATTGCCCCTTATCAGCAGTACCGATATTTCTTTTAATATGTCACTTATAGTATGTGTTTTATGTGTGATTTTTAATATTATTGTAATATATGACCTGCCTTGTACGTTATGCTTTTCAGCATTCGCCAATGATATTTTGTAAAAATTCTGCAATAATACTATATGCATAAGGTGTTTTTTTTTTCGAGAATACGTGCATTGCAATTGAAAATTCCTTTATACGCAAGAATTATTTTTTTTTATGTATTCTAGAATACGTATGTAATGCAACTCCTGTTTGTGTTATCTGTGTTAGCAGAATACAGAATTGTGTTGTCATTAAAGAATATTAATGAAATACAGGTCATATTATAATGGTATGAAAATTCAGTCACACACAGAACACTATTACTTATATAAGATGCAGCACATAAAACTCCCCCCCGTAAGCAACGATAATGTTCCAGTGAGTGCTTGCACGAGTGTTAGTAATAGTGGAACGCGAGAAACGCCGTCCAAACAATGGCTCACGAACTAATCATTTCCTCTGATGTACCGACACTGTGCCACACTTTCTTGTTGTTTAAGGCAGCTGCAGCCGCTGCCTGTAAAACTTGTCCAAACCAGTTGAGAAGAAGGCCTCGTTGTGTGAAGTCGGGTTAGCGCGCGCGCGTGTGTGTGTGTGTGTGTTACACGAGCGTGTTGCAATTGTTGGAGCGTTTATTCGCACTAGATCTTTTCTGAAAAGAAAGAATTTGATTCAGGAGAAATTTCCAGGACGTTCTAAGCCGGCAAAAAGCACAAGACAGTAATTGATTGAAAAATGGCAGCGTACAGGATTGGTTCAAAATGCTCCCAGGACAGACCACCACCTCAATTAAAGAAGCAGGTGCAGGAGGTAACGGCAATAAGTCCTCGTAAGTCAACTAAGAAATGGAGTCAACAGGTTCATGCGAGTGAGAGAAATTGCAGGTGTGTTTTAAAGGGACTGAAGTTAACAACCGTACTGGATAAGTGTTGTGCAAGAACTAAAGAAGCCTGACCTGCAGAAGAGACTGCATTTCAGTTCATGGCTGATGAAAGATGTTGCCAGTGGTGTCTTGGACCCACTAAGGCTCATCAAGAGTGACGCGGCGTGGTTCCACATATCTTGGTAATAAATTCCCCAAACAATCGGTATTAGTCGACGGAAAATCCACAAGCGATCCACCACGTACCCTAGCATGACGAGAAGATCGGTGTCTGGTGTGCAATTTCCGCCACGCGCGTTATGGGGCCCATATTCTTTGACCGACAGTGAAGTGTATTTGGGGCCGCACGGGGTAGCCGTGCGGTCTAGGGCGCCTTGTCACGGCCCGCGCGGCTCTCCCCGTCGGAGGTTCGAATCCTCCCGCGGGCATGGGCGTGTGTACTGTCCTGTCCTTAGCGTAAGTTAGTGTAAGTTAGATTAAGTAGTGGGTAAGCTTAGGGACCGATGACCTCAACAGTTTGGTCCCATAAGACCTTACCACAAATTTCCAATTGTATTTGGGAATCCTGGGGTAGTTTTATTCAAACTTGACAGAAAAGGAGCGTCAGTTATGTTAATTTCAGCAGACGGTGCAACATGCCACAAGTCAGATGCATCATTGTCTCTTGTGTGTGGGATGTTTACACCAGAAAGGACAATCAGCAAAGGCTTGTGGCCTCCTCGGTCACCAGACTTGTCCACTTATGACTTTACTGGCCGGTTTTACGCGCAGGTCGCTGTAATATAAATAACGTAACAAAAGAAATACATGTCTTTTGTAGTACTGATACCACCGACGATGGACAACACCCAAAACTAATCTGGTAAAATAAATCACTACCAACAAGCAACTTACGTCAAACAGTTGGTATTTAATATGTCATATTTACAATTTACACAAGGTGCAAAGCACAAAAACATTTTAAACCACAAACCTAATTCTGACACATCAAATTACACTTTTTACTTGGTGTACATGTTGCTTTTATTCTTTCACATTATATAAGACTCCTAAATCTACTTCTCCACGTGGCTTAAGATGGTGACTGGAAAGACAGTGAATCCTGTTCTCCACCCTGAGGTCTAACAATGGTGACGAGGCTGGGGAAGATACTGTTGTGCGCTGTATCTCTGCCATGAAGTCGCCTCCTTCCTTGTTATTGCCACAATCTGCTCCAATTCCTACTCTACAACTCTCTTAATCAATTGTGGATAGGTTCACAAACCTCAGAATTTTGCCTACAGGAAATTAATTGCCTTCCCACATTACAGTGTTTGTTGGTGACCTAGACCCAGGTTCCTTTTTGTGATTGCTTTTCTAGGAGAGTTCCAAAATATTTTTTTTTTTTCGTTTCATGATTAGGAAAACGTCGGAAGGTTGCCTCTATTTCTTAAAACATTTCACTCCAACTACAACTCTCGATGCCATCGACTTTTCTGCGTCAATTTCTGTACTGTCCTATTTCGATAGATTGAATGTCACACTTGTTTTGATTCACTTCCTTTATTTTATCTCTATACATCTGTACACATACATAATTATTCTCTACCTTTTCTAGCACTCGGGACTGCTCATTCTTTGTTTCACACCGACTATACTACAACTATCCCCATCCAAAAACTTAATTCTATTCTGGCACTTGAGGCATATCAGTCCAGGATTTATCAAAACATGAAATACGATTAGTGTTTCACTTAAAATTTACTCTGGCAGTCAATGCTGCTTATCCTTAGTCTAAGTCATAATATTTACAGATTATTTAAGTAGTCTCTGACATGAAATATTCATCTTTTTAAAACAAACACTTTATCTTATTTATGGATTCTTCTATCGCTTCTTGATAGAACAATTCCATATTGAGGGTTGAATAACACTTAGGCGGTTTTTCGTTCTACTGATTACAATTTTTTGTTATTTGTTGTGAACAGTGCAACTTTTCACAACAAATACCAAAAAATTGTAATTTTGTAGTAATGTGTAGTCTAAATAATTGTAATTGTTGTCATACATGGTACTGACAAACCATAAAATGTGATTTATTATGTTAAAGAACAGTTTTACAGAACAAAAAGTCAAAAGACCCGATTGACAATTCCAAAGACAATACTGATGTGTCGGCAGCTGGGCCAACACCTTGTAGTTCGAGATGGCTGAAAATGCACGCTAGACTAACGCAGACGGGCGTGAAGTACTGGAACAGGCTACGTAATTAATGCTATGAAGAAAAGTACGTAGCTGGATTAATACTTATCTTTAATCAATCATTGTGGTACATCGCTCTTGACTATACACAGGAGACTTTAATTACAATCACTGTAAGGCTAATGGCGCCTTGCTAGTTCGTAGCCATTAACTTAGCTGAAGGCTATTCTGTCTCTCGGCTAATGAGAGAGAAAGGCTTCGTACATCTAGTCGCTAGCTAGGTCGTCCGTCCAACTGGGACGAGTGCTTGTTCGTATCACGAGACCTGCCTTGTGGTGGCGCTAGGTCTGCGATCACACAGTGGCGACACGCGGGTCCGACATGTACTAAATGGACCGCGGCCGATTTAATCTACCACCTAGCACGTGTGGTGTCTGGCGGTGACACCACAAATACCACAACTAAAGATCGTATGTAAGTGCGTTGTATCTTAGTCCAGAATGTTTGGTTCGTAAGAACACAAGCTCCTTGTAAACAATAGCCAGTAGTTATCTGAAGATGGCCTAATAAGCCGAAATCTAGTTCATACACATAAAAAATCAGTAGAACAAAAAACCGCTTAAGTGTTTTACAACCCTCAAAAACATTGTCCTCATATCTGCTCTACATATTGTTATCTCAGTTCAAAGCCACATTTCCTTTATACTTAGGCATCATTCAGCCATCTGAACTTAAACTACTCCAACATTACTCATACATGTGGCTCTCTCGGATCATTGCTTCCAAGATCCTACATTATTAGCCAGAATTATTACTGAATTCTTTTACATCTCAACTTCAAAGATTTCCCTATTGTGGTACCAGACCGTGACAGGTACAATAACGATGTAATTATTATAGAAAACATTCACAGCGGTTAGCAAATGCCCCAACATGTCACGAGACCTCCCCACGTACATGCAGGATGAACCACTGCCGCAGCTGATATCGGGCTGCGAACGAGGGACCTTCGCCTGACTGCTGAGGAATGTGCCAACACTCGGCTGCGACCTACCGCCTCTTGCGTCCATAGCGAGGCTCCTGCAGCAACACGAGTCCCAAGCAAGCCCAGTGGCGGCCCGCAACCAGTGCATCGCTTCGGTCACGATAGAAATAAGCGGCGGCAGGTCGACACACCGGCCGCTACCACTGAAACGCGTATGTATTTAGTACAGCGATGGCGAGGCATGACAGAATCTCTGACCAGAGAGTTATTTATCGTTGCTAGTCTGCGCTTGACCGCGCGAGAGGGCAGTTGCATGTAGGGAGTCGGCAGTTGTTGTATGTAGCGAGTCGCGAGAGCATGTAGTAGTCTAGTACAATTGCGAGTTGTAGCCGGTCGTTGGTGTGTGTGAGGAGTCTGCGGGCGTCGACATGGGACTCTGGTCAAGATGCTGAATGAGGTTTATTGTTAAATAAGGTAATGAAGCTGCATTGCGCACATCAGATAATGTAATGTACACTCCTGGAAATGGAAAAAAGAACACATTGACACCGGTGTGTCAGACCCACCATACTTGCTCCGGACACTGCGAGAGGGCTGTACAAGCAATGATCACACGCACGGCACAGCGGACACACCAGGAACCGCGGTGTTGGCCGTCGAATGGCGCTAGCTGCGCAGCATTTGTGCACCGCCGCCGTCAGTGTCAGCCAGTTTGCCGCGGCATACGGAGCTCCATCGCAGTCTTTAACACTGGTAGCATGCCGCAACAGCGTGGACGTGAACCGTATGTGCAGTTGACGGACTTTGAGCGAGGGCGTATAGTGGGCATGCGGGAGGCCGGGTGGACGTACCGCCGAATTGCTCAACACGTGGAGCGTGAGGTCTCCACAGTACATCGATGTTGTCGCCAGTGGTCGGCGGAAGGTGCACGTGCCCGTCGACCTGGGACCGGACCGCAGCGACGCACGGTTGCACGCCAAGACCGTAGGATCCTACGCAGTGCCGTAGGGGACCGCACCGCCACTTCCCAGCAAATTAGGGACACTGTTGCTCCTGGGGCATCGGCGAGGACCATTCGCAACCGTCTCCATGAAGCTGGGCTACGGTCCCGCATACCGTTAGGCCGTCTTCCGCTCACGCCCCAACATCGTGCAGCCCGCCTCCAGTGGTGTCGCGACAGGCGTGAATGCAGGGACGAATGGAGACGTGTCGTCTTCAGCGATGAGAGTCGCTTCTGCCTTGGTGCCAATGATGGTCGTATGCGTGTTTGGCGCCGTGCAGGTGAGCGCCACAATCAGGACTGCATACGACCGAGGCACACAGGGCCAACACCCGGCATCATGGTGTGGGGAGCGATCTCCTACACTGGCCGTACACCACTGGTGATCGTCGAGGGGACACTGAATAGTGCACGGTACATCCAAACCGTCATCGAACCCATCGTTCTGCCATTCCTAGACCGGCAAGGGAACTTGCTGTTCCAACAGGACAATGCACGTCCGCATGTATCCCGTGCCACCCAACGTGCTCTAGAAGGTGTACATCAACTACCCTGGCCAGCAAGATCTCCGGATCTGTCCCCCATTGAGCATGTTTGGGACTGGATGAAGCGTCGTCTCACGCGGTCTGCACGTCCAGCACGAACGCTGGTCCAACTGAGGCGCCAGGTGGAAATGGCATGGCAAGCCGTTCCACAGGACTACATCCAGCATCTCTACGATCGTCTCCATGGTAGAATAGCAGCCTGCATTGCTGCGAAAAGTGGATATACACTGTACTAGTGCCGACATTGTGCATGCTCTGTTGCCTGTGTCTATGTGCCTGTGGTTCTGTCAGTGTGTTCATATGATGTATCTGACCCCAGGAATGTGTCAATAAAGTTTCCCCTTCCTGGGACAATGAATTCACGGTGTTCTTATTTCAATTTCCAGGAGTGTATATTTATTGTAATTAATTTTCGACAGGTGCCCCAATAATAATTTATTTTTCAAATCATTTTAACAAATGATTCATTTAATAGAAAGAATATTTCCCATGCATTTCCTTAAAGAAAAAATTTGCTTAAATTCAAAGAAATTTTGCGATGCATTTCCTCCAAGCTATGGCGAAAAATAAGAGCAGATGCAGTTGTAGTGAGGTGAGAAATCAATTCTAAATTTTTGCACAGGGCCTAAGATAGACATTTCGGTCTATTTGCGTTTTCATTGTCACTGAGATTTCATTATCATTGAATTATCTTTCATTTTGTGGGGAACTGACTTTGCAACATTTTGTATGTCTTTCATTATTTTTGTGGGGAGCTCACATTTGGGTCAGATTGCGATTCTCACATTTAATTATCATTGTCAGTAGAATTCATTGTAGGGAGGTTACACTTGGCTCCCATTTATTATTTTTTATTTAAATATTTCTGTGGGGACGATATTGCTTCGTGGCTCCATTTTTATTAACTTTGTTAGTCTTACATAATTTCCGCGGGGAGGTTACACCACCTCTAGAGCAATGACCTAATAAAGGTAGGAAGCAGCATCCGTCCATCCCCCCAGCGATATCCGACTTAGAAAGTGACTGTAAATATCCATTACTGATGTTCTTCACTACAGTTGGAAGCAGTAACTACCGAGAAGTAAACATCTGGACTGAGCTAATATATTTTCTGGGTTTGGATTCATTTGCAGGGTTGTAATTCGCCGTCCATGAAAGAAATGAACCGCAAAACACCTATTACACTGTCCTTTTTTTATGAATAGTTGCACATTGGTCTGAAATCCTATGTGCAATCGGTATATATTTACAGGTACTTTAAAATACACGAAGAATGGCCAGTGCCCCCAATGTAGTAAGACCCCTAATATCTATATATAAAAATGTAAACATCCAAATTCGATACGCAATAAGTAATTTTACGAGTATATCTACATCTACATCCACACACCGCAAGCCACCTGACGTTGTGTGGCGGAGGGGACTTTGAGTATCTCTATCGGTTCTCCCTTCTATTCCAGTCTCGTATTGTTCGTGGAAAGAAAGATTGTCGGTATGCCTCTGTGTGGGCTCTAATCTCTCTGATTTTATCCTCATGGTCACTACGCGAGATATACGTAGGGGGGGGGGGGGGGCAATATACTGCTTGACTCCTCAGTGAAGGTATGTTCTAGAAACTTCAACAAAATCCGGTACCGAGCTACTGAGCGTCTCTCTTGCAGAGTCTTCCACTGGAGTTTATCTATCATCTCCGTAAAGCTTTCGCGATTACTAAATGATCCTGTAACGAAGCGCGCTGCTCTCCGTTGGATCTTCTCTATCTCTTCTATCAACCCTATCTGGTACGGATCCCACACCGGAGAGCAGTATTCAAGCAGTGGGCGAACAAGTGTACTGTAACCTACTTCCTTTGTTTTCGGACTGCACTTCGTTAGGATTCTTCGAATGAATCTTAGTCTGGCATCTGGTTTAGCGACGATTAATTTTATATGGTCATTCCATTTTAAATCACTCGTAATGCCTACTGCCAGTTAATTTATGGAATTAACTGCTTCCAGTTGCTGACGTGGTATATTGTAGCTAAATGATAAACGATCTTTCTTTCTATGTATTCGCAGCACATTACACTTGTCTATATTGAGATTCAATTGCCATTCCCTGCACCATGCGTCAATTCCTTGCAGATCCTCCTGCATTTCAGTACAATTTTCCATTGTTACAACCTCTCGATATACCACAGCACCATCCGTAAAAAGCCTTAGTGAACTTCCGATGTTATCCACAAGGTAATTTATGTATATTGTGAATATCAACGGTCCTACGACACTCGCCTTCGACACACCTGAAATCACTCTTACTTCGGAAGGACTTCTCTCCATTGAGAATGATATGCTGCTTTCTGTTATCTAGGAACTCTTCAATCCAATCACACAATTGATCTGATATTCCATATGCTCTTACTTTGTTCATTAAACGACTGTGGGCAACTGTTTCGAACGTCTTGCGGAAGTCAAGAAACAGGGCATCTACCTGTGAACCCGTGTCTATGGCGCTCTGAGTCTTGTGGGCGAATAGCGCGAGCTGGGTTTCACACGTTCGTCTTTTTCGAAACCCATGTTGATTCCTACGGAATATATTTCTAGTCTCCAGAAAAGTCATTATACTCGAACATAATACGTGTTCCAAAATTCTACAACTGACCGACGTTAGAGATATAGGTCTATAGTTCTGCACATCTGTTCGACGTCCCTTCTTGAAAACGGGGATGACCTGTGACCTTTTCCAATCTTTTGGAACGGTACGCTCATCTAGAGACCTACGGTACACTGCTGCAAGAATGGGGGGGGGGGGGGGGCAAGTTCCTTCGCGTACTCTGTGTCAAATCGAGCTGGTATTCCATCAGGTCCAGCGGCCTTTCCTCTTTTGACCGATTTTAATTGTTTTTCTATCCCTCTGTTATCTATTTCGATATCTACCATTTTGTCATCTGTGCGACAAGCTAGAGAAGGAACTACAGTGCAGTCTTCCTCTGTGAAACAGCTTTGGAAAAAGACATTTAGTATTTCGGCCTTTAGTCTTTGTCATCCTCTGTTTCAGTACCATTTTGGTCACACAGTGTCTGGACATTTTGTTTTGATCCACCTACCGCTTTGACATAAGACCAAAATTTCTTAGGATTTTCTGCCAAGTCAGTACACAGAACTTTACTTTCGAATTCATTGAACGCCTCTCGCATAGCCCTCCTCACACTACATTTCGCTTCGCGTAGTTTTTGTTTGTCTGCAAGGCTTTGGCTATGTTTATGTTTGCTGTGAAATTCCCTTTGCTTCCGCAGCAGTTTCCGAACTCGGTTGTTGTACCACGGTGGCTCTCTCCCATCTCTTACGATCTTGCTTGGCACATACTCATCTAACGCATATTGTACGATGGTTTTGAACTTTGTCCATTGATCCTCAACACTATCTGTACTTGAGACAAAACTTTTGTGTTGAGCCGTCATGTACTCTGTTATCTGTTTTTTGTCACTTTTGCTAAACAGAAAAATCTTCCTACCTTTTTTAATATTTCTATTTACGGCTGAAATGATCGAAGCAGTAACCGCTTTATGATCGCTGATTCCCTGTTCTGCGTTAACTGTTTCAAATAGTTCGGGTCTGTTTGTCACCAGAAGGTCTAATATGTTATCGCCACGAGTCGGTTCTCTGTTTAAGTGCTCAAGATAGTTTTCAGATAATGCACTTAAAAAAATTTCACTGGATTCGTTGTCCCTGCCACTCGTTATAAACGTTTGAGTCTCCCAGTCTATATCTGGTAAATTAAAATCTCCACCAGAACTATAATACGGTCGCGAAATCTACTCAAAATATTTTGCCTGTCTGTCAGGGATTCTTATAAGGCTGCAGTAACACACAGTCCACTCACATTAATGTGAACATCGGCTTATAATGGATTATACTGTAAATGATGAAAGTATGTGAATGCAGCTTGCCGCTAACTTGATGGAATGTCTCTCACACATAAACCTGAACAGTAAAGTAAGGGCCTCCTGTTTTATCTTTATGCTGATCCGTGATAAGACAGGCAAACAATTATACTAATGGAGGATTCTGCGTATTTTCTCTAATTTCATTCGCTCTCTCTCTCTCTCTGTCCTTTATCTAGATACAGTTTTAAATATAATATTTCATTACGTGAACTCAGCCCAATAGAATCTCTGGTGGAGCCCTTCGTCTTAATATTCAGCGGCTGGCTTGCTGTAAAAGATCTTTATATCTATTATTATTGTTAAGCGCTGCATTCAGTTGGGAAAATCGATCGTTTGAACAATTCGTTCATTTTACGACAGATTTAGAATTTCAGATGTGTCCGAAGCCTTTTTGGACGATTTTATAAAATCTCGGTGATTGCAGGTTCTCTTCGTCACAACTGAAACTTCCCCACTAATTACAGGGCCAAGACAATCATCAATGATTCAGACAGAGAACTCATTCGTCATTCACTCTAGAATAAAAGGGTCACAAACCTTATTCCTGAGGAAAATTGTATATTCAATCCATCTCCATTACATGTTCCGTTTTCTGTTGATTCCCAGTCTTACTTAATTTGAGTTTACAATTTTTCTCTCTCTTCAAATAACCCGCTAGTGGCACAAACGTTAATAGCTCGCTTTAGCGAGAAGAAGAGGAAATATGTCTCTTTTAGCAACCCGACAATCTTCCAACAGATACTTCCGAAGCTGTCCTAGTTATTCGTCTCTAATAACCATGGAGAACACATATACACTCCTGGAAATGGAAAAAAGAACACATTGACACCGGTGTGTCAGACCCACCATACTTGCTCCGGACACTGCGAGAGGGCTGTACAAGCAATGATCACACGCACGGCACAGCGGACACACCAGGAACCGCGGTGTTGGCCGTCGAATGGCGCTAGCTGCGCAGCATTTGTGCACCGCCGCCGTCAGTGTCAGCCAGTTTGCCGTGGCATACGGAGCTCCATCGCAGTCTTTAACACTGGTAGCATGCCGCAACAGCGTGGACGTGAACCGTATGTGCAGTTGACGGACTTTGAGCGAGGGCGTATAGTGGGCATGCGGGAGGCCGGGTGGACGTACCGCCGAATTGCTCAACACGTGGGGCGTGAGGTCTCCACAGTACATCGATGTTGTCGCCAGTGGTCGGCGGAAGGTGCACGTGCCCGTCGACCTGGGACCGGACCGCAGCGACGCACAGATGCACGCCAAGACCGTAGGATCCTACGCAGTGCCGTAGGGGACCGCACCGCCACTTCCCAGCAAATTAGGGACACTGTTGCTCCTGGGGTATCGGCGAGGACCATTCGCAACCGTTTCCATGAAGCTGGGCTACGGTCCCGAACACCGTTAGGCCGTCTTCCGCTCACGCCCCAACATCGTGCAGCCCGCCTCCAGTGGTGTCGCGACAGGCGTGAATGGAGGGACGAATGGAGACGTGTCGTCTTCAGCGATGAGAGTCGCTTCTGCCTTGGTGCCAATGATGGTCGTATGCGTGTTTGGCGCCGTGCAGGTGAGCGCCACAATCAGGACTGCATACGACCGAGGCACACAGGGCCAACACCCGGCATCATGGTGTGGGGAGCGATCTCCTACACTGGCCGTACACCACTGGTGATCGTCGAGGGGACACTGAATAGTGCACGGTACATCCAAACCGTCATCGAACCCATCGTTCTACCATTCCTAGACCAGCAAGGGAACTTGCTGTTCCAACAGGACAATGCACGTCCGCATGTATCCCGTGCCACCCAACGTGCTCTAGAAGGTGTACATCAACTACCCTGGCCAGCAAGATCTCCGGATCTGTCCCCCATTGAGCATGTTTGGGACTGGATGAAGCGTCGTCTCACGCGGTCTGCACGTCCAGCACGAACGCTGGTCCAACTGAGGCGCCAGGTGGAAATGGCATGGCAAGCCGTTCCACAGGACTACATCCAGCATCTCTACGATCGTCTCCATGGTAGAATAGCAGCCTGCATTGCTGCGAAAAGTGGATATACACTGTACTAGTGCCGACATTGTGCATGCTCTGTTGCCTGTGTCTATGTGCCTGTGGTTCTGTCAGTGTGTTCATATGATGTATCTGACCCCAGGAATGTGTCAATAAAGTTTCCCCTTCCTGGGACAATGAATTCACGGTGTTCTTATTTCAATTTCCAGGAGTGTATGTCTCTCTGTTATTCCACAGAATAAACGTACTAGAACAATACCTTGGCATCGACGAGCTGTCGGCGCATATATTACTAGAAAATCCGATGAGATACTTTTCAAAAGTGAATAACTGTGGATGATTTGATTGACCATTATTAATTATTGCTTGGTAGAGGGTAATTTTCCGTGGGGAGATTACAGGCTGTATTCGACATCGACGTGCAATAACCACTCACAGGCGCCAGGTGACGCACTAGCAGTGGAGGGTAGAAGGGTATATAAAATATGTCCGGGGACTCGGGAAACTGTATAGTCGTTGTCGTAATGTGGAAACCGAGCAGTCTGGCGTTCAAAAGTGAGTGGTCATTGGCTCTCAGGCCAAGGGTAAGTTTGTGAACAGGTAAGACTGTAAAGTGTCAGCATGAGACATACCGTGCAAGGCAAACTGGTGCCACCCAAAACCGGCGCCTTGGAAACTGTGGCGTACCAAGCGCCACAGATGACAGGGGTGGACGACTGCTGCTAGACCTGTAGTGGCGAATAGGTATGCAGCTCTTGAGCAACTGCCCTCCCAGATGAACCAAGGGGGTACCAACAGTGTCTCGTCAACGACCTTTTAGCGAACTTTGCCGCGTATGGACTTCCGCAGCGAGCACGTGTTTCATGTACCCGTGCTGGCTGCGGCTTACTGGCGACAAACGGAACTAGAAGTGGCAGGTGGCCTTTTCAGGTGAATCACGTTTTATGCTCCATCAGACAGATGGCCATTGGCGTGTATAGCGTGAAACGTCGGAAAGCAAACACCCTGCAACAATCGCTGGAAGAGTCCAGGCCGGAGGAGGAGATATTATGGTCTGGGGAATGTTATCATGGCATTCCCTGGGTAGTCAAGTGTAATATGCTGCGAATACATAAAAAGAAAGATCCTTTATCATTTAGCTACAATATACCACGTCAGCAACTGGAAGCAGTTAATTCCATAAATTATCTGGGAATAGGCATTAGGAGTGATTTAAAATGGAATGATCATATAAAGTTGATCGTCGGTAAAGCATATGCCAGACTGAGATTCATTGGAAGAATCCTAAGGAAATGCTATCCGAAAACAAAGGAAGTAGCTTACAGTACACTTGTTCGCCCACTGCTTGAGTACTGCTCACCGGTGTGGGGTCCGTACCAGATAGAGTTGATAGAAGAGATAGAGAAGATCCAACGGAGAGCAGCTCGCTTCGTTACAGGAGCATTTAGTAATCGCGAAAGCGTTACGGAGAAGATAGACAAACTCCAGTGGAAGATTCTGCAGCAGAGACGCTCAGTAGCTCGGTACGGGCTTTTGTTGAAGTTTCGAGAACATACCTTCACCGAGGAGTCAAGCAATATATTGCTCCCTCCTAGGTATATCTCGCGAAGAGACTGTGAGGATAAAATCAGAGAGATTAGAGCCCACGCAGAGGCATACCGACAATCCTTCTTTCCACGAACAATACGGGACTGGAATAGAAGGGAGAACTGATAGAGGTACTCAGAGTACCCTCCGTCACACACCGTTAGGTGGCTTGCGGAGTATGGATGTAGATATAGATGTAATCTAGTCATTCAGGAAGGCTCAATGGCTCAACACAAGTATGCATCTATCCCTGAGGACCATGTCCACCCCTGGATGCTGTTTGTTTTTCCTTTGCACGATGGACCTACCAACAGGACAACGCGAAGGGTCACACAGCTCTCAATGTACGTGCATGGTTCAGAGAGCGCCAGGATGAGTTTATCGTACTCCCCCGGCCACCACATTCCCCCGAGAGAAACGGAGCCCATCTGGCCACGACTCTGGAGTTGACATAGCTCAACATCCCCGTCGGTACCTTCCAAAACCTCGCTGACTTTCTTCGTGCACGTCTTGCAGCGGTCAGTGCTGCGAAAGGTGGCTGTTAGGCTTCTAGTAGGTAGTCATGTTAATGTAACAGGACAGTGTAACAGAGTAGTGCTTTGCCCGTCATAGGATTACGGGATGGTCAACAATAACAATGTGCACACAGGCTACATTCAGATCTACATCTACATCTACATGGATACTCTGCAAATCACATTTAAGTCCCTGGCAGAGAGTTCATCGAACCAACTTCACAATTCTCCATTATTCCAATCTCGTATAGCGTGCAGAAGAATGAACACCTGTATCTTTCTGTACGAGCTCTGATTTCCCTTATTTTATAGTGGTGATCGTTTCTCCCTATGTAGGTAGGTGCCAACAAAATATTTTCGCATTCGGAGGAGAAAGCTGGTGATTGGAATTTCGTGAGAAGATTCCGTCGCAACGAAAAACGCCTTTCTTTTAAAGATTTCCAGCCCAAATCCTGTATCATTTCTGTGACACTCTCTCCCATATTCCTCGATAATACAAAAGTGCTGCCTTTCTTCGAACTTTTTCGATGTACCCTGCTGCGATTACGAATATGTGTTCTTCTTGCATGGCGTGTGCCGAACAACAATCCGCACCGCCGCGGAAAGTCTTTGCATGGCCAAAAGCCACTTCCCCTTGGCAACGCTTGCACATCGATTTTGCTGGTCCATTCTGGAATGCTCGATGGTTGGTTCTGGTAGATGCCTTCAGTAATTTTCCTTTTGTTGTCCGGATGTCTTCCACGACGTCCTCTGCCACCATCCAAGCATTGTCTGCTATCTTTTGCATTGAAGGTCTTCCGCAGACTATTGTTTCCGACAATGGCCCACAATTCATGTCCGCAGAATTTCAGTCATTCTGCCAGGCCAATGGTATTCAAAATCTGACATCCGCGCCGTTTTCGCCTCAGTCAAATGGTGCCGCTGAACGATTGGTCCGGACTTTCAAGTCACAGATGTTGAAGTTGAAAGAGTCGCATTCTCGGGAGGATGCCTTGTTGCTCTTTTTGTCTTCGTATCGCTCTCAGCCCCGAGATGGTCGCTCGCCGGCTGAGTTGCTCCACGGTCGTCCTCATCGAACCTTGATGTCTTTGCTGCACCCGCCGCATCGGGTTCCTGTGCAGCGGCAGACTTCTGCTTTTGCTCCAGGCGACGTTGTATTCTATCGCAACTATCGAGGTTCACGGCGTTGGCTCGCAGGGCGCATTCTTCGCTGCTTCGGCCGCGCGATGCATTTGGTTTTGGGGGCCTCTGGTGAGGTGCGTCGGCATCTCAATCAGCTGCGCCTTTGTCGTCGCACGGGTTCTGCCGCTCCCCGTCTGCTTTCAGCGACGGTGCCGTCCGGTCAGCGCCCTGGGGACCCACCTACTGGCTCGCCTCATCCCCAGGTGTTACCGACGATGCCTTCCATTTTGCCCCATGGCGACGCGCCGCCGCAGCCGCCGCCGCCTGTTCTCCCGCCGGCGCCGCCCTCATTCGACGCTTCGCTGCAGTCGCCAAGTGCCTCCCTGGGTCACGCGCCGCCGATCGCTTCCCGTGACCAGCTGTCCTCCGCCATGGAACTCTTGCCCGCTCCGGACCACATGACGTCATCGCGCGTCGGGTACCCCGACGCAATGGAGGTCGACCCTTCGGCCCCTCCTGTCTCTTTACGGGCGCATACACCGCATGTTGACGTGCACCCTGGACTAGGTTTTCAGGCGTTTCCTAGATCCCCTCGCACCGAATGGCCGGGTGCGGGTGGCACAGCCTCACCTGTTGTTAGGCTCCCCACCTCATCGCATACGTCAACATGGGGTCCTCCCCACGGCGGGCGGAAGCCTTATAGCACGACCGTTCGCCGATTTGCGGGGGAGGAATGTGGTGTCACCGCCAGACACCACACTTGCTAGGTGGTAGCTTAAATCGGCCGCGGTCCATTTAGTACATGTCGGACCCGCGTGTCGCCACTGTGTGATCGCAGACCGAGCGCCACGACAAGGCAGGTCTCGAGATACGGACTAGCACTCGCCCCAGTTGTACGGACGACATTGCTAGCGACTACACGGACGAAGCATTGCTCATTAGCCGAGCAGATAGTTAGCATGGATTGCTCATTAGCCGAGCAGACAGTTGGAATAGCCTTCAGCTAAGTCCATGGCTGCGACCTAGCAAGGCGCCATTTGTAACCTTGCATGTACCTCAAGATAGAGTCTCACTTGTATCACCCAGAATGTTGTATACCAAAGGACTATATAAAAAGTTAAGTGTTCTAGTAGCTACATACTTTTCTTTATAACATTAATAAGTATCCTGTTTCAGACCTCTATCTAGCCATTGAGATTACGCGTGCCTTTCGGCTACTTCAGTGTGGCGTAGCTGTCTTGTTACGCCACAACATACTCCGTCAGTCCTACCAGGATCCCACGCCGCGCAGCAATATTCTAAACGAGGACGGACAGGCGTAGTGTAGGCAGTCTCCTTAGTAGGTCTGTTACATTTTCTAAGTGTCCTGCCAATAAAACACAGTCTTTGGTTAGCCTTCCCCACAACATTTTCTACGTGTTCCTTCCAATTTAAGTTGTTCGTAATTGTAATACCTAGGTATTTAGTTGAATTTACGGCTTTTAGATTAGACTGATTTATCGTGTAACCGAAGTTTAACGAGTTCCTTTCAGCACTCGTGTGGATGACCTCAAACTTTTCGTTATTTGGGGTCAACTGCCACTTTTCGTACCATTCAGACATCTTTTCTAAATCGTTTTGCAATTTGTTTTGATCTTCTGATGACTTTATTAGTCGATAAACGACAGCGTCATCTGCAAACAACCGAAGACGGCTGCTCAGATTGTCTCCCAAATCGTTTATATAGATAAGGAACATCAAAGGGCCTATAACACTACCTTGGGGAACGCCAGAAATCAGTTCTGTTTTACTCGATGACTTTCCGTCAATTACTACGAACTGTGACCTCTCTGACAGGAAATCACAAATCCAGTCACATAACTGAGACGATATTCCACAAGCACGCAATTTCACTACGAGCTTATTGTGTGGTACTAGATTACATTCAAATAATTAAAAACAATAGCCAGAAAGAGCGTAGTTTATAACGCACCTTAGTACCAGATTGTCTGAAAGACGTACTTTATAAAAGCAACTTGTGTATATGCTTTATATTCGAAAAGAACTAATCCATAGCCAGTTCCACTTTGTAGCATTAGCGTATTTGCTACACCACTCAAATTGTTACACGTTAAAACTACAGAACGGCTCCAGGCACACGCTAGTTGGCCGCTAGGTAACCTCATTTCCCTGACGTGAGCAATGCGAGGTTACCATGGCCCTGGCAAGACGGTGGCGAGGGCAGTGCCGATATAACCCCACAGCACTATCGGTAGACGAGTTTGCAGGTACATCTGATGTACTGTGACCATTTCAGTGTTTTTTTTCCTCAATGTCTTGTATCATGTAGCAATAACAGATGCAGAACAGTGAGGTATGTTAAAATTTTGTGCATTGTTCATTTTTTCCCACATCAATGACTTCAATATTAGATTTAGAGGGAGAGGAGCGTCTATTCCGTCTGCTGCAGTAACCTTAAAGAAATTTCCTTAAACCAGGAAGACAAGGTTTGCCGTATGTTTTACATCAGTTCTTAATGATGGGAATACAGGCAGAAGTAGATTTACAGTTCTCCAGATTAGTGATCAATGAAACCAGCAATTTTTAGTTATACTATGCTTAGTGTATAACCTGCGTGATATTAGACTTCGACTAGAACATATCCAAACAGAAATCCGCATGGGCACGGCATGAGGTTGCCTGCTGAGTGGTCAACATATGACCTTTAGAAAGTTAAACGGCGCTCTAAATGCAATGGCCTTCTGAGACGACCCCAGTATTTACATAGAGAGATTGTACTGAGAAATAAGATACCTATCACCCACATACCGTATTACAGTGTGGTGGCGGAGAGTAAACACACATGTCTCCATTCACGTGGAAAGAATGATTATTGGTAAACATCCGTATATCCCCGTTGCGGCCATTTCATGAGAAAATCGTACGACTCCAGTATAACATATAATAACAGTAATAACAATAATATCGGGAACTAAATTGTTGTTGTGGTCTTCAGTCCTGAGACTGGTTTGATGCAGCTCTCCATGCTACTCTATCCTGTGCAAGCTTCTTCATCTCCCAGTACCTACTGCAACCTACATCCTTCTGAACCTGCTTAGTGTATTCATCTCTTGGTCTCCCTCTACGACTTTTACCCCCCACGCTGCCCTCCAATGCTAAATTTGTGATCCCTTGATGCCTCAAACCATGTCCTACCAACCGATCCCTTCTTCTAGTCACGTTGTGCCACAAACTTCTCCTCTCCCCAATCCTATTCAATACCTCCTCATTAGTTACGTGATCTACCCATCTTATCTTCAGCATTCTTCTGTAGCACCACATTTCGAAAGCTTCTATTCTCTTCTTGTCCAAACTGGTTATCGTCCATGTTTCACTTCCATACATGGCTACACTCCATACAAATACTTTCAGAAACGACTTCCTGACACTTAAATCTATACTCGATGTTAACAAATTTCTCTTCTTCAGAAACGATTTCCTTGCCATTGCCAGTCTACATTTTATATCCTCTCTACTTCGACCATCATCAGTTATTTTACTCCCTAAATAGCAAAACTCCTTTACTACTTTAAGTGTCTCATTTCCTAATCTAATCCCCTCAGCATCACCCGATTTAATTTGACTACATTCCATTATCCTCGTTTTGCTTTTGTTGATGTTCATCTTATATCCTCCTTTCAAGACACTGTCCATTCCGTTCAACTGCTCTTCCAAGTCCTTTGCGGTCTCTGACAGAATTACAATGTCATCGGCGAACCTCAAAGTTTTTACTTCTTCTCCATGAATTTTAATACCTACTCCGAATTTTTCTTTTGTTTCCTTTACTGCTTGCTCAATATACAGATGGAATAACATCGGGGAGAGGCTACAACCCTGTCTCACTCCTTTCCCAACCACTGCTTCCCTTTCATGCCCCTCGACTCTTATAACTGCCATCTGGTTTCTGTACAAATTGTAAATAGCCTTTCGCTCCCTGTATTTGACCCCTGCCACCTTCAGAATTTGAAAGAGAGTATTCCAGTTAACGTTGTCAAAAGCTTTCTCTAAGTCTACAAATGCTAGAAATGTAGGTTTGCCTTTTCTTAATCTTTCTGCTAAGATAAGTCGTAAGGTTAGTATTGCCTCACGTGTTCCAACATTTCTACGGAATCCAAACTGATCTTCCCCGAGGTCCGCTTCTACGAGTTTTTCCATTCGTCTGTAAAGAATTCGCGTTAGTATTTTGCAGCTGTGACAGTTGCGATTTCGTTATAATAATGTTTATTCATAAAGCGACTAATAGCGAAAGTGGTCGTATTTAAAGTTACTGCTACACTCGAGCGTATATCCATTTGACACAGTTCGATCATTCACAATCTCATCGCGAATTCTAAGACCAATACTCCACCTCGTCATCTACGCGAAAACTCTCACCGCTCAGAGACTAAGTCCCGCGATATCACACAACGCGAAATTTTCTAAGTCGTTTCACTTCCTAGCTACCCAAAGACCGACTTTCCGCTTTCGGGTCTCAATCCGAACTGTACCTCTGCCCGTCTTCGGCCGCGCCGCGCCTCCCGCTTGCCGGACATCTTCGCTCAACTGACTAGTGCAGTTCCCTTCCCTTGGCTACAGCTTGTTCTACATTATTTTACATTTTAATATATTTAAATAATCAAAGCTTGACCACTTTCATGTTCTAAATAAAGTAACAATAACATCCATTACATAATAAACGTTATATTCTTTTACATAAAACCAATACAATTTCCTCTTAACTTTGAATGTTACGGCCAGTAGCCTTGCACCAATGTGCTTTCTGATAAATAAATAAAGAACAAAAGTAACTATTATGCACTAAGCTTTACAACAAATATTCTGTTACCTAATGATTCAATAATGTGTCATGCTGTCATCGTTCAATGTATTTTTTGCGGAGGAAATGATGATCTGATGCTGAACTGAAAATACTGATAATTTAAATTTACTGTATCTTTTAAACAAATAAAGTTACAGAGTTAATATTTACAACATTTGTCATTTTAATGGTGCGCTTTCATATGAAATGTCGATCATTAAGATCGACCAAAGCGTTCAGATTTTAGCATTCTTTGTTACAAAACTTGTTAATTTCACTTAAACAGTAAATCCTAAACTATTATAGATATGATCAATATTCAAGTTTTATTGGTATCACCATGAAAATTTAAGAAAGATTGTAGATCGAAATTACTATGGCTTCATTCTCTGAATTACTACAGCCTTAAATAGTTTTCATAAATGTTTCCCTTTATGGCCGATCTTAGGTCCACCATATTTAACACTGCTACACCCCCAGGTCACAAACAGCTCCTACGGGATTTCCCTGTGACGTAGGTTCTCGTCAGTCTCACTCGCACACTGCAGCGTTTAGGCCTTAACAGCCCGGCCTCATTCAGCACAATAGACGCCTGTGGACTTTCCCCATCTCCTGGCGAATCTGCGCTCTTTGTGGCACACCGTCCTGGACGACAGGATTCGTTTCACAATTCCTGGAAGGCTGTCTCTTTCGGCCATATACTTAAATGAAAGCGAAATGCTCGTTAATTCACACACCTCCACTTCATAACATGCTAGCGTGCCATATATGTTATGAAGTAGCATCCAGATTTACAAAACATAAATTTATGATACAATAACATAAATATCCTAAGCGCCAGATCAATAGATTAATTATTTGTAGTGGTGTTGATGCAGCATGCTTTAAATTTAAAGAAACTTATATGTAACATAATTTATGAATTGCGGCATATTAATTAAATGCCAAATAAAACTACACATTTATCAAAATCGATTGTCTATTGAAATACCGCAGAAATATCAGCGCCATTGCGCTCACTTTCGGAGAACTTTTTCGTCACTACGAAGTCTCCAGCGGCGCTGCACATATTCGGAGCAGAGTACCCGCCGAAATTCTGCATGGCTTTGCATTCTATCGCCATCGTTTTGCGGAAACAAATCTGTTGCAATTCGAATCGGGTGTAGATACCAGAAAACAAACACTTTCCAAAACCACCCAGGATCTGCAATGAACATTTCCCCTAGTGAAATCGCTACAAACAGATCTAAACCACACAGTAAACAATTGATTCACAGCGTTTGCAAGATGCTCGTTAATTCTTCAATGATTCTGATATGTTATTCAAGTCCCACTAGAGACATGCATCTCGTGACCGATTACCAATCAACTTCATCGACAAATTAATATTTTCTTTTAATTTAAATAGCTTCCTTAGACTCAAAACTAACAACAAATATGAACAAATCTCATCCCTCGTTTAATTCCGTGCAGTGAGGCTGCGTACACAAATCGTTACTCCATACAACAATAAATTATTCCCCCAAAATATTGTCAGATAAGTAGATAAACACATCTGTCTTCCTTGGTAAGCATTATTAATTTTCATTTTCCAAATTTCTCGGACCTCCATGTACCCGAATTTGCGTGACCATAACTTACGGAAATGGAAATGAAGTCCCATGCTTCTTGACAGAGCGTAGGGGAACGATGCAAGAGACCCGCACCGCCGTAGTAGGCAAGGTCCTAATGGAGGTGGTTTGCTGTTGCCTTCCTCCAACCGTAATGAGGATGAATGATGATGATGATGATGACACAACACCTGCCAGTCATCTCGGGGTAGGTGAAAATCTCTGACCCCTCCGGGAATCGAACCCGGGACCCCGAGCTCGGGAAGCGAGAACGCTATCGTGAGACCACGAGTTGCGGACACCATAAGTTATAATGTGGAAATTACAACAAACATAAAACCATCTAAAAACTTAAGCCTAACACATACATACACATAAATAAAACCCTTATATACCCCCAAAACCCTATTTTATATGCATGCTGTGCACTGAGTTTTGACTTGATACCGTTCATCAAATAATCTAGTTCTCTGACCTTCTCGCATCCAAATGTGCGCCTAAACTATCTATTTGTAACTGCACAGACCTTGCGCAAAAAAAAAACGAAAAAAAGAAAAATCCTTATGCGACGAAACAACAAACAAGCTACAATAAATCCTGAAGTAAAACCCTGCAAATTACCTCTCCAAATAACCTTATAATCTAAACACAGATGCACTTATTTCTAACCTACTTTCCCCTTCTCAATGTACAGTCTGATTTCTGTCACATTTCTTAATCCTAGAAGTTTTCCTGAAACAGGGTATTTGAGTCGGTAGGCGTTAGGATGCGGACATTCTGCCACTACAAATGGCCCATAGTACAGCTCAAACAAGTTTTTTATTTCTCCGTCCGCTTCGCTGGACTTTTCTTTCCCACGTACTAGGACTTTGTCTCCTATTTTGTATTTAACTAGTTTGTACCGCCCATCATACCGTTTCTTCCTTTCCGCTGACAACTTCTCCATACGGGATTTTACCACTTGCTCCCTCTCAGTGGCCGACTCAGCTTGGCGCTGCGGGATCTCCACAGTTTCCGTTAATAGAAATTTCGGTTTGACTTCCGTTATCACCTCCAAGGGCGAATATCCAATTGATTACTTTTCATGCTGTTTACCACGTCCTCAAATGACGTATGTATTCCACCCACTTTCAGTGTCTATCACTCGAAGTAGGTCCGACACAGTCGCCCAACTACTCGCATATACTGCTCGCAAGGGCTACTCGCCGGCTGGTACACGGATATTTTAATATGTTTTATACCCTGGTCGTTCATAAATTTATTCCAACGTTGGATGGAAACTGAGATCCGTTGTCAGATAACAGCCTTTCTGGTTTGGTTACGTTTTTAAAGAAATCCTTTTCTAATTTGGCTATCAGCGTTTGGCTGCTAGCTTTCCGTATCGGATGAAATTTAATAAATTGTGAAAAGAGGTCCACAACAACAAATATGCACTTCAAATGGCTCCAAGCACTATGGGACCTGAACATCTGAGGTCATCAGTCCCCTAGACTTACAACTACGTAAACCTAACTAACCTAAGGACATCACACACATCCATGGACGAGGCAGGTTTCGAACCTGCGACCGTAGCAGCAGCGCGGTTCCGGACTGAAGCGCCTAGAACCGCTCGGCCACAGCGGCCGGCACAAATATGTACTTCATACCGCCACGTCCTATAGGCAATGGGCCAAAATTGTCAACCGCCAGTAACTCTCCTACCTTGGTCGGTATTATAATTTGCATTTCCCCTTGTTGAGTTGCAGTGCAATATACAGGGTGATTCAAAAAGAATACCACAACTTTAAAAATGTGTATTTAATGAAAGAAACATAATATAACCTTCTGTTATACATCATTACAAAGAGTATTTAAAAAGGTTTTTTTTCACTCAAAAACAAGTTCAGAGATGTTCAATATGGCCCCCTCCAGACACACGAGCAATATCAACCCGATACTCCAACTCGTTCCACACTCTCTGTAGCATATCAGGCGTAACAGTTTGGATAGCTGCTGTTATTTCTCGTTTCAAATCATCAATGGTGGCTGGGAGAGGTGGCCGAAACACCATATCCTTAACATAACCCTCATAAGAAAAAATCGCAGGGGGTAAGATCAGGGCTTCTTGGAGGCCAGTGATGAAGTGCTCTGTCACGGGCTGCCTGGCTGCCGATCCATCGCCTCGGGTAGTTGACGTTCAGGTAGTTACGGACAGAAAGTGCCAACGTGGTGGCGCTCCATCCTGCTGAAATATGAATTGTTGTGCTTCTTGTTCGAGCTGAGGGAACAGCCAATTCTCTAACATCTCCGGATACTGTAGTCCAGTTACAGTAGCACCTTCGAAGAAAAAGGGACCAAAAACTTTATTGGCTGAAATGGCACAGAAAACGTTCACCTTAGGCGAGTCACGTTCATACTGAGTTGTTTCCCGCGGATTCTCAGTGCCCCCTATACAGACATTGTGACGGTTGACTTTCCCGTTAGTGTGGAAAGTTGCTTCATCACTAAACACAATCTTTGAAACGAAAGATTCATCTGTTTCCATTTGAGCAAGGATAAAATCACAGAAATCGATTCTTTTAATCTTATCAGCTGCAGACAGTGCTTGAACCAATTTCAGACGATAAGGTTTCATAACTAACCTTTTTCGTAGGACTCTCCATACAGTTGATTGTGGAATTTGCAGCTCTCTGCTAGCTCTGCGAGTCGATTTTCCTGGTCTGCGAACAAATGCTTGCTGCATGCGTGCTACATTTTCATCACTCGTTCTCGGCCGTCCAGAACTTTTCCCTTTGCACAAACACCCATTCTCTGTAAACCGTTTATACCAACGTTTAATACACCACCTATCAGGAGGTTTAACACCATACTTCTTTCGAAATGCACGCTGAAAAACTGTCGTCGATTCACTTCTGCCGTACTCAATAACACAAAAAGCTTTCTGTTGAGTGGTCGCCATCTTAGCATCAACTGACGCTGACGCCTAGTCAACAGCGCCTCAAGCGAACGAATGTACAACTAAATGAAACTTTATAGCTCCCTTAATTCGCCGACAGATAGTGCTTAGCTCTGCCTTTTGTCGTTGCAGAGTTTTAAATTCCTAAAGTTGTGGTACTCTTTTTGAATCACCCTGTATAACTCGCTGACATCGATCACAGGCAGCCAGCTGTGCGCGTCCTCATCTGGCGAGTTTATTAATGTGGATGTATTGCTACACAAGTTCCGTGCACTTCTGGGCCCCGTAATGACCATGACTTACATGGATGTAATCTACCAGCTGCTCCACATATTTGTCTGGGAAGCAGAGTCTCCAGTGATCCGTCTTCTCGTCTTTTGTGCGAAACAGCACACACTTGTCGATCTTGAAATAGCGGGGTACTTTTTTTTTTTTTGTAGCCCTTGCTGTCAAAGTTGATTTTGATGTTCTTCGGTTCAGAGTCATCATTTTGCGCTCTCTGCATATCCTTGCAGACCGCACGAATTTCTTTTTCCCCGGTACTCCTTTATGTTCAGCAGCTGAAATACGTTCTTTGTTTCCTACCCTTCATTGCTTTCCTCTCCAACGGGTTGCGGCGACAGAGTATCGGCAATACAATTCTCGGTCCCTTTAATGTAACGTATCTGGTAACTAAATTGCTGGAGGAACGTCGCGCAGCGCATCAAACGGTCGTTTAGTATTCTACAGTCTTGCAGGAAGCTAAGGGCATTATGGTCGGATATCACAGTTACCTCTCTACCTTCCAAATACATACGGAACTTTTTGAATCCATAGAGGATTGCAAGCAGCTCCTTATCTGATATGCTGTATCCGCGTTCGTGTTTGTTGAGTATGTGGCTGAACCATGTCTCCGCAATATCCTTTCTTTCAGGAGTGCTAGTTCTGCAAGGTTCGCAGGAGAGCTTCTGTAAAGTTTAGAAGGTAGGAGACGAGATACTGGCAGAAGTAAAGCTGTGAGTACCGGGCGTGAGTCGTGCTTCGGTAGCTCAGATGGTAGAGCACTTGCCCGCGAAAGGCAAAGGTCCCGGGTTCGAGTCTCGGTCGGGCACACAGTTTTAATCTGCCAGGAAGTTTCACGAAATAGGTAGGTGGGCGAACCCGTTAGCCAAGTTTTTGACTACGCTGTTAAAACCACATGTGGGCCGTTCGGGCTCTTATATAAAGAATTCGACACATTTCATCAGCAGATTGAATGGCATAGTGGTCCAGCCGGAGGACATATTGATCAGCTTCGATGTGGTATCGCTGTTTACCGTGGTTCCACTTAATGATGTATTGGAACAGCTGGATCGAATCTTTCCTGCCGATATTTCAGAACTGTTTAAGTGTTGTTTGACGACCACATACTTCAAGTGGAATGAACAGTTTTATGAGCAAACGGATGGCGTGGCTATGGGAAGCCCCCTAAGTCCCGTAATTGCAAACTTCTTTATGGAGAAATTCGAAGAACAGGCCTTAGGTACTGCCAGCAAGAAACCAAATGTATGGTTCCGATACGTGGATGACACGTTTGTGCTGTGGAGACATGGTAGGCAGGAACTAAGCCGGTTCCACGAACATCTGAACAGTATAAACTCGAGAATTCAGTTTACAATGGAGGAGGAGGTAGACGGAAAATTGCATTTCCTCGATGTGCTTGTCTTTAGAAACGAAAATGGTAGTTTGGGCCAATCAGTATACCGCAAACCCACGCACACGGACCGTTATTTGCACCGGGATTCGAACCACCACCCACAACAGAAGCGGGGTGTTATCAAGACGTTAGCGGACAAAGCTAGAAATATTTGTGAACCTGAGTTGCTCGACGCTGAGATGGAACATCTCCACAGTGCACTAATGAAGAACGGATATTCGTCCGCCGAAATAAAACGTGCGTTGAGGCACCCACGCAGAAATCATACTGACGTACAGGCTACTGCAAAATCTAAGGTTTTCCTGCCGTTTGTTAAAAATGTAACGGAAAGAATAGGGAGGATCTTGACGAAGCTGAATATTACCATAATTTACAAGCCCACCGGGAAGATACAGGAATACTTTAAGCCTGCCAAGGACGCTCGCAAACCATTGGAAAAAGCTGGAGTATATAGGATCCCATCCAGCTGTGGTAATGTTTATGTGGGTACCACTAAAAGAACTGTTTCTAAACGTTTGGAAGAGCACAAGGGAAATTGTAGAAGAGGAGAAACGGAACGATCAGCTGTTGCGGAGCATGCCTTCCAGCCAGGGAATCACAATATTCGTTTCGAGGAGACGCAAGTACAAGCGGTCACAAGCGGATATTACGAAAGGCTCTACAGGGAGGCAATCGAAATCGCTAAACACCCAAACAATTTCAACCGAAAGGAGGAGGGCGTGAAATTAAACGGCATATGGATGCTGGTGTTAAAGTAGATGTGTACCACCCGTCCACTACTGGGTGATGGCAACGGCGATCGACGGCGACGGACAGCGGCCAATTGCACTGACGTTTTCAAAACACGTGACGTCACGCCGCGGCGCGGGAGCGGGCGGACACGGAATTTAGCGGCAGTCAGTAGCGAGCCAGTGGGTGTGTTGGACATTCCATCGACCTACGGACCCCCTTGAAGATGTCTCCCGCAGTCGGAGACGAAACTTTGGGAATCGACACAGAATTCATCAACCGACCACGGCATAACAGCCCGGATACAGCCCGTATAATTATAATGGACATGATATTTCCGGCCGTGAAAGTCTACATTTTAGTAACTTTCGCAGTCACAATATCACCTGAAACATCATCACCTTCATCACTATAATCATTACCGCTGATCAGTACCTCTTTAGAATTTTCTACGCCATCTAACTTCACCAGATTCAGCTGCAAATTCAGCTGCACCTCAGTCTCCTTTTGGCACATAGAATCCCTCATTGTATTAACATTCACACACTCTTTCGTCTCACATTCATAAAACAGATCATTTAGCCCTAAATCGTCATCATCGTCTTTATCGCTATCTTTCATTGTCTTAGGATTACGCCCTTTACGTACGATCAGAATTGAAAATTTATCTATTTGATTCTCATCTGTTACTAATTTCATTTCAAAATTCTGACGCCTTTCTGCCGATTTATTGACACCTATCACATTTCCGTTTACTCATGTCCTATTCACTGCCGGTTTATTTTGCCATCTCCAGACGTGAGATGCGGCGAAACTTAGTTTCCCGATCTCCCATCACGTTGGTTCATTTCACCAGGTGCCGGTTCCTCAAATCTACATTCTTGGTGTCAGTCTCTGTCACGAAAGTATCCGTTTCCTTTGCCCATTTGAAATTTATCATCGGAAATGTTCCTGTTACCATTTCCCTTATCAAAACTGCTGTTTGTGTTCCGTTGATAGCTTCCCGGATGTCTTTCATAGTAATTACTCGGACTGTAGTTATGATTTCCACACTGAATGCTATTGGTCTGCTTACTTGGCGGTTTAAACTTCAACGCCCGTTCTAATTTTTCTACAAAGTCCAAAAATTCGTCTATTTAGCTGCTAGGACTGTGCACTAGATCCCACTGCAACATTTCCGGTGACCGCCTTTTCAACGAAGGTAATTTCAGTAAGCACTCCCAATGGACGTTTCACACGCATTAATTTCACAAGTTCACGTTTACAAAATTCTCGCATCGACCCGTTCCCGTATGTAAATGATGGCCCGTTCAGAAACTCATTTTGGAGTCGCGTTTCACTTCATTCCAGAACTTGCTCGGGAAACTGCTTTCAAATATTTCGTAGGTAGTGAACGTATCACTGTGCATATTTGCCCACGATTGCACCTCACCTTCGAAATGTCTTTTCACGAATTTTATCTTCGCCTCGTCGGACATTCCCCTTGTAAAACCAACCCTGTATGCTGCTAGAAAACTTACTGGATGATATTTCCCGTCGTCTCCAAAACATTTGACCGTTCCCGAGTTCATCCACGGAACACTGATCACTGTTGAGGTTTGAAGTGTAGCTAAAGAATTCAGTTCACTTTTTATTTCATTGATTTGCTTCTTGACTTCACCATTTTCAATTTTAATGCCAGATTCTATTTGTTCCTTTGTTTTATCTATTTCTTTCTCCCCTTTACCTGTTCGAACGGATAAGTTGCTAATAGCCTCTGTCGTCTCAGCCATTAGAGCACTTGCCTACTCATACAATTTCTTACGTTGCCTCCCAGATCTGCCTGCAACTTCTCCACCTTATCACTGAAAGTTTTCTCCGCTTGATCTACCTTAGAGTCAAGTATCCCAACTTCATCAGAAACTTTGCCCATTATGTCCCGAATGGTTTTTAATTTTCCGTCTATTAATTCCTCTATTCCACTAGCAATTTTACCTACTTCGTCTTTCACAACCGAAGCTGTTTCGGACTGAACCGAATCAATTTTTAAATTTACATCACTCATATCAGTTTTAACAGAATCAATTTTGGATCCGACCCCAAATTCATCTCCCTTGCCCGATTTCTGACTATTTGCCCTACTAAATTCACCACCGATCACGCTCTCCCGCTCCGACTTCAGGCTAAGCGGCTCGCTAGTATTTTCGGACCCACACAAACTGGCCGTCTGCTTAATATTAGCGACGTCTATTATTGGCGATTGAACTACAGAATCATACACAATTCCGCTATCAGCGCAGGTACTTAGCTTTGTCGTGCTGGATCCTTCTGCCATGGTATTGCTGCCGATGTTACAGTTGATGCCGACGCTGAAGATCTCGTAGCCTCTGCTGTGGTACTGCAACCGCCGCTGTGCGGTGAATCGCCGTTGAAGATACCGTTGCTGGTCGGAACCACGTGCTTTCGATGTCGCCTCTTCTTCCGCGTTACTTTTTTATCACCCCTAACCACTGCTAAAACTCGGTGCATACAACTGTTGCAAAATTCGTAGCTCAGGGCTACCGACGGAGACTACCACAGACTTTGGACCTAGGTCACAGAATGTCTTTAACTGTGAGAATTACAATTGTAACTTCACAACTATTAAAGAAACCTAATATTGAGTCCTGAACCGATCTCACATTTAACTTTTGCGAGAAGTCCTTCCTATCGAATTTCAGATAATACTTTTGGAATGCAGAATTCAAATCCAGTCCTAAAACTTCCCAGTAAAACTTCCCAGAGTTCATATTCCGCAACTAACACTTTCCCAAATCCAATCCTGTAACAACTCTTTGCAAGATTCTTATCCCTGAACTAACACTTTCCAAATTCCTATCCCTGACGAGCCCCCAATTGTGAACTGTCATCCCAAAGATGTTCGGGCTCACATGCTGCTCCTCTTCGTCGAAATGCCTTGGCTGAAACTCGTGTAGGTATTGAACCGCACGTGTCGCATTACACGCTATAAATTAGACACATGTGACCCTCCGATTAAATTGTGTGGCTGATGGCAAGTTTGCGAAATTGTATGAAACATACAAAGTTAATATAACAGTAATAATAATTTCGGGAACTAAATTAAGGACCTATAAGTGATGTAGGCCACACAGTTGCGATTTGGTTAGAATACAGACCTACCAAGTTTACTTTGTGTCGCACAAATCTTCTCGCTGTCCCGATTTTTTTTTTCGTCAGTGTAGTTGCCGGTGATTATAGGATGTAGAGTTCAAGATTGTTGTAGCCATACGGCGGTACAGAAGAGCCAGCTGTGCATCAGAAATAACAAATCAGGGTCACTAATCCGATTTCCGAACTTCGTGTGAACATTTGTGAACAATAAATAAAAAGGTGGGTTTACGAGTGGTGCAGAGATCCATGTACGTGACACATCATCCCTCACGTGATATCACCGTGCTACAGCGTAAAGCACAATAAAACGTTGTCTTGCAGTTAATTCTTAGCTGCTAATTAGAAAACCACACAGCAACTGGATTTTTAAAAAAATTTTTATATTTATTCCATAGCAGTTAGGCGCAACTCTCAAAAATTCTAGAGAAAATTGGCTTTGAAATTTTTCGAGCACTTTCATTACACTAACAAAATATTGACTTTCCTGTAGGCACTGTTGCTTTGTACTGAAGTGCTCATCTACTAGGAGGATGGCCTGGGTTCAGTCTCTGGGAGATTCAAATTTTTAAACAGAGGTGCATAAGTACATTGTTGTGAAGTGCAAAATGCGTAAATGCAGTGAATGTTAAAAATAAACCGGGCCTAACAATTACTCATTCGGGGCTCGTTATATTTGTGTCCAATAAATGGCTATTGGTGACGAGGCATTGTTGTCTCGATTAAATGTTGTCCATACTAATTGCCATATTGGGCATTGTTTGTCTGTGAAGGAGGAGATGGACACTTCGTCGTCCCCGTGTAGTCCGGAGACGCCGGCATGGGAGATATCGTCCGATTAAGCATATAATTTTGCAATTGACACAACAGAAACGACAAAAGGCAGCATATTAACAGCTTCTGGATTTGCAGTCCGTGAATAGTTTTCAAAATATTTAGTGGCCGGTGGGTAGCTGAGCAGAACGTTTCCAGTTATGAACGAAAACATGGAAACAAAGCACGATGAGAGAAGTCTGAAAGAGGTGTTAATTCAGTAGTCCTGATACAGTTTTCGTGAAGTTACTGTTGTTAATATTCAAGTGTCGTTAGCAAGTAGTGTATCGATACCTGACCGATCACTTCTGAGCAAGATCTCTTCGATTCTCTAACATAATTTTTCATGTATTTAAAGTCGGTACTGTTGTAGCGTGGGCTGAACTTTCGATTACAGTACAAGATTGTTTGAAATGTTGTGTTTCTTTTCGTATCAAATATTGCATGGGGGCTTAATTAAATAAAATGCAAATAATTTTAATTTTAGTAGCTGTTTGTCCGATTACGCAGTCTCGTAACCGGTTGGCCCTGACTAGTATTAGTACGCAATCTGACTGCATAGAATAACAACAAAGAATGAAACAAAACTTCCGTTAACACAATTAATTAACTAAGTCCCCAGCAACTATAAAAGCTACGAAACAACAAAGCACAAGTGTAACTGTTCTGTGTGTGGAAGTGTGATTCAACATACACATCTGGCACGGTTCTTCCTCAATACGACAAGATGCTTTAAACGCCATTTACAATGAAGTAATTAAAAAAAAAAAACAGAAATACTATGATTGCACATAGAAACCAGAATTACACTCTAATACATGAACACAAGCCAGATGCTTTGTTGACTGAACCTGTGACCAAGAGGCATTGTTATTTAGCACATTTGAAACAAAAAAATAAAAAAAATTTCTTTACCTTCATATATATTGACGAAAAATACTCTCTGATCATTACAACATCCGCAATCGAACAGCATCGGCTGTGTAGCCCATCAGAACAACTGCACACGACATGCTCACAACTAGTACTGCAACTACGGCTACCTCAGAACTACAACTGCCCACGGCAACTTCTCAACAAGCACTACCAGTGGAGGCGGCTGAATAATACTCTTCGGCGCAACCTCCGGCGCTGTGACTCAATGTAGCCGCCTTTCAACATTCTACTCGAACAGTTGACATCATATGACTCAAGTTTTCTTTTTATTTCCTGTTTAGAGTTTACGCCTAAGCTTGATCAAGTTTACTGACAATAAGAACTACCTTTTGTGCTGAAACTATTAATCCCTGTTCGTGTCTCACTGAGGTTACTATTTTTCCGTTTTTTTTTTTCGGTCTCGTTGTGACTACTATTTTTTCGTTCTTTTTTCGTTCAGTTCGAATTCCTACGTCATTAAATACAAAATCTATCAAATACATGCTAATTAACACATATCTTATTGTCATTTTTATGAAAAATGTACGTCTTCTTATTCCTAATTTCGTATCACACACAAAAATCCAGTTTTCATTGCAAATATAAATTCTTAATGACCGTTTTTATAAATGGTTGTCAATAAAGACTGTTTAAGTTAAAAACATTGCAAATTGAAGTGTTTTTCATCTTTATCTATTTTACTCATCAGGGAAATGCTAGCTTTGTTCAGAAATTTACCACAACCAGAATTCGAACCCGTGTCATCCTCAGGGTAGGCGTGCGCTCGACCACAGAAGTGCACAGCCCGTCGCAGGAATGCGTTTTCTTCAGGGTATTAATGACTCTTAGAAAAACTTCAAAACCAGTTTTCTCGAGAGTTTTAGAGTATTGTGCAAATGGTTTAAATGGCTCTGAGCACTATGGGACTTAACTTTTGAGGGCATCAGTCCCCTAGAACTTAGAACTACTTAAACCTAACCAACCTAAGGACATCACACGCATCCATGCCCGAGGCAGGATTCGAACCTGCGACCGTACCCGTCGCGCCTAGAAGCGCTCGGCCACCCTGGCCGGCCTTAGAATACTGTATTGGCTTGCTTTGGAAGATTGGTGTGAGAGTTCTGAACTTCAAGTACCATAAACATATTTAAGAAATACAAAATTCCAGTTGCTGTGTGGTCTCCTTGTAAGTGAGATTCCGGAAATGTCAGTACTGAACAAGATGCTATTGCACTGCTCTCGTGTACAGAACAAGAGTTAGCGCTAGATATATTCATTTTTCGGGCGAACCGTCATGGATAGCCGAACGCATTAACGCACCGCTTTCTAGATTGGAGGAGATACAACACCGGATTGAATAGACCTCTCGGATTAATTACAATTCTTGCTGAGCCGACCAAATTGGATGCGACTTTTAGGTGGTTTTCCACATCGAACTATACTAGCGGGAAAAAATCGAAACACCAAGAAGGAGTTGTGCGGCATAAACGAAAGTCGCCAGGCATGTTTCTACATCTAAAAGATCATGTCTGTTCAGATTTCGAACCAGTCACATAACATTGGCGATAGTAGCGCCTCTATAAGGATGCAAATGAAGTTTGCTTTAAATACACCCTGTAACAGGCGTTTACCCGTGATTCTGGAAGTAGTGGGCCGGTGTTAGCCAAGAATATCTGTAAGGTGTCAAATAAGCCATTATAAACAACTCACTGAGTTTGAACTAGGTCGTGTAATACGGCTATGAGAAGCTGGATGTTCCTTCTGCTCGAATGGTTCAGATGGCTCTGAGCACTATGGGACTTAACACTGAGGTCATCAGTCGCCTAGACTTAGAACTACTTAAACCTAACTAACCTAAGGACATCACACACATCCTCGCCCGAGGCAGGATTCGAACCTGCGGCCTTAGCAGCAGCGCGGTTCCGGACTGAAGCGCCTAGAGCCGCTCGGCCGCAACGGCCGGCTATTCCTTCTGCGATACTGCCGAAATATTTGGCGGGAATGTAGGCATAGCACACGATTACTTGCAGTTGGGATCACGGGGAATGTACGGTCGCAAGAAAACGGGGCTCCAGACGTCCACGTGGCACTACCTAGAGGGAAGACCGTCGTGTTCGGCGTATGGCTCCGGCGCATCATGTTACATTTACAGCAGCAGTTGGCATCACAGTGGCCCAACGAACTGTTACAAATCGATTTCTTTAAGGACAGCTCCGAGCCACACGCCCTGTAGCGTACATTCCACTGACCGCAAACCACCGCCATTCGCGACTTCAGTTGTCTCAAAGGAGAGCTCATTGGAGGGCAGGTTGCACGTCTGTTGTGTTTTCTGATGGAAGGTGATTCTGCCTCGGAGCCAGTGCTGGCTGTGCGTTTGTTAGGAGGGGACCAGTTGAGGGTCTTTAACCGACCTGTCTGCGTGCTGGACATACTGGACCTACACCTCGAGTTATGGTCTGGGATGCGAGACAGCAGGAACACTCTCGTGATCATCCTACGCACCCTGACCGCAAATCTGTACGTCACTCTGGTGATTCTACCTGTTGTGCTGCCATTCGTGTGCAGCATTCCAGGGGGTGTCGTCCAACAGCATAACGCTCGACCACATACCGCAGTTGTAAGTGAGCTGGTGCGCTGCTGGCATGGAGGTAAGAATAAGGGGAGATGGCGCTACGTATCCCAGCCGTACTACGTTTTGAAGCCATGGGGGCGTGGCTCGCTGCCATGACACTCTGACCAAAACATTGCCAGTGTGCTATAGCGCTGCGTGTATTACAGTCGCTAATTGCACCATATACGCATGTAACGTCATCAGATTGGTTGCTTCAAAGTTTTTGTTTAAAATAAAATCTCGTAAAGGCGAAATTCCGTGTTTCTTCGGATTAAAAATTGTTTTTAATGTAATATTACGAATAGCTAGCCTTCAATGTGAACGATACAATTTTGTTAATTCGGTGATAAACGTGTATACAAACTAAATAATAGAAACTGAAAACTAAGTTAGCTATACCCTCCCTCCAAAGCCCCATAAATACATCTTGTTTGTAATACGTACTGGGACATTTCAGTTACGTTACACTACTGGGAAACACTGTTCATTACCACCAATATTTACTGAAATATAGTACATAGAATGGCAAATCTACACAGTGTCCTGTTTAGGCCTATACTTTACGCCAGTTAATGTAGTGTTAGCTTTTAATTTGGTACATGATGAAGACAAAGTGAGTTAGTCAACACTTGGATTATCGACGATGCGTACGTATTATACTGAAACGTGAACTTGAAAACTAAGAATTTAATTCTTTGAATTAACATACCTTTTGCAAATGTTTTGGGTGTGTAGGGAAAACTGATGGTACAGCATTTTCTCGGAGCCTTGCTGTTGAAAGGGAAGTTTGGTCTATGCCCTCTTATCGGAAATGCTGAGAACATATAGTGCTCCATTTAGACGCACGCCAATTCTTCCTCCTCACGGCATTCTCCCACAGAGCTTTCCGACTTTTATTTTTAGGAAATCTAAAATCATACGGGAGAAAAACACGCTATAGTACAAGTACCGATGTAGCACACGTTCATTCACAATGAAGTTGTAAAATCACACTTAACGAGACAACTTTCACATGAAATTTTATTCCCTTCGATTTCGCATCACAATCAGAACGATTCGTACATCCGAATACCACACAAGTCACCATAATAGCGCAAAATCCTTCCAAAAGCGAGCGACAAGCCTATGTACACAAGCTTACAGCAGCAATGTTTTGG
This sequence comes from Schistocerca serialis cubense, assembly GCF_023864345.2. Taxonomy (NCBI): domain Eukaryota; kingdom Metazoa; phylum Arthropoda; class Insecta; order Orthoptera; family Acrididae; genus Schistocerca; species Schistocerca serialis. The sequence continues at coordinate 646,826,399 of NC_064643.1, forward strand.
TCGGATTGAGATGGCTACTCTCGGCTTCACATAGCTTCACAGCTGTGACGTCACGGCGTCTCCCTCTATTCTTACCTCCATGGCTGCTGGCGCCAGTCTCCATCGATTGTCAGCCCGATCGTTGTGAATCGATTTTCGATGCCAGCTTGTCTTCTTCGCTTCTTTGGCGGGTGGCTGTTTAACCGCGGCGCGCGCGCTCTGCTGGGGATGGAGTTCGGGTATCGGCTGTGTGAGCGACACGTGACGTGTGGCGCTGTGGACGCATGCAGCGTGGCGAGTGGCCGAGTAGGTACGACGGAGGAGCGTGGCCTGCTGCTGCGGCGTGCTTAGCCGTTGGAATGCAGATCCGCTGCCGACGGTGATTGCGATTTCCTAGAGGAACGGAAGGTTCCAAATGATTGGAAAAGAGCACAGGTAGTTCCAGTTTTCAAGAAGGGTCGTCGAGCAGATGCGCACAACTATAGGCCTATATCTCTGACATCGATCTGTTGTAGAATTTTAGAACATGTTTTTTGCTCGCGCATCATGTCATTTCTGGAAACCCAGACTCTGCTCTGTAGGAATCGACATGGATTCCGGAAACAGCGTTCGTGTGAGACCCAACTCGCTTTATTTGTTCGTGAGACCCAGAAAATATTAGATACAGGCTCCCAGGTAGATGCCATTTTGCTTGACTTCCGGAAGGCGTTCGATACAGTTTCGCACTGTCGCCTGATAAACAAAGTAAGAGCCTACGGAATATCAGACCAGCTGCGTGGCTGGATTGAAGAGTTTTTAGCAAACAGAACACAGCATGTTGTTCTCAATGGAGAGACGTCTACAGACGTTAAAGTAACCTCTGGCGTGCCACAGGGGAGTGTTATGGGACCATTGCTTTTCGCAATATATATAAATGACTTAGAAGATAGTGTCGGAAGTTCCATGCCGCTTTTCGCGGATGATGCTGTAGTATACAGAGAAGTTGCAGCATCAGAAAATTGCAGCGAAATGCAGGAAGATCTGCAGCGGATAGGCACTTGGTGCAGGGAGTGGGAACTGACCCGTACTGGCGTATCACCCGGCGTGACGGTATGGGGTGCCATTGGTTACACGTCTCGGTCACCTCTTGTTCGCATTGACGGCACTTTCAACAGTAGACGTTACATTTCAGATGTGTTACGACCCGTGGCTCTACCCTTCATTCGATCCCTACGAAACCCTACATTTTAGCAGGATAATGCACAACCGCATGTTGCAGGTCCTGTACGGGCCTTTATGGATATAGAAAATGTTCGACTGCTGCCCTGGCCAGCACGTTCTCCAGATCTCTCACCAATTGAAAACGTCTGGTCAATGGTTGGCCGAGCAACTGGCTCGTCACAATACGCCAGTCAAAGGCCGTTATTACAGTCAGAGGTGGTTCTTCTGGGTACCGATTTCTCAGGATCTATGCACCCAAATTGCGTGAAAATGTAATCACATGTCAGTTCTAGTGTAATATATTTGTCCAATGAATACCCGTTTATGATCCGCAATTCTTCTTGGTGTAGCAATTTTAATGGCCAGTAGTGTAAAATAGTAACATAGAAAAAGGAAATAGGGAAAATTAATTCGGCCCGCTTTCGAACGCCAGGCACAGACTTACGCACTACTTGGTATGACTTCTAGCTATGCATTAAGCACGGCTTCACGTCTATTGTTGTGCATAACTAGCACTCCCTTAAATGCCGTCAACATATCAGGCGGCCAGACCAAATACAGTGACAACTAACTGAAACAATAGAGATAGTTTTCAGTGCAGTCAGGTATTGAATCACCATGAACAGAGCCCACCGAGGAACAATTCGATGAATGCAGCTCATGCACTTTGAGTAACATATAACAAACGCGAAGGAAATATGTCCTTTAAATCTCTACATCTACATCTACATTTATACTCCGCAAGCCACCCAACGGTGTGTGGCGGAGGGCACTTTACGTGAGACTGTCATTACCGCCCTTTCCTGTTCCAGTCGCGTATGGTTCGCGGGAAGAACGACTACCGGAAAGCCTCCGTGCGCGATTCGTGATCTCCTCGGGACGTATAAGTAGGGGGAAGCAATATATTCGTTACCTCATCCAGAAACACACCCTCTCGAAACCTGGACAGCAAGCTACACGGCGATGCACAGCGCCTCTCTTGCAGAGTCTGCCACTTGAGTTTGCTTAACATCTCCGTAAGGCTATCACGCTTACCAAATAACCCTGTGACGAAACGCGCCGCTCTTCTTTGGATCTTCTCTATCTTCTCTGTCAACCCGACCTGGTACGGATCCCACACTGATGAGCAATACTCAAGTATAGGTCGAACGAGTGTTTTGTAAGCCACCTCCTTTGTTGATGGGCTATATTTTCTAAGGACTCTCCCAATGAATCTCAACTTGGCACCCGCCTTACCAACAATTAATTTTATGTGATCATTCCACTTGAAATCGTCCGTACGCATACTCCCAGATATTTTACAGAAGTAACTGCTACCAGTGTTTGTTCCGCTATCATATAATCATACAATAAAGGATCCTTCTTTCTATGTATTCGCAATACATTACATTTGTCTATGTTAAGGGTCAGTTGCCAATCCCTGCACCAAGTGCCTATCCGCTGCAGATCTTCCTGCAATTCGCTACAAATTTCTAATGCTGCAACTTCTCTGTATACTTCAGCATCATCCGCGAAAAGCCGCATGGAACTTCCGACACTATCTACTAGGTCATTAATATATTGTGAAAAGCAATGTTTCCATAACATTCCCCTGTGGCGCGTCAGAGATTACTTTAACGTCTGTAGACGTCTCTCCATTGAGAACAACATGCTGTGTTCTGTTTGCTAAAAACTCTTCAATCCAGCCACACAGCTGGTCTGATATTCAGTAGGCTCTTACTTTGTTTATCAGGCGACACTGCGAAACTGTATCGAACGCCTTCCGGAAGTCAAGGATAATGGCCTCTACTCTGGAAGCTAGTATCTAATATTTTCTGGGTCTCATGAACAAATAATGCGAGTTGGGTCTCACACGATCGCTGTTTCCGAAATCCATGTTGATTCCTACAGAGTAGATTCTGGGTTTCCAGAAATGACATGATACGCGAGCAAAAAACATATTCTAAAATTCTACAACAGATCGATGTCAGAGATATAGGCCTATAGTTGTGCGCATCTGCTCGACGACCCTTCTTGAAAACTGGAATTACCTGTGCTCTTTTCCAATCATTTGTAACCTTCCGTCCTCTAGAGACTTGCGGTACACGGCTGTTAGAAGGGGGGCAAGTTCTTTCGCGTACTCAGTGCAGAATCGAATTGGTATCCCGTCAGGTCCAGTGGACTTTCCTCTGTTGAGTGATTTCAGTTGCTTCTCTATTCCTTGGACACTTATTTCAATGTCAGCCATTTTTTCGATCGTGCGAGGATTTAGAGAAGGAACTGCAGTGCGGTCTTCCTCTGTGAAACAGCTTTGGAAAAAGGTGTTTAGTATTTCAGCTTTACGCGTCTCATCCTCTGTTTCAATGCCATTATCATCCCAGAGTGTCTGGATATGCTGTTTCGATCCACATACTGATTTAACGTTAGACCAGAACTTCCTGGATTTTCTGTCAAGTCGGTACATCGAATTTTACTTTCGAATTCACTGTACGCTTCACGCTTAGCCCTCCTTACGCTAACTTTGACATCGTTTAGCTTCTGTTTGTCTGAGAGGTTTTGGCTGCGTTTAAATTTGCAGTGAAGCTCTCTTTGCTTTCGTAGCAGTTTCCTAACTTTGTTGTTGAACCACGGTGGGTTTTTCCCGTTCCTCACAGTTTTACTCGGCACGTACCTGTCTAAAACGCATTTAACGATTGCCTTGAACTTTTTCCATAAACACTCAACTTTGTCAGTGTTGGAACAGAAATTTTCGTTTTGATCTGTTAGGTAGTCTGAAATCTGCCTCTTATTACTCTTGCTAAACAGATAAACCTTCCTCCCTTTTTTTATATCCCTATTTACTTCCATATTCAGGGATGCTGCAACGGCCTTATGATCACTGATTCCCTGTTCTGCGCTTACAGAGTCGAAAAGTTCAGGATCTGTTTGTTATCAGCAGGTCCAAGATGTTATCTCCACGAGTCGGTTCTCTGTTTAATTGCTCAAGGTAGTTTTCGGATAGTGCACTCAGTATAATATTGCTCGACGCTCTGTCCCTACCACTTGTCCTAAACATCTGAGTGTCCCAGTCTATATCTGGTAAATTCAAATCTCCACCTAAGACTATAATATGCTGAGGAAATTTATGTGAAATGTATTTCAGATTTTCTCTCAGTTGTTCTGCCACTAATGTTGTTGAGTCGGGAGGTCAGTAAAAGGAGCCAGTTATTAACCTAGCTCAGCTGTTGAGTATAACCTCCAGCCATAATAATTCACAGGAAGTATCCACTTCTATTTCACTGCAGGATAAACTACTACCAACAGCTGAGAGGTGGCATGAGCCCCCTCTCATATTTCTATCTTACGATTTTCCTCTCTAATTGCATGCAGTGAAAAGTTGCTATTCCTTCACACGCGGACTTCCCACGCAGTGTCTCTCATCACCCAGGTGGTCCGGTGACAGGCAGGCTCTGCTGATCTTGAAAGGGTAAGCCGACGGGTGTGAGGGAGTCGAGTGAATGCTTTCCAGACGCTGCCATTGTAGAATAGCGGCGGAGACACGCTCGCAGGGGCCTGAAGTAGCGGCTGGGCTAAAGGTTCCGTTACTTCGCAGAAACTTTGCGAAAACACTTTCTGGCGGGCTACCAGCGAGGCGTGGGAATGACTTGTGTACCCAGGCAGTTTTGGCGGGCAAATTCCCGCGCTTTCTGCAAAATCGTAACTGTGATTGGCTTGCTCAGGGCATAGCTCCGTGATGTAGCAAAATCGGCGCAGAAATTGGCGCCAAGAATCTCCATAGGTGGAATGGTAGTGCTCCGGCAATAGAGTGGAATTTTCCGCCGGTTTTCGAGTTGCTAATTGGAACGGTTAACCACGGCCAGGTCGTGGGGGCAGGAATGTTCTGTGTTCGGTTTGTACGGGTGCTCTTGTGGGGAGTCGCTCTCGCCTTTCGGTCGGAGTACGTTACAAGACTGAGCTCTCGCTGCTCTGGTCAGCCTGCCTTCCGTTGGCTGTCTAATATACTTTTATTTAATTGTAACTGTTTGACGAAGTTGCTGAAGTTTCGACTTCAACGTAACTTTCTGAGTACAGTTGGCAATTGAGCGTTCTCCATACTAGAGGCCTATGTTGTCTGTCTTGAGCAGTTTTAGCTAAAGTTGACTGTATTGGAGCTGCTGGGTGACTTCGCTTGTTAAAATCAGTCACTGTACCGTCAGTGATTGTGTGGCGAGCCTTCTTCGTCTCCCTCAGAGGCGCATTTGTATTGCTAGGAAGTCTTTAGTCTGGAACAACCAGGCCAGGATAATTTGTTTCGGGCTATACTCGCGACATTATCATCACCACGACGGGACGTCGAAGCAACCAGCCGCTGCCTCCGGTATGCCAGATCGTGTCCGTGCAGTTAAGAAGACAGCTTGGTAATGTACGTCCATAGCACCAGCAAAGCAGGCAATTCTGCTAGGTGATAATCCGAGCTCAGCAGAGCACGCCTGTTTGTCTTTTCTAACTTTGATCTGTCTTGGGTGTTCATTGTCTGAGTTCTCACTAATGTAGCAGCAATTAATGCTACGTTGGCTGTGTGTCTCTCTTAAGACTTGAGTTGCAAGGAATTGGCTCCACATACCACTTCGACATAAATGTCAGAATCTAGTTTAGGGACAACTTCACCTTCACAGCATTTATTTGAGTATCCAATTTGAGCCAATTTGATGTATTGTAAATGTTTCATGTGTTTTTGTTTATTATTTTGAGTTATAATAAATCATATTGTTATTTTGGACAGAACTTTCACTCTGTTAATCGGTAGAGCAACCCTATCATTTCTCACTACGTTAATGAAACTTTCCTTTATTTAACTTATTTATCAACTGAAATTATTGCAGGTGCCAAACTCTTTTCTACTCCACTTGCAGGGTCGATTACAGTCAGTTCGCGTTTCTTTTTAATCCATGTGCAACAGCAAAAGTCGGAGTTAGTATAGGGGGGCGGGTAGCTTAGAGCATCATTTACATATGTAGATTCTAGAAGAATTTAGTGTTAAATACACTGCTAGCCCCGGCACCTCGCACAGCGACAAACACGCCACCGCCGGTTACATGCAATCTATCGTTTCTAAACACCATCTGTGCCCTTGTAAAAATTTCGGCAGATTTTATCTCTGGCTTCAGCCAGCTTTCCGTACCTATAACGATTTCAGCTTCGGTGCTTTCTATCAGCACTTGAAGTTCTGGTACTTTACCAACGCAGATTTGACAGTTTACAATTACAATACCGATTGCTGCTTGGTCCCCGCATGTCCTGACTTTGCCCCACACCCTTTGAGGCTGTTGCCCTTTCTGCACTTGCCCGAGGCCATCTAACCTAAAAAGTCGCCCAGTCCACGCCACACAACCCCTGCTACCTGTGTAGCTGCCTGCTATGTGTAGTGGACTCCTGCCCTATCCAGCGGAACCCGAAACCCCACCACCCTATGACGCAAGTCGAGAAATCTGCAGCCCACACGGTCGCAGAACCGTCTCAGCCTCTGATTCAGACCCTCCACTCGGCTCTGTACCAAAGGTAGGCAGTCAGTCCTGTTGACGAATCTGCAGATGGTGAGCTCTGCTTTCATCCCGCTAGTGAGACTGGCAGTCTTTATCAAATCAGATAGCCGCCAGAAGCCAGAGAGGATTTCCTCCGATCCATAGCAACACACATCATTGGTGCCTTCATGAGCGACCACCTGCAGATGGGTGCACCCTGTACCCTTCATGGTATCCAGAAGTACCCTTTCCACATCTGGAATGACTCCCCCCGGAATGCACATGGAGTGCACATTGGTTTTCTTGCCCTCCCTTGCAGCCATATCACCCTCTGCGACCGCCTGGATCTTGCAGACTGAGGGGCAACCTCTGGAACAGGACAAGCAGCCATGTCCGGCTGAAGATCACTATCAGCTGGAGACAGAGCCTGGAACCAGTTCGTCAGACAAACCGGAGAGGTCTTCTGTTCAGCCTTCCGGATTGTCTTTCGCCCCCTGCCACACCTCGAGACGACCTTCCACTCTACCACAGGTGAGGGATCAGCCCCAATGTGGGCAGTATCCCGGGCAGCCACAGTCGTAGTCCGATCGGGGGATGTGTGGGACGAGCTGGCCTTCCCCGACAAACCCCCACCCGGACCCCCACAGTGATGCCCATTGGCAACAGCCTCAAGCTGTGTGACCGAAGCCAACACTGCCTGAATCTGGGAGTGAAGGGATGCCAACTCAGCCCGCATCCGAACACAGCAGTCGCAGTCCCTATCCATGCTAAATGCTGTTGTGCATTGAACGTCTGAACTAATCTACAGAGAGCACAAACAATTCGACACAAAATTTAAACGGTTATTAAAATACAAGACTGTCTAGTAAATGCAGTAATGCTGCTACTTGCGCACTGCTGACACACTGCTCGGCGGCAGAAGGCATAGTGTAAATATGTTACCTAGACAAATGTATTCCGGAAATTTCGTTAGTCTACATTAATTTTTTTTCGTCAGTGTATGAAAATACCAGGCTGCTACCGACGTACTGCTTCAGATTCACGCTACGCAAACGTTTAGGAAACGTTCTCACACTTGTAGATGGGATTTACTCTAGACCCATGCAGGTGGGTCACACAGACTGCGTCCCGTGGGGAGTGGCGGGGTCAGGAAGGGCATCTGACCACCAGCCGTCACAAACACTGCCAAAACTCACATAAAAATGCCGACACCGTAGAGAAACGGGAAAAAGCAAAGAAGAGAAGTAAGAAGGTATTTCTGAGCGAGGTGGCTCAGGCAGATGCAGGTCACTGGGCTTTCATTCCGTACGATTAGGTTGTGCATGGTTTGCTTAAATGCAGAGGGATCCTTTGAAAAGGACACAGTTGATTTCCCTCTGACCATCCTTGCCCAATACTAACTAATTATTAGACTGTGGTGACCATATCATCGACAGAACATTTAATGCATCTAAATCTCCCTTCTTTTTCCTTACATCTGATTTAGGGTTTCAATGGCTTACCTCCAATTGCTTCCAGCGATTGCTGAGTAATCGTTTCCAGAAGGCTGTAATCGATTTCTTACTCCACCGAAATACAATCCTCCAATTTTTTCTCTCACTTACGGGTACTTTCATCTCAATAAGTGATTTAAATTTGTGAAATATGTCGAGGTGCTCCATGGTTGGGAGTCTACGTTAAGCTGTAGATATCCTTGTACGTACTTGATTAGGTAAGCCAATTCAAAGATCGGTTGGAGCTTAGGGCTAGTTGTATCCAATAAGGAAATACCAAATCAAATACTAAAGTGTTCAAATCAACTTTAACTTCTAAAATGAATACTTAAATAAAAATTAGCGCCACTCACTGAATGCTTTCCATTTTGAACTCGCATTTTCTGAGTACTTTTTTGTCATCTCGTCACTCTGGCGTGAGACAACTATTGTTTACGTCACAAGCCCTATCGTGCCTTCAAAGAAAATCTTATGCTTAGCTATGTACATAGAATTCGTTATGACGACATCGTCGACCCCATTGTTTGCAAGCGCCTTGTGCTTGCGCAAAGTCCAACATAATTCAGTCCAAGTTGTCACACACGTCGACGCAGATTCCAATTTATGTGCGCGAGAAAATACCACGACGTATTCGAAGGATTAACCTTCATACGTCAGGCCACAACTCACAGCTAGTGACGGGTCTGTGTTTATAGCTGCAAACAAACTTTGTAGCGTTAACAGGTCTCTTATCACAATGGTCTGAGTCTACTCCACGACGGCTACCCAGAGTTGTGATGCGCTGCTTTCTGAAATAGCTTTATCGTATAAGCAAATACAGTTTGCTCCTCGCACTCACGCGGGGAATGGTATTGAGATTCGTAATTATTCTAATAGTGTTAAATATCTGCACTGTAGGTTTGCAAAATTTTCATGTGGCGGTTATAATACGCTAAGCGCTGAGCAAACAGGTTTGATTTCGGACACTTCGCTACGAAGAACGTACCCTTGGTATGTCACAATAAATTTACTAATGAATTAGAACGAAGTAATCGAAATTAATAGATATCTAAAAACTGAAGAAAATTAAACTGCACCTGACAGACCTCGGAAGGGTCAACAGTAGTGACTCACCGCCGTGTCATCCTCAACCTTCCACCATAAATATAATAGACTGGCCCTGACGTCATTTTCGTGGCTCCAACATCTCTGGGCTAAAGTCACGTGAATGTTGGCAAAACATGGTTGTTTTGTGTTGCGCTTATGGCTGTACTCAGCGTTTTGTCGGGGGAAATGGCATTACATTTCACATGTAAGTGTTTCTATGATAGTGCAGATGCGTTTATTGAAATCTGCTGAAGTGACTTTTATCTGTTTTTTACACTTGAAATAGAGTATCACGTAAATTAAAGTGTTGAAAGTGATGCCTGCAAAGTCAGACTCATATTACATTTTGGAAAGTATCGGTGATAATTCGGTTACAGAAGTAAGTATAACTGTTTCTCGTTCCTACTCATAGGTTCCCTAAGGATGAAAACCGAAGGCAGCTTTGGATACAGGCCCTGAAACGGAAAAACTTTAAGCCATCTGCACATACACGCCTTTTTGTATATACAAGTAAGATTATAATAAGGTAAGAGCACCTATTGTCGACACATGAAGAGAATTTTTTTCTACCTTCTAATACTATTAAATAAATGTAGGCTCCAAAATTATTTTCTGAAACTTCAAAGTCTCACCTTTCATCTAAAATATCATTTTTTAAACTGATAGTTTAAACTTTTGTAAAAATAGTAGGAACTGAACCTTTGAAGTGCACCTAAAATTGATACTCTAAAATGGACCTGCTCCTAAAGTCGACAATTTTGGCACCTGTAGTTGACATAATTCCCATATCCCATTTTCTTTTATAAGTGACTAGAGCTCAAAACGCGGCGAATCCAATGTTTAAAGTTTTGACACGAGCCCACTCTTACTGTTTAAAAGAATTTTAACGACATTTTACTTTAATTGATAGTTTATAGTAATTTCGTCCCGCTGCCTACCAGAGGAGCGTTCGATGTATTTGTTAGATTTTATAAATGGTACTGTGAACAAATCCTGGTCAAATGTAGTTCTGACATAATTTTTCGCAAATAAAAAAGTAATTTTTGTTGGAAGCGTTTGGCAGTCAATTGAGGAATGAGGGTAAAATGCGATACAAACTTAGGATGGCAGACTGCTGATTTGAAATCCCGCCACGTTTTGCTAACAGTCACGTGGTTTATGTTGGAGCCACCCCAGCCCTATTGCTTCTGCACAGCAATGCCAATCTACTAGTATCTATGGTCGAAGTCCTCAACCTAATGACGTCATCGGCTGTGCATATGGGGCAGCGGCGGGCCAGCACACGGCTCTGCCAGCCGTTGTTAGTATGTCTGAGCTGGAGCCGTTACGACCCTGCAGAGTAGCTCCTCAATTGTCATCACGAGGCTGAGAACACGCCGGTAGGTAGGTCAACAGCGCAAGGCGACCCAGACGGTCCACCCATTCAAGTGCCAGCCTCACTCGATGGTGTTCAACTTCAGTAATCTGGTGGGAACAGCTGTATCCACCGTGGCACAGCCATTGACTACCACTCGAAATCCTCACATCTATTTTCGAATGAGCAAATTGAATTTACTAACAAAGAGTTTCACGATACTAACCTTGTATAATATGAAACTGAATACGAACCTCGCTTTTCACCAGTTGAGCCATGTGAAATGTTCACAAGGACCGAGGACTTCAACTTACCAATAGGAAGGTTTACAGATGATAATAATGCATCCATATTAACTTCAATGAGAAGCATAAATGATAATTTGATAAATGGTATTTAAAAAGTGCCTTCAATAATCATTTCTTAAGTAAAATATAAGGCTGATACAAAGACTGGCAGCTAGCTCTTAACATACAGAAACTCAAAGCTGTCAACTTCATAGAACGTAAAACAGTGGTACCCTTTGACTAACAGACTGATGATTCACGACTAGAGTTAGTCATGTCACACAAATACACACTAAGACAAAAAAATCGCACCGTGAAGGAATTATCAGAATGAGACGGAAATCCTTAGATGTGGTGTGTACGTCCAGAAAAACAAATGATTACAGTTTTGGAAAAATTGGATGATTTATTGAAGAGAAAGAGCTTCACAAATTGAGAAAGTGAGTAATGTGTTGTTGATAGTGTTGTTGAATGTCCTCCTGAGAGATACCGTGCCAAATACTGTCCAACTGGCGCGTTGATCATCAAAATCCAGAGCTGGTTGGAGGGCTCTGCCCATAACGCTCAAAAAGTTCTCAAGTGTGGAAAGATGTGGCGACCTTGCTGGCCGAGGTGGGGTTTGGTAAGTACTAAGACAAGCAGCAGGAGCTCTCGCCTTGTGCGGGCCAGGATTATCTTGATGAAATGTAAGCCCAGGATGCCTTGCCATGAAGGGAAACAAAACTGTGCGTAAAATATCGTCGACGTACCACTGTGCTGTAAGGATGCCGCGGATGAGAACCATTACTCCTGGTTGTTGAGTCCTGTGGCGGGAGACATTGAGGCTGGAATCCCATTGCTGCCCGGAGCTTCACAAGACACGTCTCCCTGGTCATCGGGGCTCAGTTCGAAGCTAATTCTTCTCCAGTCAATGAAATTCCGGTCCAAATGTGCCCGACAACACTGCAAATGGGTTTGTTTGTGTACAGGCCAATAGTAGTCGGTGCAACAGGCGCCGTGAGCTGAGCCCCCTACCGGGGAATCTCCTATTAATGGTCTTTGTGGTCAATGTAGCACCAATTAGTTGCAAATCTGATAAATGATAGTGATGAATCTGGGGCTCTGAATGTCCCTCTGACAATTGCTCGGTCCTCTCGTTATGTCATCTCTCTAGGTCGACCGTTTCTTCTTGACGCTGTGTTCGACTATGGTTCACCAATTTCTGCCAACATCGTCGAATAGCACCATCGCTCTTATTCAAATGTCCAGCGATTCGCCGATTATTTCACCGGCTTCTTTGAGCCCAACTACACGTTCTCTCTCAAATGCTCACATCTGCGTATATTGTTCACGCAGCTGTCCGCGAAGCATAATTACTGTCCAACTGAGTACACGAAATGAAATTCGCGAAAACGTAATGCTCTGGTATCGACATATCTCCTTGCCAGTTCGAAACTGCGCTGAAGCACCACACATTCATCCATCGGCCGACAAAGCCTTTTTTTTCTTAGGCTTGTACTTGGTAGTAACATTATGTAGCATGCCAAGTGGAAAGAACACATTGCCTCGGTTGTAGATAAATCAAACGGCAGGCTACGGACTCATTGGGAGGACAATGGTACAGCGCAGTTAATCTATAAAAGAGATTGCATAAAAAACATTTGTACGACCCATACTCGAATATTTCTTTTGCTCGCAGAGACTCTAAGAGAGATGTTGAAAATTCTTAGCTAGAGGTCACTCGGACATATTGCCAGAACCTGATAAGAAAATTATGAGAACCAATTTTCAGGTCAGAAAATGCGAATATTCTTCAGCTCCCTGCTTATCTATTCCGTACAGATAGCGCAGATAATGTAGGGAAATAACAGCTTACACAGAAGGTAAATATTCCTCAGCTCCCTGCGTACCTATTCCATAGAGACCGTGCATCTACATCTGCATTTACATGGATACTGTGCAAATCACATTTAAGTGCCTGGCAGAGGGTTCATCGAACCACCTTCACAATTCTCTATTATTCCAATCTCGTATAGCGCGCGGAAAGAATGAACACCTATATCTTTCCGTACGAGCTCTGATTTCCCTTATTTTATCGTGGTGATCGTTCCGCCCTATGTAGGTCGGTGTCAACAAAACATTTTCGCTTTCGGAAGAGAAACTTGATGATTGGAATATCGTGAGAAGATTCCGTCCCAACGAAAAACGCCTTTCTTTTAATGATTTCCAGCCCAAATTCTGTATCATTTCTGTGACACTCCCATATTTCGCAATCATACACAACGAGCTGTATTTCTTTGAATTTTTTCGATGTACTCCGTCAGTCCTATATGGTAAGATGGTAAGGATCGCAAACCGCGCAGCAGTATTCTAAAAGAACACGGACAAGCGTAGTGTAGGCAGTCTCCTTAGCAGGTCTGTTACATTTTCTAAGTGTCCTGCCAGTAAAACGCAGCCTTTGGTTGGCCTTCCCCACAACATTTTCTACGTGTTCTTTCCAATTTAAGTTGTTCGTAATTGTAATACCTAGATATTTAGTTGAATTTATGGCTTTTAGATTAAACTGATTTATCGTGTAACCGAATTTTAACGAGTTCCTTTTCGCAATCATGTGGATGACCTCACACTGTTCGTTATTTAGCGTCAACTGCCACTTTTCGCACCATTCATATATTTTTTCTAAATCGTTCTGCAGTTTGTTTTGATCTTCTGATGACTTTAAAGTCGATAAACGACAACTCATCTGCAAACAACCGAAGACGGCAGCACATATTGTCTCCCAAATCGTTTATATAGATAAGGAACGACAAAGGGCCTATAACACTACCTTGGGGAACGCCTGAAATCACTTCTGTTTTACTCGGAGACTTTCCATCAGTTACTACGAAATGTGACCTCTCTGACAGGAAATCGCAAATCCAGTCACATAACTGAGACGATATTCCATAAGCACGCAATTTTACTACGAGCCGCTTGTGTGATACAGTGCCAAAAGCCTTCCGGAAATCCAAGAATACGGGATCGATCTGAAATCCCTTGTCAATAGTACTCAGCACTTCATGTGAATAAAGAGCTAATTGTGTTTCACAGGAACGATGTTTTCTGAACCCATGTTGACTGTGTGTCAATAGACCGTTTCCTTCGATGTAATTCATAATGTTCGAACACAATATATGTTCTAAAATCCTGCTGCATATCGACGTTAACGATGTTGTTGTTGTTGTGGTCTTCAGTCCTGAGACTGGTTTGATGCAGCTCTCCATGCTACTCTATCCTGTGCAAGCTTCTTCATCTCTCAGTACCTACGGTCGCAGGTTCGAATCCTGCCTCGGGCATGGATGTGTGTGATGTCCTTAGGTTAGTTAGGTTTAAGTAGTTCTAAGTTCTAGGGGACTGATGACCACAGATGTTAAGTCCCATAGTGCTCTGAGCCATTTGAACCATTTGGACCTCCCAGTACCTACTGCAACCTACATCCTTCTGAATCTGCTTAGTGTATTCATCTCTTGGTCTCCCTCTACGATTTTTACCCTCCACGCTGCCCTCCAATACTAAATTGGTGATCCCTTGATGCCTCAACAAATGTCCTACCAACCGATCCCTTCTTCAAGTCAAGCTGTGCCACAAACTTCTCTTCTCCCCAATCCTATTCAATACTTCCTCAATAGTTATGTGATCTACCCATCTAATCTTCAGCATTCTTCTGTAACACCACATTTCAAAAGCTTCTATTCTCTTCTTGTCCAAACTATTTATCGTCCACGTTTCACTTCCATACACGGCTACACTCCATACAAATACTTTCAGAAATGACTTCCTGACACTTAAATCTATACTCGATGTTAACAAATTTCTCTTCTTCAGAAATGCTTTCCTTGCCATTGCCAGTCTACATTTTATATCCTCTCTACTTCGACCATCATCAGTTATTTTGCTCCTAAATAGCAAAATTCCCTTACTACTTTAAGTATCTCATTTCCTAATCTAATTCCCTCAGCATCACCTGACTTAATTCGACTATATTCCTTTATCCTCGTTTTGCTTTTGTTGATGTTCATCTTATACCCTCCTTTCAAGACACTATCCAACTGCTCTTCCAAGTCCTTTGCTGTCTCTGACAGAATTACAATGTCAACGGCGAACCTCAAAATTTTTATTTCTTCTCCATGAATTTTAATACCTACTCCGAATTTTTCTTTTGTTTCCTTCACTGCTTGTTCAATATACAGATTGAATAACATCGGGAAGAGGCTACAACCCTGTCTCAGTCCCTTCCCAACCACTGCTTCCCTCTCATGTCCCTCGACTCCTATAACTGCCATCTGGTTTCTGTACAAACTGTAAATAGCTTTTCGCTCCCTGTATTTTACCCCTGCCCCCTTCAGAATTTGAAAGAGCGTATTCCAGTCAACATTGTCAAAAGCTTTCTCTAAGTCTACAAATGCTAGAAATGTAGGTTTGCCTTTCCTTAATCTAGCTCCTAAGATAAGTCGTTGGGTCAGTATTGCCTCACGTGTCCCAACATTTCTACGGAATCCAAACTGATCTTCCCCAAGGTCGGCTTCTACTAGTTTTTCCTTTCGTCTGTAAATATCCCGCGTTAGTATTTTGCAGCCGTGAATTATTAAACTGATAGTTCGGTAATTTTCACATTTGTCAACACCTGCTTTCTTTGGGATTCGATTTATCATATTCTTGTTGAAGTCAGAGGGTATTTGTCCTGTCTCATACATCTTGCTCACCAGATAGTAGAGTTCCGCCAGGACTGGCTCTCCCAAGGCTGTCAGTAGTTCTAATGGAATGTTGTCTGCTCCCGGGGCCTTGTTTCGACTCAGGTCTTTCAGTGCTTTGTCAAACTCATCACGCAGTATTATATCTCCCATTTCATCTTCATCTACATCCTCTTCCATTTCCATAATATTGTCCTCAAGTACATCGCCCTTGTATAGAACCCTCTATATACTCCTTCCACCTTTCTGCTTTCCCTTCTTTGCTTAGAACTGGGTTTCCATCTGAGCTTTTGATATTCATACAAGTGATTCCCTTTTCTCTGAAGGTCTCTTTAATTTTCCTGTAGGCTGTATCTATCTTAACCCTAGTGAGATAAGCCTCTACATCCTTACATTTGTCCTCTAGATATGCCTACTTAGCCATTTTGCACTTCCTGTCGATCTCATTTTTGAGACGTTTGTATTTCTTTTTGCCTGCTTCATTTACTGCATTTTTATATTTTCTCCTTTCATCAATTAAATTCAGTATTTCTTCTGTCACCCAAGCATTTCTACTAGCCCTCGTCTTTTTACCTACTTGATCCTCTGCTGCCTTCACTACTTCATCCCTCAAAGCTACCCATTCTTCTTCTTCTACTGTATTTCTTTCCCCCATTCCTGTCAATAGTTCCCTTATGCTCTCTCTGAAACTCTGTACAACCTCTGGTTTAGTCAGTTTATCCAGGTCCCATCTCTTTAAATTCCCACCTTTTTGCAGTTTCTTCAGTTTTAGTCTACAATAGATTATGGTCAGAATGCACATCTGCCCCTGGAAATGTCTTACAATTTAAAACCTGGTTCCTAAATCTCTGTCTTACCATTATATAATCTATCTGACACCTGTCAGTATCTCCAGGCTTCTTCCATGTATACAACCTTCTTTCATGATTCTTGAACCAAGTGTTAGCTATGATTAAGTTATGCTCTGTGCAAAATTCTGCCAGGCGGCTTCCTCTTTCATTTCTTACCCCCAATCCATATTCACCTACTACGTTTCCTTCTCTCCCTTTTCCTACTGCCGAATTCCAGTCACCATGGCTGTTAAATTTTCGTCTCCCTTCACAATCTGAATAATTTCTTTTATTTCATCATACATTTCTTCAATTTCTTCGCCATCTACAGAGCTAATTGGCATATAAACTTGTACTACTGTAGTAGGCGTGGGCTTCGTTTCTATCTTGGCCACAATAATGCGTTCACTATGCTGTTTGTAGTAGCTTACCCGCATTCCTATTTTCCTACTTATTATTAAACCTGCTCCTGCATTACCACTATTTGATTTTGTGTTTATAACCCTGTAGTCACGTGACCAGAAGTCTTGTTCCTCCTTCCACCGAACATCACTAATTTCCACTATATCTAACTTTAACCTATCGATTTCCCTTTTTAAATTTTCTAACCTACCTGCCCGATTAAGGGATCTGACACTCCACGCTCCGATCCGTAGAACGCCAGTTTTCTTTCTCCTGATAACGACATCCTCTTGAGCAGTCTCCGCCCGGAGATCCGAATGGGGGACTATTTTACCTCCAGAATATTTTACCCAAGAGGACGCCATCATCATTTAACCATACAGTAAAGCTGCATGCCCTCGGGAAAAATTACGGCCGTAGTTTCCCCTTGCTTTCAGCCATTCGCAGTACCAGCACAGCAAGGCCGTTTTGGTTAATGTTACAAGGCCAGATCAGTCAATCATCCAGACTGTTGCCCTTGCAACTACTGAAAAGCCTGCAGCCCCTCTTCAGGAACCACACGTTTGTATGGCCTCTCAACAGATACCCCTCCGTTGTCGTTGCACCTATGGTACGGTTATCTGTGTCGCTGAGGCACGCAAGCCTCCCCACCAACGGCAAGGTCCATGGGGGATCTGACGATATGGGCCTGTAATTTAGTGGATTACTCCTACTACCTTCCTTGAAAATTGGTGTGACCTGTGCAACTTTCCAGTCTTTGGGTACGGATCTTTCGTCGAGCGAACGGTTGTATATTATTGTTAAGTATGGAGCTAATGCATCAGCATACTCCGAAAGGAACCTAATTGGTATACAGTCTGGACCAGAAGACTTGCTTTTATTAAGTGATTTGAGTTGCTTCACTACTCCGAGGATATTTACTTCTACGTTACTCATGTTGGCAGCTGTTCTCGATTCGAATTCTGGAATATTTACTTCGTCTTCTTTTGTGTAGGCATTTCGGAAGGCTGTGTTTAGTAAATCTGCTTTGGCAGCAGTGTCTTCGATAGTATCGCCATTGCTATCGCTCAGAGAAGGCACTGATTGTTTCTGCCACTAACCTACTTCACATACGACCAGAATCTCTTTGGATTTTCTGCAAGGTTTCGAGACAAAGTTTCGGTGTGGATGCTGTTATAGGCGTCTCGCATTGAACTCCGCGCAAAGTTTCGAGCTTCTGTAAAGGATCGCCAATCTTGGGGATTTTGCGTCTGTTTAAATTTGGCATGTGTGTTTCGTTGTTTCTGCAACAGTGTTCTAACCCGTTTTGTGTACCAAGGAGGATCAGCTCCGTCGTTTGTTAGTTTATTTGGTATAGACCTCTCACTTGCTGCCGATACTATTTCTTTGAATTTAAGCCACATCTGGTCTGGAGATTGTCTCTCAGGAAGGCGTCAAGCGAATTTTTATCTGCTTTTTTGAATAGGTATATTTTTCGCTTATTTTTCGAGGATTTGGGGATTGCAATATTCAATCTCGCTACGACAACCTTGTGTTCACTAATCCCTATATTGGTTTTGATGCTGGTTATTAACTCAGGATTATTTGTTGCTAAGAGGTCAAGTGTGTTTTCACGACCGTTTACTATTCGCGTGGGCTCATGAACTAACTGCTCGAAATAATTTTCAGAGAATGCGTTTAGCACAATTTCGGATGATATTTTATGCGTACCTCGGGAATTAAACATGTATTTTCGCCAACATATCGAGGGTAAATTAAAATCACCACCAACTATTATCGTATGAGTCGGGTACGTGTTTGAAATCAAACTCAAGTTTTCTTTGACCCTTTCAGCAACTGTATCATCTGAACTGGGAGGTCGGTAAAAGGATCCAATTATTATTTTATTCCGGTTGCCAGCAATGATCTCTGCCCATACTAACTCAGAGGAAGTATCTACTTCAATTTCGCGACAAGTTAAACTACTTCTAACAGCAACAAACACGCCACCGCCAACCGTTAGGTTCTTCGCAAAAATTTCGGCTGAGCTTATATCCGGCATTAGCCAGCTTTCAGTGCCTGTAATGATTTGAGCATCAGTACTTCCTATTAGCACTTGGAGCTGTGGTACTTTCCCAACAGAGCTACGACAGTTTACAACTGTTGTACCAATGGTTCCTGTATCTATGTTCTTCCTGTGTTCAGCCTGCACTCTTTGTAACTGAAGCCCACCTTGTTTTTTCCCGAGACCCTCTAACCTAAAACAACGCCCAGTCCACGCCGCACAGCCCCTGCTACCAGTGTAGCCGCCTCCTGCGTATAGTGGACACCTGACCTACTCAGCGGAACCCGAAACCCAACCAACCTTTGGCGCAAGTCAAGGAATCTGCAGCCTACACGATCGCAGAACCGTCTGAGCCTCTGATTCAGACCCTCCACTCGGCTCTGTACCAGAGGTCCGCAATCGGTCCTGTTGACTATGCTGCAAATGGTCAGCTCTGCTTCCATCTTTCAAGCAAGACTGGCAGCCTCTACCACTTCTGTTAGCCTCTCGAAACCAGAGAGAATCTCTTCTGATCCAAAGCGACACACATCATTGTTACCGACGTGAGCAGCCACCTGTGCTCTTTATGGCATCCAGGAGGACCCTTTCCATACCTGGAATGACTCCACCTGGTATGCACACGGAGTGCACATTGGGTTTCTTACCCTCCTTGTCAGCCAAGTCCCTAAGGGGCCCCATAGCGCTCCTAACGTTGGAGCTCCCAGCTACCAATAGCCCCACCCTCTGCGATTGCCCGGATCTTTCAGGCTGAGTGGTTTCCTCTGAAACAGGACAGCATATGGCTCAGCGACAGTGTCAGCTACGGACAGCACCTGGAACCTGTTTGTCGGACAAACCGGGGAGGCCTTACGTGCGGCCGCCTGGGAAGTCTTTCGCCGCCTGCTTCGCCCTGGGCGACCTCCCACTCGACGACAGGTGAGGGGGTCAGCCTCAGTGCCAGCAGTAACTGGGTTGGCCACCGGTGAGGACCGATAGGAGGACTCTGACGCGCTGGACGTCCGTTGGATCCCCACGGCCGGCCCACAACAGTGGTGCCCATCCACTGCAGCCTCAAGCTGTGCAAAGAAAGCCATCACAGCCTGAAGCTGAGAGCAAAGTGTCACCAACTCGGCTCGCATCCGCACACAATGATGGCAGTCCCTGTCCATACCAAAGACTGTGGTAAACTAAACTATGCAGATAAACGGACTATCGTGTAGACCCTGACGAAAACGCTCGAACTGTGTGTAGCAATATGCAGATATTCAAGAACCTAACTACCGAAGCACTCAGGTGAAACTAAATAATGTGCCCCTGATAAGGAATTTGTAATATGTCACAAAATCGGTTTACTTTCTGACGCAAACGAAAACGCGAGAACTGTGGCTATTGGATTTTAAATTTACACGCAGAAACTCAAGAAACTAAACTATTAAAGCACACAGATGATATAATACAATTCGCTCCTGGTTAGGAACTCGTAAAAGTCACAAAAGCGGTTTACGTATCTGTTGCTGCGTCTGTCACGGTCGGCTACTACTGCCTGACTGACTGATAGGCAGATAATATTAGAGAAATAACAACTCGCACAGAGTCATTCTATGCACACTCCATCTTTGGACGGTACAAGAATAATCCTAAACACCTGGTACAAAATTACACCCTGCCACACATTTCACAGTGATTCGCAGAGTTCAGATGTAGGTGTAGAAGTAGAGAAAATGTGCGCGAGCAGCTTAAAAAAATAGAAATGAGAGAGAGGCCGCTATACTGTGTGTTGAAAAGGCAGCGTCTAAAAAAAGTGATCACCTCAAAGTCTTGCTAACTCTCTTGTTTGAGATTAGGAAAATTGTTTCCCGTCTCGCTGTTTAGTATATTTGTAGCACCTTAAATATCGAGAGATTTTTTGAGTATAATTGTCCGTCTTGACCGTTTTTTATGTTTTTGTTCTTTTAAAATGTTCATCAAAACGTGCCATCATGTTCATCAAAACGCTGCCATCATCAGAATCTGTAAGATAAACGGACAAATGAGAATTAATTTCTACAAAATTACAATAACACATTTGTAAACAAAATAATGACATACCACATTTAAATCTCGATGAACTGCACTTCTTATATTCTCATGTATAATTGTACCATAAATAGCGCTGTTTAGGGAGACAGCTTTTCGTAAATAACACCCTATGGCCTTTAGGTAGCGTTAATGCAACCGAACTTGTCAAGTTAAAATTCAAATTAAAGTATCTAAATGGAACACACAGCCACTTCATAAAATAATCTACATTATAAAGACAATAAACTGGAAATATCACGGCAAAAACCAAATTAAAGTTTACAAACTGAACGTACAGTAATTTCATGAAAAATAATCTATAAAAAGAATGAATTTTTTGTTACTATGTTAATGATCTTGCTACGTATTTTAATGGTTGAATCTTCATTTTGCGAAAAGAAAAAGACGTTCACATACAACTTTACATATCTTACAATAGGTGTATAGCTCGGCCTTGTATGATTTTAAAGCCATACATTAAACTGTTTTTATCAACACAATTGTTCATCTTCTATTTATAAATTTCTTTCTCTGAAATGGCTGTATGCTTTAGATAGACCTTACTTTGAATGTTTAACGTGGCAAGCCCAATTCATTATTTTTTTAAATTAGTTTTAATGCTCAATTTGTAGACTTTAATTTGAATTTCAGCGTGACTTTTACAATTTATTATTTTTGTGCATTATTTTACAAAATGGCTGTATTTCAATTTGTAGACGTTAATCTGGATTTTAATGTGAGAAGTCCAATTGCATTAACTCCACATAACAGCCGCAGATCGTTATTTCACTTAGGCTGAATCATTAAACACAACCAGTCATGGTACGAGTGTACAAGTGAAGTGACGAGATACAGTGTATCGATATTTAAATGTGGTGTGTTATCATGTTGTTCTATAATCCATTACTGTAAGTTCGTGAAAACTACTTCTCATTTGTTCTGTTTATCTGACAGACTCTGATGGTGGCTGTGCATTATGGTGCACATTTAAAAGAATATATATAAATAGCGGTCAAAAGGGACGATTATATTGACTAGTGATCGCAGACTCATACAATGATTTTATATCATTCATAGATAGACGAGAGCTATCCCTTAACTAATAGTATAATTTAATTAACAAAAATGAATAGCAGGGAGTCATATAATTTGAATTTAAATATGTTGGTTAGTTTAGAAATTACGAAACTTTATGGCCAAATTTTTCTTCTTTAATTTTGTGAATAAAAGTATGCAAGCTTAAAAAAATTAGATAGCAAATGGTTCAAATGGCTCTGAGCACTATGGCACTTAACTTCTGAGGTTATCAGTCCCCAAAACTTAGAACTACTTAAACCTAACTAACCTAAGGACAGCACACACACCCATGCCCGAGGCGGGATTCGAACCTACGACCGCAGCGGTCGCGCGATTCCAGACTGTAGCGCCTAGAACCGCTCGTCCACTCTGGCCGGCAATTAGGTAGCATTTGTATCTTTACATCTCTTAGACCTGTTACATCTGAATCCTAGGGTTTTGTTTGCACTTCATTTTTTACCTCTTTGCATAGCTGGTGTGGTTTATTTCACACTGTAGCATATAATGTGGATTCTGCAGTTACTATGTTTTGATATTTTATATGCTTTTGTTAGCTGTAACGCTGTTAAGACCGGCTACCCAGTTTTTGTTTCGTACAGATGTTTCCCTATCTTCTAATCCTTTTACGTATTTATTTACCGGTTTGTTTGGCACTTTGCCGCTGCTTTTTACGTGTTGTCGGTTCCCCTGGTTCCGTGCATTCGCTCCTGAGCGTCGTTTCGAGGACGGGGCCCGCTTACCCAGTTGTGCTCGCATGTTGCACGGGTGGGATGCCCGCTGTTCCTGGGAAGAAGCTCGTTTAGTTTGGGAGTTCTTTTCCCCGGTTATGATGCCGGTTCTTTATTCAACAGTTTTTGTTTCTAGGTTTAAGCCCTAGTCTTGTTCCTATCGTTCTTTTATTGATGTTGGCTGCTTACTCTATGTTGTCAGTTTCGTGCAGAAAGGTAGGAGACTTCTATTATTTACCCTTACGGAGATTTTAAGGATATTATGTACTGAAATGTGTGCATTGCTCACATGCTAATCAACATCGTATCAATTCGGTACATTCTGGTCTAGGATAATTCTAATTACGATTTTTGGTGTCTTCTTAAGGTCAACAATTTGTCACCTGAAGACGTGCCTATAATGTCATGAAACTAGTCACTATTAATAAATCACTTTGACGCAGCTGTTGAGGTTACCGTCAGTTGAATGTTGAGGTTTCCATCAGTTGAAATGTATCATCACAGCTGTGGCTGCCACTCACAGCAAGTGATTTGTTTAAATTTATGTTCCATGTTAAAATAATTTCCTTTTTCAGAAACGTTTTCCTTGGTGTTGCCAGTCTGCATTTTTGCATTTTATGTCCACTCTACCCCGGTGATCGTCATTATTTTATTGCGCAAATAATAAAACTCTTCTATAACTTTTTGAGCCTCATTTACAGAGCCGATTCCCTCAACATCATCTGAGTTACTTCGACTACATTCCATTACTCTTGTTTTGCTTTTGTTGATGTTCGTCTTATAACCTGTTTTCAAGACACCATCCATTCTGCTCAACTGCCATTCCAAGTCCTTTGCCGGCTCTGTGAGAGTTACTATGTCAACACTAAATCGAAAAGTTTTAAATTATTATCCCCGAAATTTAATTTCCTTGACAAATCTCTCTTTGGTTTCCGTCACATCTTGCTCAAAGGACAGGTTAAGTAGCATCGGCTAGGCTAGATGACTCAACCAATGCAGGTAGAAGACAGTTTTCTAGCATGGTACAGAGTAACAGATTACTTAGTAGTGACGCACAAGTTTCGGTAGGTTTGCATGACAGATGTTTGATTTCATACAGTTACAAGAAGAAGAACTACTAATCTGTACAAATAATCCAAGTTTTCAGAATGAGATTTTCACTCTGCAGCGGAGTGTGCGCTCATATGAAACTTCCTGGCAGATTAAAACTGTGTGCCGGACCGAGACTCGAACTCGGGACCTTTGGCTTTCCCGGGCAAGTGCTAAGCCATGTCTCCGCAATATCCTTTCTTTCAGGAGTGCTACTTCTGCAAGGTTCGCAGGAGAGCTTCTGTGAAGTTTGGGAGGTAGGAGGCGAGATACTGGCAGAAGTGGAGCTGTGGGGACGGGGCGTGAGTCATGCTTGGGTAGCTCAGTTGGTAGAGCACTTGCCCGCGAAAGGCAAAGGTCCCGTGTTCGAGTCTCGGTCCGGCACACAGTTTTAATCTGCCAGAGAGTTTCAACCCAAGTTTTGTACAAAATGGTAACAAATACACAGCTACCTAGAAACTGATAAATGAGCGGGTTTTTGAGAATGATTTCATCCCTAACATTAAAAAACCACAAGGTATTCAGTCATGAATAACAATTTGGTAATCATCAATAGCCAGTAGTTAATAAGTGCACCAGAATATATTAACATATTAAGTGTGCGTCACGGTAAATGATAACAGCCAAACAGTTTCAGGATAAAGATTTATTACAATCCTTGACCACGGTTTCGGTATATCTAAATATACCTTCATCAGAAGTAAAATACACTAAAATCACATCCAGCAGTGGAGATACATAAAACAATCGTGCTAAAGGCGTCGTCAGTAGTCAAAACATCATCTCCATTTATACGACGCCTTTGGCACGATTGTTTTATGTATTTCCACTGCAGGATGTGATTTTGGTGTATTTTACTTCTGGTGAAGGTGTATTTAGTTATACCGAATCCGTGCTCAAGGAATTTAGTAAATCTTTATCCTGCAACTGTTTGGCTGTTATCATTTACCGTGAAGAATTTCAACAGTTGCTGTTTCAGCTATGTTTAAAATCTTTAGTGTACGTGTATCTCACTATCTGTTGATAGTTCATTGTTTCCACGAAGTATCAGAGACAAATATATCAGTAAATTTACACTTACTTCATATTATTACTTGGCAATATCGTATTCAATAATATTGTACATTAACATATTGCAGAGAGAACACTTTCATTAAGAACGAGGGGTAATCAATAATTTTTATTAGCCCCTCGAAAAATAAAGCTAACTAATTAATTTGTTTGCAGTCCTCATACGCAATTAAATTCCTGCATACAGTACTTAGCAGGCCATTAAGGGAATCAAAACAAAATGGCATAGCCAGTTAATAAAGTGAAGAATCGTCAGTAATTCGTTTTCTGCATTTGAAGACGTACAACGTTGTAACAATTCGTGCTGAGTCGATAGCAGTCTACAGCAACAAAGCAGCATCGTATGGATAAGCGTTTTTTTTTTTCTCCTCATTTTGTTCGCTTTTGTTCGTTGAATCTGCTTGGGGCGGACGTCGTAAGACACCCGTTTCAGTTCGTCATTGATCCATTAACTCAGTTTTTTATTACAGAGGACAGCTAACCCTCTGACCGAGCACGCTGAGCTACCGTGGCGGCCTGCAGGCGATTTCCATGTTGCTGGACATATTGTTGGAGCCCTGAAGAAAGACATTCGCGCACCTCAATTTGCTTCCGACCAAGAGGTGGACGTCTGGGTACAATCGTGGTTGCCGAGGCAACCGCAAACATTTTTCCATGGAGGCACTGACCGTCTTTTCTCACAGTACAGTAAATGTATTAACCGTTACGGCGATTAGTTTTGAAATGATAAACAGTTTACTTACCTTTTTCTACCTGTCTTATTTCATTTGCCTGTCCCTTGTATTACAGTACATTAAGAATACTGTGACAGTGGGTGCCTAACAGAAAACGATTCGTTGCCACATTCAGCCACTTGCTTTATTGCAAGTAAATAATGTAAGTAAGTACGGATTTCGACCTTTAGTGTGGACCGCAATGATTATTTGCTTCCTTCGTTCTTTCTTTAAAGTGGCGATTTTGGCAGGGATAGATGGTAGTGGAAATGGCATTAGGCGAAAAGATTTCAGTTCAGTAAACAATCCATCACTTAACTGAATCAGGTCGTTCTTGGTGTGAGCTGATAATTTATATTTACCTAAGTCCTCTACTAATTCGTCCCTATCTGCTGTAGATACCAGAACCGCCGCGTTAGTAACTTCTTTTCAAGCATATCAGGTGACGATATTTGGACTTTTATTGACAGTATACTCTCAGCTGCAAAATTGGTCGTTTGCATCTGTAATGAAAGTCTTAAGACCAGACACGTTTCGCTTTATTGGAAAGCATCTTCAATGTTCACTGTAGCAATATGGGTTTTACTCTTGTTTGCTATGGTCATAAATAGTTCGGATACTTCATTTAATACTATAAATAGTTTTCATTTTTTTCGTTATACAAGATTTTTTTTCTACATTCTTCTTCTTCTCCTTCCGTGTGTATGTGTTAGGTTTTTGCACACAGCACTTCCACTGCACCAAAAATATTCATGTGGCTGAGTTGAGAAGTGTTACTGCCCTCTCACCATTTGGTGTGTTTTGTTAAACATTGTTTAACAGAAAGTAATCAGAAACTACCAGATCATCTTCGCCAAAGCAGTTATAATCCCATTAGTATGCAGTATCAGTTATCTTTATTACACCAGAACATTCCGGGACTCAGAAATAAAATTAATGAACTACTCATTTGTATTGATGAAATGAATTCATCTAACCAAATTGACATAATCTGCCTCTCTGAACACCAAGTGACCACTGGCATAAATATGTTAGACATTTCAGGATTTATGCTAGCTTCCTACTTCTGCAGAGTAGATATGGATGGAGGAGGAGTTGCCACATTTATTAAAAACTGCCATAAATGCAAGAACATTGACATTAATAACTTATGTCTAGAGCAGCATCTAGAAGCATGTGCAACAGAAGTAGAGTTCCATAACAGATCCTATATAATAGTAATTATTTACCGAGCACCTGCAGGAAATTATAATCTATTCATAAATCATCTAGAAGCTCTTTTGGGTAGTTTAACAGGAAGAAACAAAGAAATTTTGATTGCTGGTGACTTTAATACAGATTTTATAATGCAGTCTTCCAGTAAACATTTGTTGAAGTTAGTAATGTTGTTTTTCAATCTAACACACACTGTAAACTTTCCAACTAGGATCACTAAATCCTCAAGGACAGCCATTGATAACATTTTTATAGACAAATCAAAGGAACAAAATCATATCATAAAACTTGTAATAAACGGACTATCAGATCATGACCTGCAGCTCCTTGTTTTAGATGTAAATTCTAAGCAGATTATCAAGACTGCTAAATCTGAGAACAGAAGAGTAGTCAACCAAGCAAAAACTGAGTGTTTTAGAAAACTGCTCAAAGATATGAACTGGAAAAATGTTTATAGTGTTGATGACATGAATGAAAAATATAAGACAGTCACGTACAATGTCAGTACCATGTTTGAAAACTGTTTTCCTCTAAAAGTTACTCAAACTAAACAGAAGTCTATAATAAAACCATGGATTACACAAGGAATAAAGATTTCCTGTAAGACAAAAAGGAAAATGTATCTGTCGACCAAGAATAGCTCCAATGCTGATGATTTAGCTACATACAAGGAATACTGCAAAATATTAAAAAAAGTAATTCAGACAACTAAACAAATGCACTATGAGAAGAAGATAGCAATGTCAGGGAACAAAATAAAAACAATATGGGATACAGTGAAAGAGGAGACTGGTAGAACCAGAAAGGAGCAGGAGCAAATAGCATTAAGGGTAGATGACACACTAGTAACAGATGGGCATAGTGTGGCAAATCTATTTAACAAGTACTTTACATCCGCTACTGATAGCATAGGATTGTCAGGTTCAGCAAATAATGTCCTTGAATATCTTAAACTGTTGTTGCTGTTGTTGCGGTGGTCTTCAGCCCTGAGGCGGGTTTGATGCAGCTCTCCACGCTACTCTATCCTGTGCAAGCTTCTTCATCTCCCAGTACCTACTGCGATCTACATCCTTCTGAATCTGCTTAGTGTATTCATCTCTTGGTCTCCCTCTACGATTTTTACCCTTCACGCTGCCCTCCAATACTAAATTGGTGATCCCTTGATGCCTCAAAAAATGTCCTACCAACCGATCCCTTCTTCTAGTCAAGTTGTGCTACAAACGTCTCTTCTCCCCAATCCTATTCAATACTTCATCATTAGTTATGTGATTTACCCATCTAATCTTCAGCATTCTTCTGTAGCACCACATTTCGAAAGCTTCTATTCTCTTTTTGTCTAAACTATTTATCGTCCACGTTCCACTTCCATACATGGCCACACTCCATACAAATACTTTCAGAAACGACTTACTGACACTTAAACCTATACTCGATGTTAACAAATTTTTCTTCTTCAGAAATGCTTTCCTTGCCACTGCCAGTCTACATTTTATATCCTCTCAACTTCGACCATTATCAGTTATTTTGCTCCCCAAATAGCAAAACTCCTTTACTACTTTAAGTGTCTCATTTCCTATTCTAATTCCCTCAGCATCACCCGACTTAATTCGACTACATTCCATTATCCTCGTTTTGCTTTTGTTGATGTTCATCTTATATCTTCCTTTCAAGACACTATCCATTCCGTTCAACTGCTCTTCCAAGTCCTTTGCTGTCTCTGACGGAATTACAATGTTATCAGCGAACCTCAAAGTTTTTATTTCTTCTCCATGGACTTTAATACCTCCTCCGAATTTTTCTTTTGTTTCCTTCACTGCTAGCTCAATATACAGATTGAATAACATCGGGGAGAGGCTACAACCCTGTCTCACTCCCTTTCCAACCACTGCTTCCCTTTCATGTCCCTCGACTCTTATAACTGCCATCTGGTTTCTGTACAAACTGTAAATAGCTTTTCGCTCCCTGCCACCTTCAGAATTTGAAAGAGAATATTCCAGTCAACATTGTCAAAAGCTTTCTCTAAGTCTACAAATGCTAGAAAAGTAGGTTTGCCTTTCCTTAATCTAGCTTCTAAGATAAGTCTTAGGGTCAGTATTGCCTCACGTGTTCCGATATTTCTACGGAATCCAAACTGATCTACCGCGAGATCGGTTTCTATTAGTTTTTCCATTCGTCTGTAAAGAATTCGCGTTAGTATTTTGCAGCCGTGACTGATTATCTGAAACTAGCCTTTAAAAATAGCTTCAGGTACATGAATATTTCACTCACTTCACCAAAAGAAAATAACAAAATCTTTAAAAACAAAGCATTCTAGTGGTTACGACGAAATATCAACAAAGTTAATTAAGGCATGTTCTTGTGAGTTTAGTAAAATTCTAAGTTCCTTGTGTACCCAGTCAATTATCACTGGGACATTTCCTGACTGGCTAAAACATGCAGATATTAAGCCTCTGTTCAAGAAAGGGGAGAAAGAAATACCATCAAACTACAGACCGATTTCATTCACTTTGCCAGCATTCTCAAAAACTTTAGGAAAAGTAATGTACAGGCAGTTTCTCAACCATCTGACCACAAATAACATATTATCAAGAACACAGTTGGGATTTCTGAAGGGTTCTGATATCGAGAAGGCTATTTACACCTACAGTGAAAATGTACTTAATTCATTAAATAATAAATTGCAAGCAGCAGGTATTTTCTGTGATTTGTCAAAGGCATTTGATTGTGTAAACCACAACATCCTTTTAAATAAATCAGAATTCTATGGTGTCACGGGCAGTGCTGCAAAGTGGTTCAAGTCATACCTCGCTAACAGGAAACAAAGGGTATCAGTGCAAGGGACTAGTGAATTAAGTCATCATTCATCATCAGAATGGGAAGAAATTACATGCGGTGTCCCACAAGGATCCATCTTAGGGCCATTGCTTTTTCTTATGTACATTAATGATCTCTCATCAGTACACTGCCAGAAGCAGAGTTCGTTTTGTTTGCAGATGACACAAGTATTGCAATAAATAGTATGTCGAGTGTAGTTCTAGAAAGATCTCCTAATGATATTTTCATAGATATTAATAAATGGTTTAAAGCCAACTCACTGACATTAAACTTCAAAAAGACTGACTATATGCAATTCAGAACCTGTAAAGGTTTCCACCCAGCATATGCATAAAGTATGAAGAAGAGCAGATAGAAGAGGTTGACAGTCTTAAATTCCTGGGATTACAACTTGATAATAAATTCAGTTGGGAGGAGCAAACCACAGAACTGCAGAAACGCCTTAACAAATCTGTATTTGCATTCCGGGTGTTAGCTGACATAGGCGACATAAAAATGAAAAAGCTTGCATACTTTGCCTACTTTCATTGCATAATGTCATATGGTATAATATTTTGGGGTAATTCTTGAAGAAAATAAAAGTTTTCAGAGTCCAAAAGCGTGTAATACGTATTATTTGTGGAGTAAATTCATGGACGTCTTGTAGAAACCTCTTCAAAGAACTGGGCATACTAACTACTGCCTCTCAGTATATTTACTCCTTAATGAAATTTGTCCTAAATAATGTATCTCTTTTTCCTACAAACAGCTCAGCTCGTACAATACCAGGAAAAAAATGATCTGCACAAAGACTTAAAAGCACTTACTTTGTAAGTAGGCTGTTTATGTTTTCTCTATGTAAGTAGGCTGTTTATGTTTTCTTATTGGCAACGTTACGTAGCGCTCAATATGAAAATCACTGGCTGTGCTGTGTGCAGTCTGTGGCTAGTTTGCATTGTTGTCTGCCATTGTAGTGTTGGGCAGCGGCAGATGGATGTGAACAGCGCGTAGCGTTGCGCAGTTGGAGGTGAGCCGCCAGCAGTGGTGGATGTGGGGAGAGAGATGGCGGAGTTTTGAAATTTTTCATGAACTGCTATATTTATATATGATGATATCAAGCTGGCAGTAGTGGCGCTCGCTGTATTGCAGTAGCTTGAGCAGCGAAGATTTTTGTGAGGTAAGTGATTTGTGAAAGGTATAGTTTAATGTTAGTCAGGGCCATTCTTTTGTAGGGAATTTTGAAAGTCAGATTGCGTTGTGCTAACAAAATATTGTGTGTCAGTTTAAGCACAGTCATGTATAATTATTAAAAGGGGACGTTTCATATGTCGACCCTTAGCCGAGGATACCTCACTGGAATCTTCTGATTTTTTGTTGTAGTTTGTGTAATTAGTGTAGATTTTGTTTATTGCTAGCGCGTAATTGTAGAGAAAATCTCCTTTGTAGTTGCAGTCTTTCATTGTTGTACAGTAAAACAGTTGTGGCATGCATGTAGATTTGCACCAAGTATTTCGCAGCTGCAATTAACTAGATATTATTTTCAGTGTTATGTTAATGTGTTCTCTTATTTTTGCTCTTCAAATTGTGCTTTTCTGTGTTGTCGTGTGAAATATTGTGACAATAATGGCGTGTGAAAAACGTAATACTAGGCTCCAAAGTAAACTGAGAAATGACAGTGAAAATGAAAGCAGTGTGTTAGCGCCACCGAGTAATGAATTAACTGATGTTCAAAGTAGTAATTTGGTAATTGTGCATAGGGAAATGGAGCGGGCTGCAAACAATGGTGTAGACAGTGAAACAGGTAGTGAACAGGGAAGCATTATCGATCGATCGGTCGGCAACAGCTCGCCTCAGGAATCCGAAATGACAGGACACAATTTCGCAAATACTGTAGATTCAGGTTTTGGGTTATCACCGTTTTCTCAAATAAGTCAAGACGCATTTTCTGCTTGTCAAAATGTGAATGTTGCCGGTGCAAATGCACTGCCGAAAAGCGTAGAGAAACAGATTCCAGACACTAATACATTATTATTGCAATTAATGCAACAAATGGAACAAAATCAGAGACAAATGGGACAAAATCTTAAAAAGTTAGACACAGTGGAACAAAATCTCAAAAAGTTAGACACAGTGGAACAAAATCTCAAAAAGTTAGACACAGTGGAACAAAATCTCAAAAAGTTAGACACAATGGAACAAAATCTTCAAAAGTTAGACACTACACTTGAACAAACACGTGAAGATTTAACCACTGAGTTACATAACATCGAATCGAAATGTCAAAAGGTCTGTAATGACGTAAAAACACAAATTTGTGAGCATTTCCAACCTGTGTTTTCGCGTCATGAAAATGTATTACAGAATCACGAAGCAGCCATAAAAGAACTGCAAACTATTGTTCATGAAAATCATGAGACCTTGCGAGCTAAAATTGACTCAGTTGCATCTACCGATTCGGTTACGCAACTTGCAAGAACTCAGGAAAACTTAAAGGACACAGTAGATACCCTGAAAATTGGTTCAGAAAGACACATGGAGGAAATAAGTACACTATCGGAGAAAGTAGCCGAACTTTCGGATCAGGTCATTAACTTATCTACAAAGGTAGATGATGATCTGAATGACACAAGACCCGTAGCCTTCACTGACACAGAAGAGTATGAACAAATAAGAAAATTCAAACAAAATCAAAATCAAATCAATACACAGTACAAAAGAGAAATCCGGGAAGTACAAGATCAGTTGACGCAGGTAATACAAGAATTACGTATTTCAGAGGACACTCGCGCTCCAATACGGGAAGAGGGACATAGAAATACGGAACAACCACAAAATAATAACACAGGACACTTCGGAAATTATGAAAGAAATTGGCAAGGCGCATTGGATTTTGAGATGGAACCGCCGAAACGAAGTAACAATGACCGACATGCGACTCGCCGACAGGATGATTTTGACTATAAGACATAACATTTAAGAATTCTGGCAACGACATTCATCCACAAGCATGGCTCCATCAATTCTCTCATTGTTTTCCTCCCAACTGGTCGTTAGAACACAGATTAGAATTTATGTGTGGCTACTTGGAGAATGAACCAGCTGTAAGAATGCGATCGGTAATTCACGATTGCCACAGTGAAGGAGAGTTCTACCATGCCTTCCTCTCAGCATATTGGTCTCCAGCCACACAAGACCGAGTAAAACATGGCATCATAATGATGAAACATTTCGAACAATCTGAATTTTCCAGTCTTGTGAAATATTTTGAAGATATGTTGCATAAGAATCAGTATCTTTCAAACCCATACAGCCCCTCAGAACTCATCCGCATTTGCTTACTCAAATTGCCTGAATATTTACGACATATTATTTTAGCAGGACGTTGTAAAGAAGACATTGAGGCTTTTCAGGGACTGTTACAAGAACTGGAAATTGACACAGACAGTCGCGGGATGCGAAAACAGGAAAACAATCACTACAGGTCACTTCCGTCACAATTCCGTGACGACAGAAACAATAAGTGGACACGACAGGTCTATTCTTACAACGCAAATCGTGACCAAAATAGACACCACCCGTACGACAACCGTTGGCAGAGTAGTAATAATTACAGGGAAAGGTCACCTCTCCGCGGTAGCGACTATCACAGAGACAATCAGAGAAACAGACAATATGGGAACGAAAATAATTATTATTACGGGAGACAGAATAACTTTAGACGCAACGGTACAGCCCGCAGTTACGATTCAAGGAGAAATTCTCCACCACTTAACCGACAAGAAAGAAACTACAGGAACTACCGACATGACGACAGACAATGTGATCGTAACGACAGACCTGAATTGCATCAGAACTGGCGGGATTCAAACAGAGCAGGGCCTTCTCGTCACGGTGAATTTGTAGAAGTTAGGTCTCCAAATCCCAATAACGACGCGCGCCAACAAAGAGACCATAGGCAATGACTCACACCGCTGGCTGCCACAAAACGTACTTATGAAACTGACGACGCAGCTGCCGTAGCTAGTAATTACGTAAAAATGGAAGACATCTTACTCCAAGAACACGACGTAAAACATAACAACATTGCATATCCTGTGATTCACATTACAGTAAATGACGTAAAATTTACGGCAGTACTTGACTCTGGCAGTCCCATTTCAGTAATCAGTGAAACAGCCTTTAGCAAATGCAACAAATCGAACGATTGCCCCACACTTCCGTTACGTAAGATTAAATTACAAGGTGCAATCTTTGGAAAAAGTGTAGATGTACGCCAACAAACCAACTTAGAATTCTTTTGTCAAAGCCACAGCTTCTCTATGAACTTTCTTATTGTTCCATTATTGTCGACGGAAATTATACTGGGAGTAGACTTTTTGAATGAATACAAAGCAATCTTAAACTTTCACGATGCTGAAATAACTTTAGAAAAAGAAGGTAAGTCAGTAGCTTTGAAATTTGAAGATTGGCTCTCAAACCATGACGAAGAAATTAATCGGCTTTACCTCCTGTTAGACAACAGTTCGGAATTTTCGACGGAACTTGACGCTAACAATCATTCTGCAAGTACTGACAGGGATGATATCGACGGCGCATTTGACACTAATAAGTTAATTCAGAATAAAATTCAAACAATTGAGAATTGTAATGACACTGATAGGCAGGACCTTTTTGAGATTTTACAAGCACATTCCACAGTTTTTACTCACAAAACAGGAACAATCAAGGGATTTCAATACCAATTTCTTGTTCGTGAGCATACTAAATTTTGTGTTAGACCATACGTAATTCCAGCACATTATAGGGACCGTGTTAGAACAGAAATACAATCTATGCTTGACGAGGGCATTATTGAGCCTGCAGTAAGCTCATACAACAATCCGTTACACGTTGTTGAGAAGAAAAATGGATCGATCAGGCTTGTCTTAGATTCGAGACAAATCAATACTATCATTATTCCTGAAACAGACAGGCCACAGACGATGGAAGAACTTCTTCAAAATTTTAATGGTGTAAAAGTGTTGTCTTCCATTGATCTCAGACCCAGCTTTTATCAGATCGAACTTCATCCAGAATGTAGAAAATACACAGCTTTCCTTTGTTTCGGCGTTTGTTATCAGTTTCGGAAACTTCCTTTTGGTTTGAACATTTCTTCAGCAGCATTCATTCGCGGGCTAAATTCCATATTACCTGAATTCTTAAAACGTCACATCACCTTATACGTAGACGATATTATGATAGCAGAAGCCTCATGGGAACAACACAATCGCATCCTCAACAGCGTGTTATATATTTTTGCAGAATCTGGAATTACAGTTAACTTGGAAAAGTCTGAATTCGGTAGGACAAAAGTGAAGTCTTTGGGACATATTATTTCTTCTGAAGGCATTCAGCCGGATCCTGAAAAGTTAGAAGCAATCAGAGCCATTCCAGTTCCATCTACAAAAAGACAAGTCCGCAGTTTTCTAGGTCTCGTAAATTTTTACCGTCGTTTTCTGAATATGCAAATTCTTGTCACACCAAAACTTTGTTCTCTCACTGGAAAAAATACTATTTGGAACTGGGACGAACAAGCACAGTTGGAATTCAATTCTTTGAAAGAATCGCTACTTAACGCGCCAATACTAGCTCATCCAGATCTGTCACAAGATTTCTGCCTTAGCACGGATTCCTCGAAAGTCGGTCTTGGTGCCCATTTATTTCAAGAAGCCATAGAATATGACACTACCATTCAGAAAACCATTGCTTTTGCTAGCCGAGTGCTAACAAAATCTGAAAAAAATTATTCCGTTACTGAATTAGAAGCTTTAGCTAACGTTTGGGCGTTTAACAAATTCCGTTTCTTTCTTTCTGGTAAGCACGTAAAAGTATACAGTGATCGTCGTGCATTACAATTTCTTATGTCTTCAAA
Organism: Schistocerca serialis cubense; assembly: GCF_023864345.2. Taxonomy (NCBI): domain Eukaryota; kingdom Metazoa; phylum Arthropoda; class Insecta; order Orthoptera; family Acrididae; genus Schistocerca; species Schistocerca serialis. The sequence continues at coordinate 646,861,918 of NC_064643.1, forward strand.
ATTAAATCATGACAGGTTAAAACGTTGGGCATTGTTTCTGCAAGAATTCCGCTTCACAATAGTCTACATTCCCGGCAAGGAGAACATTGTTGCGGACGCACTGTCACGCGCACCGGCTGGGCTTGACAAAAGTAACACAGAAGGCAACCTCGAGAAAAATTTCAGTATTCTTTACATTCAGAAAGTCGCCTTTGAAAACTTCATCACCACATCTTTAAAGGACATTGCTCATGAACAAGATAAAGATCCGACTTGGAAAGACATCAAGAGCAAATGGCATGAAAAGACACACACACAGATTCGGCATTATTACCTGGTTAGAAACAACATACTCTTCAAACGCTGCACTGTTGATGACAAGCTATGGGTACTTTGCATTCCGGACGATTTTGTTAATAAGCTCATTTGGTACATTCATTTCAGCTACGCACATTTTGGTCCACGAAAATGTTATCATATTCTTCGAACGACTTGTTATTTTAACAATATGGAAAAGAGAATTCGAAGAGTCTTGTCTATTTGTAAACTTTGTCAAAAGGCAAAACCATCTACTGTCTCACATCGTGCTCCGTTATTTCCTATTATTCCTTCTAAATTAAAAGCATTTGCTGCTGTTGATCTCTTGGGACCGCTTGTCAGAACATCTAATGGATTTTCGTACGTTTTAGTTGCTGTTGAACTTACTTCAAAATTTGTTTCTTTCACTCCGTTACGTAAAGCCACTGGACGACCTGTATCCAACGCCTTTGTTAAAAATTTCTTACGTGAAGTTGGACACGTTAGCAAAGTCATTTCAGATAACGGACCTCAATTCAGATCTGCTGTTTGGTCACGCATGCTTCGGAATCATAAAATCAAACCTGTTTTTATTTCATTGTACTCACCACATTGTAACCCATCTGAACGGATTATGAAAGAAATCAATAAGCTTTGCAGACTTTATTGTCACAGAAAGCATCAGCATTGGGACAGATATTTACACTTATTTCAAAATGTGCTGAATGAAATGCCTCATGATTCCACTGCTTTACCACCTACTCTTGTACTAAAGAATGAAGAACCACCGAACAGAATCAGAGAGCTTGTACCTTTCCCAAATACACGTAAACTTCGACACAAAGACATAATTGATTTGGCTCTTAAAAATATAAAATCTGCAGCAGACAAAAGGAGAAAACTACACGGTAAAGCAAATGCAAAGAAATTGTATATTGGTCAGAAAGTTCTCATTAAAGCTCATTCATTGTCACATAAGAAGAAACACTTGAGTCACAAATTCTTTCTAGTTTACAATGGACCTTACAGAATCCGACGTATACCACATGATAATTGCGTTGAAGTTGAAACTCTGCATACTAGGAAGAGTAAAGGTTTACACCACATTTCACATGTAAAACCGTTTATTGAAAGATAATCTGCTTTTTAACTTTGTCTTTGCCATATAACTTTTCACTTTACATTACTAGTATGCTGTGTCAGGCTTAAGAAACTGTTAACATACAACTATGTTTGAAGTTAAATATCCAGTCTAGAACCTAGGGAACATTTTTAAACAGAAATTACGAATGCATTGTTATAGTGAACAGGCGACACAGTGTTGTATTTGTACATTCTTGCTTGTTAGTTGCACGATTACGTAACGACTATAAGGCTCACATACTTAGAACATTTACCAGTACTGCTAATGAGATTTTAATGCAACATTTTGGTTTACTTGAAAATACATTCTGGGTTTAAAGTACTTTCTGTGAGATACCAGACGACACAGTGGTTAGTTTATGTGACAACTACACGGTTTTATCACGACGCTACTAATGAGTGAAAATTTACAATGTTGCTTTTGCAGTGTTTCTGTTTTATATCTGCACAGTTTTCTGTTTTATTCTGGAAAGTAAAACAGGTTTTAGTAGTAACTTTTGTAGTATAGCTACAATGAGACTGCCTTTTCCGTAGCACAACAATACGTTACAGTACAGTACTTTCTTCATCACGGCAATAAGCGTAATAACTATGACATTTATATGCAAAGCATTTCACTTTTGTGTATTATGAGGTAAGTACATTGACTTCTGCAGAACTTAGCTTTCGGAGGACGATAACTACGACACTTCCACACAGATTATGTTGCAACAAGACGCACATTTAGCGCTACAGTACACGTATTTGAGTGATTAATTTTGTACTTAAAACATTTATTTTTAAAGATTTTTTGAATTACAAAGTAAGTTTTCCGTGATACATTTCATTCCATTGCTGTAATCTGTAACACCTGAGGGTATAATTACATTAATCCTCAGGGGGGTACACGCTTACTTTGTGTACCATGCGTGTGGCAACCACAAGGAACCCTAGCTAATATGGTATTTGCTTATACAACTTTACACATCGGTACCATATTTCTCTAACACACAAATTACACAGCTATCTGATCATTTAACTCAGAGATAAACATTTTTTTACTACATCAGTGACACATGTTTACGCAATACACAGTTGGGTAACTTCACACTTATGAAACTGTATTTTGTCTGTACTTTGTAAACTGTTCATATTTTTTCGGAATCATTGTGATACTATGAGAGCTTTGAATGATGTATTTGGTAAGGGAGCATGATTTTAAAGTACGTTTGAGGTAGATGACACTATTGAAATGAGCAGAGAACTTTTTTTAGGTTTTGAAATTATTGGAGGAAGCTACGACGATTTTGAGGTTTGACTGAGGTGTTATGATGTTATTATTACGACGACGATGTGTACTATGCTGTTGAGATATGTTTACGATCAATAAGATGTTGCTACCGTATATGAGGAATAAGAAGTATGTTGGAAACCAAGAATCGTACTTTAAGAGTTATGAAATGTGCGTAAATGCGTGACTGTATCACAATGCTGACGAATATTTTATTTGGACACTTATATTTATAGGATTTTCTTTCTACAGATTTGCAACGCTAATTCTTGACCTGTGAAATATTTTTATGTGAGACTGTCACTGTAGCGGAAACTGCTGTCGTAAATATTTCCGTAAGAAAGTTAAGTGACCACCTGCACGTAATGCGTCGTGGGCACCCAGCTGTGTCGGACGCCTGGAGAGAGGGCCATTGGCGCGTGCCTTTCAGAGCACAGGAAGGAAAAAAAAAGGGAGGCCATTATCCTGGGCATTGTCATTCCTTTAGAGAAAGCATCGCAAATCCGACACGCTAATTACTTGGAAACATATCGTACTTTCTGATATTTACTGAAATGCCTAATGAAATGACAAGAAATAGTTTGTCTACACACCTGACTATGACTACTGTCTTTCTAGATGAGAGATTTTTTTACTACTTATGAAATGCCACATGACTATTGAACGATGTTCTTACGCTTTGCTTTGTACATAGTTGCTTATTTCATTTGATATCTAGTTTCTAGCTGCACTGCAGCATTGGTTAAAATAAAATTTTATAGATGTACTGATATAAATATTTTCTGTCTACAGATCGAGTATATAATAATTTTTTTCAAAAAAATGAGGGAGCACAAAGCGACATTTACCTTCACAGGAACTGCATTCATAATTTTCTTTTCAAGTACTTGGTAATTTCTTTTCTAGAATAAATTCTGATGCGTCACTCTAGTGTTAAGATGTGACATAGGTATTAGACATGGCCATTTTTAGTGTAATATTTTTTTCTGCTTGAGCTATGTCATGTTTTGATATAAGTTATTACATTTGCTGCTGCTAGCTTTGCCAATCTGTATTTTTTGTCATTGCTGCTTGTGTTAATTGTTTTGTGCTGCTGCATTGCCTCGTCCCTTAGTTTAGCATCTGAGCTCAGTAGATTTAAGTTAGCTTAAGATGGGGTAGGCTATATGAGAGAACGAGATGTGATGAATTGGAAGAAATGCATTGAGAAGCTATAAGAAAATGGTTTGGCCAAAAAAAAAAAAAGTATTTTGAAAGAGGATATGAGCAAAAAGTAGGGTTTAGGGACAACAGGTTTACGTAGGATTTTCTTGGAAATAAATAATGAGGTAAGAAATATGTGAACATATAAATACAGAAAGCATGCTTTGATAGGATTTTTTTGGTGGAAACAAATTTTGAAATAAGACGAAAGATCTATGGAATGAAGTTTTAGGTTGGACTGCAGTACCAAATGTTACACTGAAAACAAACCCTGCCCTTTCCTCTTGTGTTATTCTGCTATGTGTTTGTGTACTCTTGTATATTTGTGTTTTTCCTGTCTTTATGTGTTTAGCGGATATGAGTTACATTGTAGAATTTTTCTGATACTATGTTATTTACTTTGTAAAGATGTTAGACATTATTAATTCTGTTCTATTTAATGCTCATGTGTGAAGTTGATGTTTCAAAAGTTATTGTGATCTTTTATGTATGTACTCATGTCATAATTCCACTGATGTATATGTTTATTTCTATTCTGTTGTAAAGCCGGTACTACAAATGTTATCTGTATTGTTATGTTTTTAATGATGTATTTTGTACCTTTGTTATTGTATTCTTATGTTATAAAATTGTAATTGTCACCAGTTCATGATATTATTAACTTGTTAGTTACATTTCACTGCACACGTTTCTGTTGGTCATAGTATATGGACAATATGTGAGAAGTTGGGACTGTTAGTGTTTGCACGTGTGTTAATAACTCAGCAAGGGACTGGATAACAGCATTGCTGGTTCTAAGGACAATTTCAAAAACTTTGTGAGTGCACAAGTGGTGGTTTATGGACTTGCTATATTATCCGCAACACTCTTCGATGGTGATTGTGCACCTGCACAGTCACAACACATGGCTGCTGGCCATCTCTATAAGGACTACAGTGGGTCTACATCTTTGATGATCCATCAATACCATTATTTCTACAAGGACTGCAGTGGGTCTGCACCTCTGGTGGCCCACCAATACCGTAATCTCTACCAGGACTACAGTGGGTCTGCTCTGTGATGACCTACCTACCAATACTCGTCAAAATTTCGACTGACTCTGCTGTGGGTTTGCTCTGTTGTGGCCCATTACCTGTATGCATGTCAAGAGTCAGCACTGTCGTTCCGTTGGAAGGACAACACTACTTCTTCAAGATTGCATGGAAATCCACTACTTCTGTGTGCGTTTTCCTTTACTGCTCAGACTTTGAGAAAAACACTGCAATTTTACTGTGACGAATGATGAGGACTGTCTTTATGGACTGTGAGAAAATTTTAGCTTTTAACCAACATTGTATCAATAAGTGTGTGCATTTGATTTCTTTGTTATTGTAATTATGAAAAATTTTATCAAATCATTATTGGCCACTGCCCAAAAAAAATTTTGTAAAATTTTTTTTGGGGAGCTTGGGGGCTATGTAAGTAGGCTGTTTATGTTTTCTCTATGTAAGTAGGCTGTTTATGTTTTCTTATTGGCAACGTTATGTAGCGCTCAATATGAAAATCACTGGCTGTGCTGTGTGCAGTCTGTGGCTAGTTTGCATTGTTGTCTGCCATTGTAGTGTTGGGCAGCGGCAGATGGATGTGAACAGCGCGTAGCGTTGCGCAGTTGGAGGTGAGCCGCCAGCAGTGGTGGATGTGGGGAGAGAGATGGCGGAGTTTTGAAATTTGTCATGAACTGCTATATTTATATATGATGATATCAAGCTGGCAGTAGTGGCGCTCGCTGTATTGCAGTAGCTTGAGCAGCGAAGATTTTTGTGAGGTAAGTGATTTGTGAAAGGTATAGTTTAATGTTAGTCAGGGCCATTCTTTTGTAGGGAATTTTGAAAGTCAGATTGCGTTGCGCTAACAAAATATTGTGTGTCAGTTTAAGCACAGTCACGTATAATTATTAAAAGGGGACGTTTCAACTTTAGTTCAAAAAGAGGTCCACTACTCAGGGACACTCATCGTCAATAATTTGCCAGCAAACATAAAAAATTTAGTTACAAATAAAGATCAGTTTAAAAGGAGCCTGAAAGACTTACTAGTGGCCAACTCCTTCTACTCCATTGACGAATTTTTTAATAGAAACAAATGATGTATTGTATATATTCATACTATTGGTATTGTTATTTCAGCTTTAAAAAAATATTGACATGTTCCACATCCACGAGGATCTCCTCAGCACGGATCTATGGAACGAATAACTAATCTAATCTAATCTAATCTTGTTTTGCTATTGTGGGATGCGTTAGTGTTTCGTTTCTTTTTGTGGTGCTGGGAGCGTCCGCTATCGCTCTTTGAGTATTTATATTTTGTGACTAGGGAGGAAGACACACACACACAAATGGGGGTAATTGTCCCTGTTATTGTGTGTGTTGGTGTGTGTGCGTGTGTGTGTGTGCGTCTGGGGTCTGACATGTCCTAGCTATTGTGTGTGTAAATTATTGCATTGCAATGGTCTACGATGGGGATAGTGTCTAGTCTGGTGCTGACAATGGCAAGAGACAGAGGGTACCAGACGCATTCTTGCAGGGTCTTCCACCCGAAATTTCGCGCCTAGTGGACTGGAATTCCCAGAATCCTCATACGAAACAGTAGCGACTACCATAGCTTTAGCAAGGATGGATGCAGCAACCCGTGCCAAGCTGGTATTTTGTCGAAGTATAATGGGGCATCGCTGGATATAGTTTACTCGTCGATAGCTGCATCATCTGTGAAGAGCCTCCGGTTGCTACCAGTACTACCTCTTAAGTCAGTAATACACAGCATGATCAGTCAAGGGCCTATTACTCTTCTCTGGGGCACACAAGACTCTGTAGGTGGCTCTGCATCCACAGTTACTTTCTGTTTGCTGCCTGTCAGCAAATTTTAGATCTGATCTGTTGAGGGCGGACGTAAATTTCATTCTTTCCATCAACATTCGTTATGTCTGGCATCAATAACATTTTACGTTTTGTTGATCTTATCGCGGTTTTTCAAATGTTCGCGAACATCTCTCAGAAAACCCGAGTTATTAGCTGCAATATGCGCATAAAACTGTTTGCTGCTTGTCTGACTCCGAGCAGTTTCTTTCCTAAAACATGGTCACCGCGTTTTTCTTGAGGCCGACAATAAACCTCATCTGTTTTCAGGTTTAAGCCTGCGGATTACATATCGAGGTCGGCCGCTGGACGAGATTACCTTCACAGAGACAGCGATTCATTCGGCATTACCTGCGGATTAGCATGGCCGGCCGTTGCAGAGCTGTTTTATAATCGGCTTTGCAAGAAGGTGCCTTGCTTACGTCTGAGTGATAAGTTTGTTGTATCCACACGCACAGGATATCACTAAAGCGATACTCAATAATTTTGGGTCGCAGTAACATGTAACATCCTACCTCCCGCCTTCCTCATCAAATTAATACAGTTTGGCTCTACAAGGTTATTTATGAAAGTGAATTATTCCGTGCCCTATGCGATTTATTGCATTTGATATGGCATTCCAAGATTATAAGACCTACGACGATATATACCTAAGGACATAAGGGCAAATAAATGAAGAACTAAATAACGCTTTATGTGGCGTTGTTATCTATGCTTGGAATCGATAAAAATAAAATCTGCGCTCACATTCAACGTAACATGCAACAAATCCATCTTCTGGTTTTCATCGGTTTATTGTGAAAAATTTAATAACTATAATCGATCCTAGTCCTCGGGCCCCGAAGTTCATTTGTGCTTGGCGTACCATAACAGCGTGTAATATACTTTTTGACGTTCCCTCGTATGTGCAATGTAAATACTGATAAACAAAAATGTGTCTTCATAACTTTACTGTATATATATAACTCACTATTTATTTCGTAAAATTCTGACAAAAGACGATCACATGTGATATCGGACATATCTATGCACTGTTGCCAATCCATGTTTGGTTGAAATTCACAAACGTTATAAGTATTGCAGGTCTATGTGACCTACAATAACATCAATTCACTCTCAAGTGTCACTTGGCGTCTCTCCAAAATGTATTTAAAGACATCTATTTCCCCATCAGTTCAAGGAATATGATATCACAAAACGAAATATAAAGATGTATTCAAAATAGAATTAGCCCGCCTGAAGGCTACCGCCATTTTATACAATGCTGTTCGTGAGAATTGTAACTCCAATTAAATTTATTCAACAAGTTAGAGACGCGGCTCGAGTCAAATGATTCGAAACACTTCCAGTCACATCAGGGAATGTGGAACGTAGGAAATCTGTATGAAATGTAATTCCTATTTGATGTACCAAGTAAGTCACCACACCTGTAGCTTAAGGGAAACCACAAAGGCGTGAGACTAAATCACCAAAAGCAACTTAACTGTTTCCCAGAACAGAAAAAAAATATCCGCAGCTGTTGCTAAATTCGTGCCACAAACAGTTAAGTGTCTTCAATTCATAATTCATTCGCTTTTGAAGAAGAAATAATTATGTTTACAAAAATATTCTTCTGTTAGAAAGTCGAATGAAGTGTGAGAATGGGCAAATTATTAAACTCTCTCTCTCTCTCTCTCTCTCTCTCTCTCTCTCTCTGTGTATATATATATATATATATATATATATATATATATATATATATATATATATATATATAGCATCACTATACTCTCTTGTGGGAAAGTTGTCACCGTTTGTCTTCCGGAGCGACACTAGCACTCCAAGCGGTGAGAAAGCAGTCAGTCACATGCGTCACAAGAATAAAGTTTATTTTTAATTATTTTCTACTTAATTAACGAAATAGTTGCTGCACTTTTAGCTTCCATGCGTTAGTAAATTACTAATAGGCGTGAAATAACGTCAAATACATCTTAAACCAGCCGAATCACACTGATTGAATGACATAAGCTACTTTTTCATGACAAAATATTTTCGAATATGTGTTTAATAGCAGCTAACTCCGCTGAAAGCAAGAGAACATAATCATGTATTTCATGCATCAGATCCCTACATTTCTGTTGTTGTCTGTTGCCATTATCATAGACACTGTCCTTGATAATATATATATATATATATATATATATATATATAGTCAATAATATATCAATAATCAATATATATCAATAATCAATAATATATATATTATTGATATAATATATATATATAATCAATAATATATCAATAATCAAGAATATATATATTATTGATATATTATTGATTATATCAAGAATATATATATTATTGATTATTGATATATTATTGATTATATATATATTATCAAGGACAGTGTCTATGATTATATATATATATATATATATATATATATATATATATATATATATATATATAATCAAGGACAGAAATGTAGGGATCTGATGCATGAAATACATGATTATGTTCTCTTGCTTTCAGCGGAGTTAGTTGCTATTACACACATATTCGAAAATATTTTGTCATGAAAAAGTTGTAGCTTATGTCATTCAATCAGTGTGATTCGGCTGGTTTAAGATGTATTTGACGTTATTTCACGCCTATTAGTAATTTACTAACGCATGGAAGCTAAAAGTGCAGCAACTATTTCGTTAATTAAGTAGAAAATAATTAAAAATAAATATTATTCTTGTGACGCATGTGACTGACTGCTTTCTCACCGCTTGGAGTGCTAGTGTCGCTCCGGAAGACAAACGGTGACAACTTTCCCACAAGAGAGTATAGTGATGCTATATATTCGATTGTGAATGCACCTTGCCGTTCAGAATTCAGTACGGTGCGCGTGGTTTCTAGGCGCGTCCATAACACATCGATAATGGCTGGAGGAGGACCAAAATCGTCCGATAACATCCCAGGCATGATCGATGGGCGAACGTGCAGCCCAGGTAAGCAATGAAAGATCTCGTTCTTCGAAGAAAGCTTGCACATTCCTCACCACTTATGGCAGGGCGTTGTCCTGATGAAATATCGCATGTGGAGCTGCCTGCGTGACAGGTAGTGTCTCGGGATCTGAAACCTCCTTGACAGAGCAGTTCCTGTTCAGATTGCTTCAGTACATAGAGATAGACCGTATATTGTAGCCAATGGTGCCCAAAATCAACACATGAGCTTTTGTCCGTTTTGCCGTTCAACAATGCACTCTGTCACATATATGTGACCATCACTGTAGGACCACGTGTGACGTGGGGCTCGCCCAAAAACAACTCAGCGTGGCAGTGCGGGCATGCACGTGCCCATTGCAGACATGGGTGTTGACGAGCAATGGAAGCCAATGCAATGGCATGTGTGCCAACAATCCAGCACTAGGCAGATGGCGTCGAACCATCAAAGCAGACATGTCCACAACTGTTACAGTGCTCCAACGTCTAGCCAACACTGCGGACGAAGTTGTTCTGGCAGTTACTCCCCTACAGACTCAATGGCTGTCATCCCACAATGTGATCACACTGTATGGTGCAGTACCTGCTTGTTGCTGTGTACAACCCTCATCTGTCCACTGGTTCCACACTCGCATCAATGTTGTAGCGGCGTGCCCCGTACGAACCTCAATGTCGTGGCTCAACAGACTCGCTTCTAGGAGGCCAGTCACTCTGCCCCGTTCGAACTCACTCACATACTAACATCGCTCCCTTTAATGTCGGCGAGGCATATGGCACTCGCGTCCACGTCTCCGCTTCATTTGATGGGTCTAAACCGACTGAGGGTGGAGTTACACTGACCTGCTCGATCACACAAAAGATGGCACTGCTGTGCCTATGTACACGCCAACTTTCTGCAGACTTAATCCTACGTCATGATAGTTCCCCTATTCTCCACATCCTCCGATTCTAGAATGATTCAAAAAATTCCTTCTGGGTGTTGCAACTTTCGCAAACAGTAATGCATTAGCTTCAAAGAGTTTTTCTGTTGCCTATAAAATTTCTTTGAATGTATATTGAAATGGTACAACCATACTGGAGCCCACTATTTTTCCACAAACATGTCTGCCAACCAACCAAAATAAAATAAATGAAATTGTGACGGAATTTAAAATGATCGAGAAGTGATGTATAATGTGTCTCATTGCAAAGTAATTTTAGAGATGATTTCAAGATTGGTCTTAGATTTTGCAAGTTTATAATATTTCCGTTTTTTATGAAGAATTTAAGATCATGATTTATATTTCAGTAAATTAATTCAGATGATGTGTTTGGATTACAGTTGTATGTGTAAAACATTACCTTTTGTCCTCCAGCATCTTCCTTTCCGAAACAGTCTTTTAATTTACTTTGGACACTGCACAGCAGATTCCTTTGTTAACATCTGATACAATTTTCTTATTAATGAAACGAATTTGTCCAGCATGACACCATTATCCTATTACTATCTGTAATTGTTGTAGGTCCTCTGTCGGTGGTACCAAAATATGGATAACTTAATAATGTGATTTCCTTATACAAAATGTGGATTTCTTACAGAAAATCCTAAAATAAGGTTTTGTAAGAACTGCACGTTATCAATGGAATCAGAAACGTGTTCCTGATACTCCGCCCCTAAGCTTCCTAATGAGATATAAATTCTTAGAAAGGTAATTAGTTTTTATTGCAAGTGCTTTGCAAATTAGATATTTCATAAATTTATGTTCCATTTGTGTTTTTCAATAATTCAGATGAATATTAAAATGCTGTGGTCACTATCACACTAGACTGGATGATATTGTGATTTAAATTTTTTCAGAGTCAATTAGTTTTGGATTGTTGCATTTTTAAATGAGGTAATTGTAATATGGCAACAAAGTTTGATAACCAGAATAATATCTCAGCTGTTACAATATTAAGTAATTACAGGCATTACAAACAGTATATCAAACTTTGTTATTTCAGCTACAAGTATTATTCACTGACACAGAACGTGAAAACTCCAACTGAAGAGACTGGCATCCAGTGAAATTTGGTTCAGAGTTTGACAACTGACCACTTTACTCAGTAAATCGGCTGATATATAATTTAAAGCATTACAAATAACAGACTTTCACCTTAGGTCTATGTCGAAGGGTAGAGGACTGTGATTTTATATCAAATAGCAAATGAATAAATACAATCTTAAGAGAATCACAGTTTGGTTTCTGAAGTGGCAGCCATAGTGGAATTCACAAAAGTGGTATGTGATGCTCTGGACAAAGATGATTAGGTCACAAGCATGCTTTTAGATCTTTCTAAAGCTTTTGATACTGCTGACCATAATATTCTACCAAATAAGCTAGAAGCATTAGGAATAAGAGGTGTAACTAATGACTGGTTCCAATCATGCCTAGTAGATAGCACACAAAGGGCAGAGATAACCAATACCTCAAATAAATATAAACTTTTAGTAAAAAACTTATCAGCACCAAAATACATTAATGTAGGAGTTCATCAGAGCAGCATATTACAGCCAATACTGTTCCTAATAAACAGCAATGACTTTCCCAGCAGTGTAAGTCATGGAGAAAAATTCTGTTTGTTGAAGACAGCAGTATTATAGCTCAGAGAAAACGACACAACTCCTTGTAGAGAAAGCAATTGTCGCCCTCAAGGAATTTTACAACTGGTCAATAAGCAATAAAGTGACATTGAACATAAAAAAATAGATGCCATGAATTTCAGTTTGAAGAGGGATAATGAAACGGTTAAATTAAATGTAGATTGCGTCTCTGTATATTGTGCAACAAACACAGTATTTCTAGGAACGAATATCGATTTTCAGTTAAAGTGGTGTGAACACGCAAAGATATTCGCAAGCAGAATGTCATTAGCGTCTCATGCCGTCAGTGTCCTGTCATCAATGTGTAACAATCATTGTCCTTTAAACTTTTAATTACGTACTATTAATGTGCACACTCAATTCTTAGCTGCTGAATTCTTGTCTGGGGAACAAACGCACAAAGTATGAACAGTTCCCAAACTACAGGAAAGAGTCATATTAATTATAGCCAAAAATATTGGTCGAGTTCATTGTAAAGCTCTATTCAAAACACAGGAGATTTTAACAACACCATGCGAGTACATTTACAGATATCGGCGCTATGGTCCTGACGTCAGTTGATAGTGTGTGCAGTATTAAATTATGAAACGCTGTATATATAGTGTGTGTAGTGTGTGCAGTACCTGGGGGTGAGCATGGAATGAACAGTGTAGCACTGGCCTTTTACAGCATTGAATAATTTCTTCTTGTACATCACAAATAAAAACGAATGAGGTAGCACTGCCGTAAACAGACTAGCCTTGTATTCGGGAGGGTGGGGTCTCCAATCTTGATTCGACCATTCTGATTTAGATTTGCCGCTGTTTCCCTAAACCACAATGGTTCCTACCACAACGCCCCGGCCGATAACCTGTCTCATTCTTGTCAAACTAGACCTGTAAGTACGTTAATGGCGGTATATTTTAAATAAGTTATTTTCATTGTTCTTAAATTGTAATACCGAGGCATGCCCAGCATTCTTGTAAAAATTATGTACAGAGAATAAAAGTATTACTATTATTCGGTTGAAAAACAGTGTACTGACTAACGTGATCATGTGGCCAAGTTTTTAAATAGGCAAGCAAGACAGAACTTGAGGAGTTTTGCCGGTATGCGGCCTGTTTGGTAAATTGCATGGAAGGTACTGTGCAACCAGGTTTAAGTGTGTTACTTCGGACTTAAAATATTTTTATGTCCACAAGTTGAGGACTTATAATATATTCCGAACTCTGAATGCTGTTGGACTTAGAACTTCAAACCAGGTTTCAGTGATTGACTGTTTTACAACCATGCTAAATAGGATCTTATTTAAATACTTGTAGGAAGCTATGAACTATAGAAGATTACCTGCATTGTGTAACGCCACTAATGGAACAAACTTAATTGGTTTAGTCACGATAATAGTGCCAATGAACATTATTTTTCCTGTGAATATTAACGGGACTCAACGCTGTTGAACTTTGAGATTGTGGCTGTAGATTTTCATGATTTTGGTTCACAGCTCCACTAACTTACTCAACACTTCGTGAACGCTCTGTCTGCGCTACGAATTTATATTTTCTTCGCTATCTCGAATCACTGTTGCGGTAAATGAACAATCGATGTGAGGCCATCTTCCGCATATATTAAATAAACATATGGTCAAAAATTTAAACCATCCGTTATAGCCCACATTATTATCCACGGGATTATTTCGTAATGTTTACGTTTTTATTTTCGTTATTCGTTTAGTTTTTATGTTTTTACTTTCATGTTTGCTAATGTCTGTACTAACGAACGTGCTTCATGATTGATTTTTACTTCAGTTAGAGCTTAAAAGCAACAGTGTGTGATCGATTCTTTTCGATTAAGTGAGGTACTGAAATTTAAGGTCGCGCACATGCCCTCAGCTAGTTTCGTAAAAACTGACTGATATCAAGTGATGATTAATATTTTGCGTGCGACAAGCAGCACTGCGATTGGGTTTTGTCACCTCAGCGATAAACTGTTGATGCTGTAGCCAGTAGTAGCGTTGGAACAACAATCATATATCTTGTCTAAATCAAATTCTAATTTGTCTGATTGTCTGTTGACTTGACTAGAAAACAGCCGACTCGCTTGAAAACAGTCTAATCGGGCTGCTGAGGTTCTCTTGCAAATCACTGACACCGATTAAAGCAGCGAAGAGCCTTTCACACATCCCCGGGGAACCCAGAATATGCTCAGTGCCACAGAATTACCGTGCTTGCCTGACGTCGAACCCACTGGTGTGTTTCTACGCAAACATTTCGGAGACAATTGTGAGAACACTGAGCAGGTAGGGGAGTGTGTGTGGTGCGCCCTGTTACAGCAGGCTGTGCAAACACGTCAGCAGAGTGAAACAGCTGCACTCGCTGACGTCAGCGACCTTACGCTCCCATCCTAAGCCAAATAAGGTTGCCATGCTCAAGAACAGAAAAGCCGGACTCGGCGTTATACAGGGTGTATCATAATTAATGGTCTAAACGCATACAGTTGAAAGTACACGATACCAGAAGCAAAAGAGTCTCAGTAAACATAGGGTCGAAAATGCATAACTTCAGAGCTACGAGGAGTTTTTCGTCTTAGGTACTGTGAAACAAATCTCTTCTACTGCAAGTTCTTCGCTTTCCATATTTTGGGAACTGGTAGTATGGACCCAAACAAGAAAAAAAAAGTCCAGTAAACACGTGCTCTAAAATGCTTTCCTTAAGAGCTACGAGTACTCGTTCATCTTTGCTACTTTGCAACACAGCTCATCTAATGATCAAGCGGTGGTAACTTTTAAGATATGCGTTTTAGAGCACGTGTTTGCTGGTCGTTGTTTTCTTATTTTGGTCCATATTACCAGATCCCAAAATATGGAAAGCAAAGAGCTTGCAGAAGAAGAGATTTGATTCACAGTATCGAAGATGAAAAATTGCTCTTAGCTCTTAAGGTATACGTTTTCGACCCTATGTTTACTGAGACTTTTTTGATTCTAGTATCGTGTACTTTCAACTGTACGCTTTTACACCATTAATTATGATACATCCTGTATTTAGCCGGACATTTTGCTCTAAAAGGTGGTATGCCTGTTTTAAATAGAAATGCAATCACTTTGGTAACTTCAGTTGTTTATTGATTCCAGTTACAGTCGGTTATTTTGTAAGAACAGGTTTAAACATGCTCACACCGAAGAAAGGCAATGAGTGAAGAGCCTTATAATTTGGCAATTATTATAACAACAAGGTGCTCATCTTCTTAATTCCTGTCTTCTTCCTGAAATAATATTATATCAAAGTAAACTAAAAGTTCTTCATTAAAAAAATATACAATTATCTTTTCTTCTGGGACTCAAAACGAAAAGATAACTCGATAATTTCGATCATTTCAACTATACTTGTAAATGGCACTGAGCACTATGGGACTTAACTTCTGAGGTCATCAGTCCCCTAGAATTTAGAACTACTTAAGCCTAACTAACCTAAGGACATCACACACATCCATTCCCGAGGCAGGATTCGAACCTGCGACTGTAGCGGTCGCGCGGTTCCAGACTGTAGCGCCTAGAACCGCTCGGCCACCCCGGCCGGCACTATACTTATAAACAAAGAACAGTTATCTGTAGTTACGTATTAGTATTTCTCATCTGAACCCAATTACTTTAACAAGTACGTTATTTTTCTTAGACATCATTTTGTGGAACTCGTGACAGGATAATTTTAAATTACACAGCAACATCGTCATGTTTGTGATTGTATAGGTTTGCAGATTATTGCGATCCTTTGCCCACTGGGCATTTCGGACAGACGTGTGCATTGTGGGCTCGACTTGCAAAGTAATATTCTGCCAGTCAGAATAATTTTAAGTAAAATTCACCATTATGGTGTGATTTGAAATAAGATGTCCACTTTATATGTGCCAAAATCTTTTTAAAGACATAGTTGTACTTTTTACGCATGAATTCCGCGAAATTTTGCCACTGATCAAAGAATTTACTGTCATCCAACTTTACGTTTCTTCTAGACAAAATATCTATAGTTTCTACTGTTTGTTTTCCGGGTTGGAAAATCAACTATTGTCATCCAATGAAAGTGCTTTAAATGGGTACTAAATTAACATGTCCGTGCTCTTAAGTTGTCTT
This sequence comes from Schistocerca serialis cubense, assembly GCF_023864345.2. NCBI lineage: Eukaryota > Metazoa > Arthropoda > Insecta > Orthoptera > Acrididae > Schistocerca > Schistocerca serialis. The sequence continues at coordinate 646,878,392 of NC_064643.1, forward strand.
TGGTATCTTGTACATATTGTTAATGTTTACTATAATTCCTCTCACTTGATTTTACAATGTCTCTGATAATTGCCTTAAAACTCCGAAACTTTCGTTGAACATACGTCACTAAAATGGGACAAGCCTTGTGCTTTCTCTGCTTCATCGCTAAAAAGCCTAACAAAAGCCGGACTTGTTTATATTTGGCCGGATACGAACGTAAAAAACCGCACATGTTCGGGTAAAGGCTGAAACTGGCAAGCCTAAATAGAAATAGTATGTTAGTTTCCGTGTTGTCCAGAGGGTTTTTTCATGTTCTGTGTACCCCTAATACGGTGGGCAGGCCACGCACGTGTTACCCCACTGTATTCTCTCAATTTCTTATATCACCTGTATTCAGAGTCATTAACAGGTGACACTGTATCCCTATACCTCAACTACGTGCCTAAATAAAATAAATAATGTTACATTAGAGTACAAAATTTGGTGTTTCATAGGCTTTGGTGATCGAATGGGATATCCTTACATTGGATAAACGACAGCGTTCAATTTTGAGGCTGATCCACCTCTTCATCATTTCCCATCAAGTTCAATACATTTTACAAGGGACTATTGGTAACGCATTTAAGCTGTTTATGCATGTTCTGTGTAAACATAACATGTTAATTCCAGCCATGTTTCTTTGACTTTCATACACATTAACATCTGACTATCCCAATTTTTCAGTACATTATTCTTTGTTGCAAACATTTTTGTTCATAGCACCATCTCGTGATGTTTCACAACCCAAAATTAACTAGCAACTCACCTCAGAGTTTCATTGAGTGTATTTAGGATTGCAGTGACCGCTTTGGCCTTTTCCTCCACTGGTGTGTGCCACGTATTTTTACAGTTTCATCCATCTGTATCATACAATTGCACAATGCCTCGTCGCTGAAATGATAATCATTTATAAACTGAAACCTATAGGACTTAGTCTTTTTCTTTATTTACATCTACATCTACATCTACATCTATACTCCGCGAGCCACCTTACGGTGTGTGGCGGAGGGTACTTATTGTACCACTATCTGGTCCCCTCTTCCCTGTTCCATTCACGAATTGTGCGTGGGAAGAACGACTGCTTGTAAGTCTCCGTATTTGCTCTAATTTCTCGGATCTTTTCGTTGTGATCATTACGCGAGATATATGTGGGCGGTAGTAATATGTTGCCCATCTCTTCCCGGAATGTGCTCTCTCGTAATTTCGATAATAAACCTCTCCGTATTGCGTAACGCCTTTCTTGAAGTGTCCGCCACTGGAGCTTGTTCAGCATCTCCGTAACGCTCTCGCGCTGACTAAATGTCCCCATGACGAATCGCGCTGCTTTTCGCTGGATCATGTCTATCTCTTCTATTAATCCAACCTGGTAAGGGTCCCATACTGATGAGCAATACTCAAGAATCGGACGAACAAGCGTTTTGTAAGCTACTTCTTTCGTCGATGAGTCACATTTTCTTAGAATTCTTCCTATGAATCTCAACCTGGCGCCTGCTTTTCCCACTATTTGTTTTATGTGATCATTCCACTTCAGATCGCTCCGGATAGTAACTCCTAAGTATTTTACGGTCGTTACCGCTTCCAATGATTTACCACCTATGGCATAATCGTACTGGAATGGATTTCTGCCCCTATGTATGCGCATTATATTACATTTATCTACGTTTAGGGAAAGCTGCCAGCTGTCGCACCATGCATTAATCCTCTGCAGGTCCTCCTGGAGTACGTACGAGTCTTCTGATGTTGCTACTTTCTTGTAGACAACCGTGTCATCTGCAAATAGCCTCACGGAGCTACCGATGTTGTCAACTAAGTCATTTATGTATATTGTAAACAATAAAGGTCCTATCACGCTTCCCTGCGGTACTCCCGAAATTACCTCTACATCTGCAGATTTTGAACCGTTAAGAATGACATGTTGTGTTCTTTCTTCTAGGAAATCCTGAATCCAATCACAAACCTGGTCCGATATTCCGTAAGCTCGTATTTTTTTCACTAAACGTAAGTGCGGAACCGTATCAAATGCCTTCCTGAAGTCCAGGAATACGGCATCAATCTGCTCGCCAGTGTCTACGGCACTGTGAATTTCTTGGGCAAATAGGGCGAGCTGAGTTTCACATGATCTCTGTTTGCGGAATCCATGTTGGTTATGATGAAGGAGATTTGTATTATCTAAGAACGTCATAATACGAGAACACAAAACATGTTCCATTATTCTACAACAGATTGACGTAAGCGAAATAGGCCTATAATTATTCGCATCTGATTTATGACCCTTCTTGAAAATGGGAACGACCTGCGCTTTCTTCCAGTCGCTAGGTACTTTACGTTCTTCCAGCGATCTACGATAAATTGCTGATAGAAAGAGGGCAAGTTCTTTAGCATAATCACTGTAGAATCTTAAGGGTATCTCGTCTGGTCCGGATGCTTTTCCGCTACTAAGTGATAGCTGTTGTTTTTCAATTCCGATATCGTTTATTTCAATATTTTCCATTTTGGCGTCCGTGCGACGGCTGAAGTCAGGGACCGTGTTACGATTTTCCGCAGTGAAACAGTTTCGGAACACTGAATTCAGTATTTCTGCCTTTCTTCGGTCGTCCTCTGTTTCGGTGCCATCGTGGTCAACGAGTGACTGAATAGGGGATTTAGATCCGCTTACCGATTTTACATATGACCAGAACTTTTTAGGGTTCTTGTTTAGATTGTTTGCCAATGTTTTATGTTCGAATTCGTTGAATGCTTCTCTCATTGCTCTCTTTACGCTCTTTTTCGCTTCGTTCAGCTTTTCCTTATCAGCTATGATTCGACTACTCTTAAACCTATGATGAAGCTTTCTTTGTTTCCGTAGTACCTTTCGTACATGATTGTTATACCACGGTGGATCTTTCCCCTCGCTTTGGACCTTAGTCGGTACGAACTTATCTAAGGCGTACTGGACGATGTTTCTGAATTTTTTCCATTTTTGTTCCACATCCTCTACCTCAGAAATGAACGTTTGATGGTGGTCACTCAGATATTCTGCGATTTGTGCCCTATCACTCTTGTTAAGCAAATATATTTTCCTTCCTTTCTTGGCATTTCTTATTACACTTGTAGTCATTGATGCAACCACTGACTTATGATCACTGATACCCTCTTCTACATTCACGGAGTCAAAAAGTTCCGGTCTATTTGTTGCTATGAGGTCTAAAACGTTAGCTTCACGAGTTGGTTCTCTAACTATCTGCTCGAAGTAATTCTCGGACAAGGCAGTCAGGATAATGTCACAAGAGTCTCTGTCCCTGGCTCCAGTTCTGATTGTGTGACTATCCCATTCTATACCTGGTAGATTGAAGTCTCCCCCTATTACAATAGTATGATCACGAAACTTCTTCACGACGTTCTGCAGGTTCTCTCTGAGGCGCTCAACTACTACGGTTGCTGATGCAGGTGGTCTATAGAAGCATCCGACTATCATATCTGACCCACCTTTGATACTTAACTTAACCCAGATTATTTCACATTCGCATTCGCTAATAACTTCACTGGATATTATTGAATTCTTTACTGCTATAAATACTCCTCCACCATTGGCGTTTATCCTATCCTTGCGGTATATATTCCATTCTGTGTCTAGGATTTCGTTACTGTTCACTTCCGGTTGTAACCAACTTTCCGTTCCTAATACTATATGCGCACTATTTCCTTCAATAAGAGATACTAATTCAGGAACCTTGCCCTGGATACTCCTGCAGTTTACCAATATTACGTTAACTTTTCCTGTTTTTGGTCTCTGAGGACGGACGTTCTTTATCAACGATGATAATGTCCTCTCTGGTAAGCCGTCAGGTATTTTATCGTTTCGCCCAAGGGGGGGTCCCTCTAACCTAAAAAACCCCCGTGTGCACGCCACACGTACTCTGCTACCCTAGTAGCTGCTTCCGGTGTGTAGTGCACGCCTGACCTGTCTAGGGGGGCCCTACAGTTCTCCACCCAATAACGGAGGTCGATGAATTTGCAACCATTATAGTCGCAGAGTCGTCTGAGCCTCTGGTTTAGACCCTCCACACGGCTCCAAACCAGAGGACCGCGATCGACTCTGGGCACTACAGACATTTAAACCAAATTCACCATGTTACTCACATGTGAATAACACGCAATTAATTTCGAAATACGTGGTTTTTGTGACAGCAACTTTTGCCAGAGCAGGCTTCAGAGAAGGAACTCGCACTTTAAGAAATCAGATGTTGTTCTCTTTCGTTTACCCTCCTCTATTCGGCAGTTTTCTTGGTAGTTCTCTGTAGCTTAAAAGAAACATAGCTTATCCAGTTTTATCCTGTCAAAAATATGTCCCCTCCTATTAACACAGCGTGTCAAAAAAAAAAACTAGGAAACAGGATGTGCATATTGAAGACAACTGAAAAAAACATCAAAGGCCTGATAAAATACTTATGTAAGTCTATGTAACAGTGAATTAATTAGCTAATCTTATCAATGTCATTTGGTCTTTGAAATGAATTTTGTTATTTTTCCAGGGAGAATAGACGTGGAGCAGTACGGTACTTATAATTTTCTGTAAGTCGTTGCTGAGATCTTTACCTTTCGCCACCTTGGTTCCCCATGGTCACATGGATAATGCAACATCTAAGCCTCAATGCTAAAACACTTAACTGATAAGTGCTTTGTTTCCAGGCTTTTCTTGTACGGTAATGGTGACTGTTAGTGTTTGTCAAGCGTACGGAAACAATGGTAGACAATATTTCACCTATGTCAAGTTACCTTTTCCACGATTACGAGTTAGGCTAGTTCTTGTTTAAGCTACCGCTGTTCGGAGTTTAAATTCTTCTTATGACACCCGATAACACGCCTATCGGAGTTAGCGATATTTTGACTGCAAAACTAATTTATTTTTAAAGTAATATATTTTCTCGGTGAAAATATTGTAGCCAGGGTTATCATTATGTCGAAAAATATCTTCTTTTGTGTTTGTAGATGACTAATAACATGATAATGACCATGGATGCTTGTGAAGATGTTGAATTTGTTTATTTTTCGTAACCACGGATAATGGTATTCCTGAATTATGACTTATGTTTGGCATGGTCTCTGATTGTAATATTTTCCCTTACAGATTATTATTATTTTGCTTAAGAGAGGGTGACAATTCGAAATTATGTAGCGTATTCGACGGACTTTGAATACCGCCTGCGTGATTACGTTAGTCTGGGCTGTAGTCCATGTGGAGAAACACGCCGGCCGTAGTCATTCATTAACTCATTCGTTCATTCATTCACACATAGTGTTCCCTAAGTACCTTCATGAAAGAAAACCTTCTGGACTGTGGAATGGGTTAAGTTATGCATCAAGATTTCTGTTTTGTATACTGTTGTTGTTGTTGTTGTCTTCAGTCCTGAGACTGGTTTGTCGCAGCTCTCCATGCTACTCTATCCCGTGCAAGCTTCTTCATCTCCCAGTACTTACTGCAACCTACATCCTTCTGAATCTGCTTAGTGTATTCATCTCTTGGTCTCCCTCTACGATTTTTACCCTCCACGCTGCCCTCCAGTACTAAATTGGTGATCCCTTAATGCCTCAGAACATGTCCTACCAACCGATCCCTTCTTCTGGTCAAGTTGTGCCACAAACTCCTCTTCTCCCCAACCCTGTTCAATACCTGCTCATTAGTTATGTGATCTACCCATCTAATCTTCAGCATTCTTCTGTAGCACCACATTTCGAAAGCTTCTATTCTCTTCTTGTCCAAACTATTTATCGTCCACGTTTCACTTCCATACATGGCTACACTACATACAAATACTTTCAGAAACGACTTCCTGACAAATCTATACTGGATGTTAACAAATTTCTCTTCTTCAGAAACGCTTTCCTTGCCATTGCAAGTCTACATTTTATATCCTCTCTACTTCGACCATCATCAGTTATTTTGCTCCCCAAACAATAAAACTCCTTTACTAGTTTAAGTGTCTCATTTCCTAATCTAATTCCCTCAGCATCACCCGATTTAATTCGACTACATTCCATTATCCTCGTTTTGCTTTTATTGATGTTCATCTTATATCCTCCTTTCAAGACACTGTCCATTCCATTCAACTGCTCTTCCAAGTCCTTTGCTGTCTCTGACAGAATTACAATGTCATCGGCGAACCTCAACGTTTTTATTTCTTCTCCATGGACTTTAATACCTACTCCGAATTTTTCTTTTGTTTCTGTTACTGGTTGCTCAATATACAGATTGAATAACATCGGGGACAGGCTACAACCCTGTCTCACTCCCTTCCCAACCGCTGCTTCCCCTTCATGTCCCTCGACTCTTATAACTGCCATCTGGTTTCTGTACAAATTGTAAACAGCCTTTCGCTCCCTGTATTTTACCCCTGCCACCGTTAGAAACTGAAAGAGAGTATTCCAGTCATAATTGTCAAAAGCTTTCTCTAAGTCCACAAATGCTAGGAATGTAGGTTTGCCTTTCCTTAATCTATTTTCTAAGATAAGTCGTATGGTCAGTATTGCCTCACGTGTTCCAACATTTCTGCGGAATCCAAACTGATCTTCGCCGAGATCGGCCTCTACCAGTTTTTCCATTCGTCTGTAAAGAATTCGCGTTAGTATCTTGCAGCTGTGACTTATTAAACTAATAATGGTTCAAATGGCTCTGAGCACTATGGCACTCAACTGCTGAGGTCATTAGTCCCCTAGAACTTAGAACTAGTTAAACCTAACTAACCTAAGGACATCACAAACATCCATGCCCGAGGCAGGATTCGAACCTGCGACCGTAGCGGTCTTGCGGTTCCAGACTGCAGCGCCTTTAACCGCACGGCCACTTCGGCCGGCAATTAAACTGATAGTTCGGTAATTTTCATATCTGTCAACACCTGCTTTCTTTGGGATTGGAATTATTATATTCTTCTTGAAGTCTGAGGGTATTTCGCCTGTCTCATACATCTTGCTCACCAGATGGTAGAGTTTTGTCAGGACTGGCTCTCCCAAGGCCGTCAGTAGTTCCAATGGAATGTTGTCTACTCCCGGGGCCTTTTTTCGACTAAGGTCTTTCAGTGCTCTGTCAAACTCTTCGCGCAGTATTGTATCTCCCATTTCATCTTCATCTACATCCTCTTCCATTTCCATAATATTGTCCTCAAGTACATCGCCCTTGTATAGTCCCTCTATATACTCCTTCCACCTTTTTGCTTTCCCTTCTTTGCTTAGAACTGGGTTTACATCTGAGCTCTTGATATTCATACAAGTGCCTCTCTTTTCTGCAAAGGTCTCTTTAATTTTCCTGTAGGCAGTATCTATCTTACCCCTAGTGAGATAAGCCTCTACATCCTTACATTTGTCCTGTAGCCATGCCTGCTTAGCCATTTTGCACTTCCTGTCGATCTCATTTTTGAGACGTTTGTATTCCCTTTTGCCTGCTTCATTTACTGCATTTTTATATTTTCTCCTTTCGGCAATTAAATTCAGTATTTCTTCTGTTACCCAAGGATTTCTACTAACTCTCGTCTTTTTACCTACTTGATCCTCTGCTGTCTTCACTACATCATACCTCAGAGCTACCCATTCTTCTTCTACTGTATTTCTTTCTCCCATTCCTGTCAATTCTTCCATTATGCTCTCCCTGAAACTCTGTACAACCTCTGGTTTAGTCAGTTTATCCACGTCCCATCTCCTTAAATTCCCACCTTCTTGCAGTTTCTTCAGTTTTAACCTACAGGTCATAACCAATAGATTGTGGTCAGAGTCCACATCTGCCCCTGGAAATGTCTTACAGTTTAAAACCTGGTTCCTAAATCTCTGTCTTACCATTATATAATCTATCTGAAACCTGTCAGTATCTCCAGGGTTCTTCCATGTATACAACCTTCTTTTATGGTTCTTGAACCAAGTGTTAGCTATGATTAAGTTATGCTCTATGCCAAATTCTACCAGACGGCTTCCTCTTTCATTTCTCTCTCCCAATCCATATTCACCCACTATGTTTCCTTCTCTCCCTTTTCCTACTCTCGAATTCCAGTCACCCATGACTATTAAATTTTCGTCTCCCTTCACTATCTGAATAATTTCTTTTATCTCATCATACATTTCGTCAATTTCTTCATCATCTGCAGAGCTAGTTGGCATATAAACTTGTACTACTGTAGTAGGCATGGGCTTCGTGTCTATCTTGGCCACAATAATGCGTTCACTATGCTGTTGGTAGTAGCTTACCCGCACTCCTATTTTTTTATTCATTATTAAACCTACTCCTGCATTACCCCTATTTGATTTTGTATTTATAACCCTGTATTCACCTGACGAAAAGTCTTGTTCCTCCTGCAACCGAACCTCACTAATTCCCACTATATCTAACTTTAACCTATCCATTTCCCTTTTTAATTTTTCTAACCTACCTGCCCGATTAAGGGATCTGACATTCCACGCTCCGATCCGTAGAACGTCAGGTTTCTTTCTCCTGATAGCGACGTCCTCTTGAGTAGTCCCCGCCCGGAGATCCGAATGGGGGACTATTTTACCTCCGGAATATGTTATGCAAGAGGACGCCGTCATCATTCAACCCTACAGTAAAGCTGCATGCCCTCGGGAAAAATTACGGCTGTAGTTTCCCCTTGCTTTTAGCCGTTCGCAGTACCAGCACAGCAAGGCCGTTTTGGTTAGTGTTGCAAGGCCAGATCAGTCAATCATCCAGACTGTTGCCCCTGCAACTACTGAAAAGGCTGCTGCCCCTCTTCAGGAACCACACGTTTGTCTGGCCTCTTAACAGATACCCCTCCGTTGTCGTTGCACCTACGGTACGGCCATCTGTATCGCTGAGACACGCAAGCCTCCCCACCAACGGCAAGATCCATGGTTCATGGGGGTAGGGTTTTGTATACTACAACAAATTATTAATAGTGCTAATGTGCTCCCACTGATCAGTATGGGGATTACCTTTGGATTACGTTTTGTAATATATGCAAACAGTGCTAAAGATTAGATACGTAGCGACACGTCATCGTCATGTGCCGTCGTCTGATTCGTGCTGTCGCTGCATATGTCAAGCTGAAACGCTCCCTTCGCCGCAGATGATGTTGCAACGACAGTGCTCTTTTCGCCTTGCCTTTCTCTGGTGGGAAAGTTGTTACCGTATGATAGCTGGAGCAACACCAGCGCTCCAAGCAGTGAGAAACCAGACAGTTACATAAGTCATAAGGATGTTTGTTTTCACTAATTTTCGACGTAATTAACGAATAGTTATTATATTTTTGCGTTCCATGCTTTAGTAAATTACTAAGAGAAATGAATTATCATGAAATACGTTTAAAAACAGCTGAATCACATTGATTCAATAACATAAGCTACAATTTTTCACAAAGAAATACTTTTGAGTATGTGTATATTTGCAGCTTATTCCACTGAAAGCGAGAGAATATAAACGCGTATTTCATCCACGAGAAGCATATATTTCTGCTGTTGTCTGCTGTTGTTATCATAGGCAGTTTCCTTGACAATTAAAAAAATTATGGAGACACTCTGCTATACGAATATTTTAGCAAATGTAATTACTTTTGCTTCAAAAGCAAATGTGTTGAAGATTCTTTCTGTTTGTGGCTCAGATTTAGCAACAATAATGTGGAATTCGTTTCTTCAGTGTTGGGAAAGAGTTTTATCTCTTTTGACGACTTATTAGGACGTGAGTCAAGACACTCTCTGCTGCGAAAGTTGTTACCGTATGATAGCTGGAGCAACACCAGCGCTCCAAGCAGTGAGAAACCAGACAGTTACATAAGTCATAAGGATGTTTGTTTTCACTTATTTTCGACGTAATTAACAAATAGTTATTATATTTTTGCGTTCCATGCTTTAGAAAATTACTAAGAGAAATGAATTATCATGAAATACGTTTAAAAACAGCTTATTAGGAGGTCTGTGTGGTTTTCCTTGAGCTACAGTTGTGGTGGCTTATTTGATACGTTGAATGATATAGGTATTACATTGCATACCGTTTTCCTACGTTCCACAATCACTGATTGGGCTGAAACTGTACTGAACAAAACTCTGCTTTGTTGGGTAGATGTATGACGTCTTTCTAGAAAAGGTCGGGTCTTCTGGTATTTACTAGCATTTTTTGTTATTAAAGGAAAACGACTTCGTTCAGAAAATGTCTGTACATTAAAAGAGTATCATAAAAAAACTGCTTTACAAAGTACCGTTTCGTGCCTCCCAGGGTGCTTAGAAAACTAAATAATAACAAATGTGGTATCATTTTTAAGTTACTGTCGATTTTTGTGGCACTCAACACACCCCCTACAGTAAAAACTAAGCTACAAAACAATATAAACGTTAGTGGTGGTGGTTGTGGTTAGTGGTTAACGTCCCGTCGACATCGAGGTCATTAGAGACGGAGCGCAAGCTCGGGTTAGGGAAGGATTGGGAAGGAAATCGGCCGTGCCCTTTCAAAGGAACCATCCCGGCATTTGCCTGAAACTTTTTAGGGAAATCACGGAAAACCTAAATCAGGATGGCCGGAGACGGGATTGAACCGTCGTCCTCCCGAATGCGAGTCCAGTGTGCTAACCACTGCGCCACCTCGCTCGGTATAATAAACGTTAGTATTCGCATTCATCCGATATCGTATTCAGAAGTGTCGTTTGCCGGCCGCTTGGGTCGTTGCTCTCGCTGTGGGGAACAAAAACGAGGAGGAGTGTTGCGTCTGTCATCTTAGACTGTGGTTCAAAATTTCATAAAGCTTGATTACTGACTCATCACCGAGCGAGGAGGCGCAGTGGTTGGCACGCTGGACTTGCATTAGGGAAAACGACGGTTCAAACCCGCGTCCGGCCATCCTGATTTAGGTTTTCCGTGATTTCCCAAAATCGCTTGAGGCAAGTGCGGGGTGGTTCCTTTTAAAGGGCACGGCCGACTTCCTTCCCTAACCCGATGGGACCGATGACCTCACTGTTTGGTCCCTCTCCCAAATCACCCAACCAACTGACTCATCATTAACAGTTTAAGCCTTACCGAAGCCGAGTCTACACTCCTGTAAAGCGTGTCACAAATGTTCATAAGTGAGTCGAGTACAACTGTTCACTGTTTTGATAAATAGTTATTGTTCTACGTAATTCAGAGAGTGTATATTTATACACATTGATAGGATTGGAAGATACGTGCCTAACGAAGTCTTGCAGTCCTGATCACTACTGCACCGACGTTTGGTGACATAGGCGTGATACGAGCCTAAATACCCACATAAGAAGACGATTACAACACGCAAGAAGAAACCAGAGTATCGTGATTAGCCGTGCTCTTGCCACCGTTCTGGCTACACACTCCAGCACTGTGGTTCTCTCAAGTCGACGCAGGTTCTTATTATGCAGGAATTTCTGCGGGCCGGCCGCGGTGGCCGTGCGGTTCTAGGCGCTTCAGTCTGGAACCGCGGGACTGCTACGGTCGCAGGTTCGAATCTTGCCTCGGCCAAGGATGTGTGTGATGTCCTTAGGTTAGTTAGGTTTAAGTAGTTCTAAGTTCTAGGGGACTGATGACCTAAGATGTTAAGTCCCATAGTGCTCGGAGCCATTTGAACCATTTGAATTTCTGCGGAGTCAACGATGTTTTCCTTGGTAGTGAGACCGTTGATAGGCTGTGGAAGTTCAATATGTAACTGCGTCACCAGCGGAAGCAGCTTACAGGGAGTTGAAAACTTAGTTCGTCCAAAGAGTAACCGCTTCACAAGAAGACCGCATCTGGAAAGTGCTCACGCAAGAAGACATCGGGGATCGTAACCCGTCGCCCTACCATTGAGCAGTCTTCTACTACCACAAGTTAAGGCAATCATAGCACCCCTAACGGAGATGTCACAGACGCCATTGCAGAACTTATGGGCTGCGTATAAGAGGCTATCACTCCTACACGAGTAAGCACCTTGGCAGGGGCATGCAGCAGTACAGCAGAAGTATAGGTCACTCGCACTGATTATGATTCACTAGCGAAGAAGATAGACGTTCGATGCAAACAGATCAGCGAATTACTGTCTCGACAAAGTACCAACAGGGATAGAAACATTACCATGGCAGGCCCGGGAGTCGATCCTCCAATAACACTTGTTTTCCAATTCAGAACAGTCGGTATGCTGGTTTCATCGAAAGTTTGGTGAACATGCACGCAAGTGCTCAAGTTTATTCTTGTTCCCAAATGCGAGCGGCAGTCAGTCTTAGGCGCAGCCGACTGCTGGGCAGGATCACAGCATCTGTTTATTAATGACAGAATGCCCGGAATAAAGCATCTAGTAGACACAGGTTTCGATTTGAGCATATTGCCACGGGCGTCGGTGCACTGCCGTCGGCAACCGACTCCGTTCTGCTTGTCAGCTGCAAACAATTCCACAATATCATTCTATGGAACTCAGTGTGGAACTGGACTTGGGACTAAGCCGTGCCTTGATCTGGAACTTCGCAATCGCCGACGTTTCAGAGCCGATCATCGGCGCCGTCTTCCTGGCGTACTACCCACGCTGATGCCGGACGTGGCGAATTCTCGACCAGTGGACGGTGTGACCTGCCGAGCCACAACAGGATTCCGCTGCAGCACGGCCGTACGCAGCGCCAAACTGATCCAAGCGAAGGGCTGGTAAGTACACGTAAGACTCAGTCTGTCACTTTATTAAAACAAGGAATTATCCAATAGTTAAGTGGTCCCTGGTCGCCTGCATTGCATCTGGTTCCTAAGATGAGTGGAATATGGCGTCCATGCGGCGATTATAGAGCGCTTAATGCAATAACTGTGCCAGACCATTACCCAGTTCCATTGTTGCGAAATTGTAATCATGCTCTACATCAGGGGTGCTCATCTTTTTTTTTGGTTTGAGTTCTACAACATGCAATTTAGTCCATTTAGAGACTTGCCGACTTAAAAACTCATAAAGTTTTAAGCACAAAACAACACTGTAGCCAAAATTATCCATGTTAATTACAAAGAATACATAAAAGGTAATTTACTGTCTATTAAAACTTGTAGCCATACTTCTCAAGATACTACACATGTGAAAAAAATTGATATATACACCATCATAAATGTTGAAAACTTTTGATGCTTAGCTTTGCATATTATTGGCAAGTTTATTACAATCTGGTAAAAAATTTGTCAGAGTCAACTTTACACAGTCTCAAAGATGAGGATCAGTCAGTTTATTTCTACACTTAAAAGAGTTCACAATGTCCATCATTGGAAACGATACCTACGGTAGCTAATAAATTGGTCCAGAGGACGATAAAACATGTGATACCGTCTTTACTGTGTTAGGTTTTTACACTCACTAATGTCCAAAAGTTATTTTCATTGTACTCTGATTTTAAGATAATGTTACTTTGAAATTGAGTTATTTCCTCTTCAAGTTCAGTCTTAACGCAATAGAAAAGAGTATTCATTGTACTTTAAATATATTCCATATCCACTATTTGGAAAGTCTGTTCAAAAATGTTCAAAAGTGTGTGAATTCCTAAGGGAGCAAACTGCTGAGGTCATCGGTTCCTAGACTTACACGCTACTTAAACTAACTTACGCTAAGAACAACACACACACCCATGCCCGAGGGAGGACTCGAACCTCCGGCGGGAGGGGACGTGCAATCCGTGAGATGGCGCCTCTAACCACGCGGTGAAAAGACTCTGTCTTGACAGAACAGAGCTAAGGAAAGGTGGAAAGATTTGTCGTTCCCACACAAGGTCCAAAATCCTTTCTGTTTGCCTAACACATAAGGCGTTCCATCAGCAGTAACAGACACCAAGTTTCTGAATTTGCGTATCATATTTAGAAATGAAGAATCTGAAAGCATTGCAAAAACTTGTGAAGTATCTTTCAAGGTAAAAATTGTAAGCAAGTCTTCTTTTACACTGAAATTGTAAGCAAGTCTTCTTTTACACTGAAATCCTAAAATATCAGTCTTGCAAAAAATCATAACATGTGGTGAATCGACTGTATCTACTGACTCATCTAGATACAAAGAGAAAGACAGACAGGACTGTAAACTGTTATAACTTGACCTTTTATACTCTCCGCCATTATTCCACTTTTCTTGTTGCTGGCAGGACTTGACAGACACGTCTCTGGTGGCTGATACTATCTTTGACGACTTGTTTTTAAATGGGAAACAGGATTCACTAGCTGCCAAACAGCACGCCTTAGCCATCTGTGCCATCGTCAAATGGTTTTGCACGTTTCATCAGTACTTCTGATACGCAAAATGATGCTATGTTTGATGTACAAGCTTTATAAAAAAAAAGGCTGCTGTAATTGTAATTTACTTTTAAGCTTAGAAAGTTTCTTCCTCCTCAGCTCACTAATAACAGCTGCTTTCGATTCGAAGTCTTTGTCACTGTTCTAAAATTGCGTTCAGTATTTCCCATTTTAGGTATGTCTGAACTAGTATTATGCATCAAACGTATACACCTATATTTATGCGTTGTAATAAATACCTGTTCTTCCCACTCACCTGGGAAGTGGTATGTTTTTTTGTTTTGCTGCACTCATATCCTGCGAAACACTCATTGTCCACAAACTCATATTTTACAAAAACAGGTCATTCGGACAAAGGTTTTGAAAGATCGACTCATAAGGGCCTGACGATCGACCGGTCGATCGCGATCGACGGGTTAAGCACCCCTGTTGCACATGGTGTAAAGATCTATAGTGTGTTGGATTGTGTCTATAGCAGAAGAAGATATACCGAAAACAACAATTGTTACACCATTCAGGTTGTTCGAGAGGCTGTTTATGAGCTTTGGTTACACAATGCAGTCCAAAACTGGAAAAGATTTATTGATTCAGTATATTACGCTTCGGCTTTACCTACCTTGATTACACCTTGATCGTTTTGACCACCGAGAAAGAAGATCGACAACACCTCAGAGATGTATTCAAACGGTTGGAACAGTATGATGTCGTTCCGAACACTGTCAAATGTATATTTGGGCGACCTAAAGTCCATTTCCTCGGTCATCGTATCTGTTCTGCAGGCTCCCTTTGCACTGTGGCGGAATTGCTGCCTACGAGTGCCCACGAATAAAAAGTTCAAACGTCGCCCCAACCCAGTACAAAAGAAAATCGAGAAAAAATATAGATGCAATAAATTGCTAATAATTCGTGGGGAGGCGCAATGGATCTCAGTCTAACCTCCCAGAAGATAACACAAGTACTCGTCGGATCCTCGATAGTGACTCACAGCTTCTAACCACAAAACCATAGTGAACCACAAATCTAGGCAAACGTAGGGCGTTACCATTATTCTTGAACAATCAATATACAGTATAATTTGCTGTGGCTGTCGTTTCGTTGTATTGCGGCCAGCTCGCCGAGGATGATCTCTGGCGCACGTTGCTGCCACAGTCTAATGTGGTTGCTGCTGCCAGTGACCGCCACAAGGATGGTCTTTGCCGCTTCTGGGTCAATAGATTAGATTTACTTTCATTCCAATCGATCCGTAGTGAGGAGGTCCTCCAAGATGTAGAACATGTCAGAAAAACAACAATACATGACAAACATTTACAACTAAAACAAATAAGCTAATGTAACATTCCACAGGTCCCAAGTGGAATGATAACTTTTTTTTAGTGAACACTGTATGAAACAGTCGTTTTACAAATACTAATGCACTGAATTTAAAATAAAAAAGTTTATTTATAAGGTAATAAACGTGCAATACAACTACTATAATACTTATTTACAATGAACACATTACTGCACTATTACAACTGGTTACAATACTGGTTTTTCTAGAACATACACACTCACACTGAATTTAGTTACAAGAATTACAGCTTTACGACATTTTGCTGCTATCATAACAGATTGAAACGACCACATTACTTACGTAACGACACGAAACGTTTCGAAATTAATTTTGACACATTACAGGCCTCCTCCTCGTTTCAGTCTATTAGGAAGCGGCCAACTATATGACTTCAAACTCTATTTTAAATCCATACTCATCAGTATCTCATTTAGCATTATTCTAGTTAGTCAGGAATAGACGATCGCTTTAATGCTTTGGCATCACTGCCTCCTCCCAATTTTTACATATCTAGAAAAAGTGATCACAACCCTACTATAGTCTGTAATTCGTTCAAAGTTTTTAATGATTCATACTACCCGTAGCTGCAACAATCATCTTGCATTTCATAGCTCTGATATCTTTAAATACGAAATAACTCTGAATCTACTAGATAGTAACTATAACACATGTCTTTAATGTTAAAACATAAGGCATCAACAATTTGGCTACTATTAGCAAATTAAACTAAAATATGGCACGGTGTCGTTATTTCTGTGCCGGATGGCTTCAATGAGTAAATTCACTTCACTGGACTACAAAGTTCACTCTCTTCTTATAAGCTCAAGGTGTTCTCGCCTCAATTTCAAACTCGTTAGCTTTACGGGTTAGAGGTCGCTTAAGCCGATCTTCTGAAAGCACAAGGCTACTTCGGTATTTAACATATTTCTTAATTTCTTAGTAACTTCAGGTTTTTTAACTTTGCATCTCAGCACTCTTCTTTTGGGTTATTTCTGCGTACACTTTCTAATAGCATCCTTAGTTCTACTTATGTGTAACTCATCAGTAATCAACAACAAAAGTCCTCTCTCTTCTTCGGGTTTTAAGTCAATCTCTGTTTCATAGTTTTCACTTACTGTTTCTAACGAATATACAGTAAATATTTTATTCAAATCTTTCTCATCAACACTCTCAATATCTATATTGGTGTCCGGTTCCTCGTCAATAGATTTGTGCATACAGTAAAAGGCATACCGTTTTACTTCACTCAGGTGGTATTTTCCCACAACTTTATTTGAATCTACTTCTTTCACTGTTACTGTCGTAGTATGGGGCATTGCCTGACTCTTACATGTACCGTCATAAAAACGACCAAACTTTTTAATACTCTCATTTATTTTACTGCTTTTTAATGTGATTTCATTAAAACCTGGTCACCAGTCTCAAATTTAACCATCCTCACAGGCCGGCCGAAGTGGCCGTGCGGTTAAAGGCGCTGCAGTCTGGAACCGCAAGACCGCTACGGTCGCAGGTTCGAATCCTGCCTCGGGCATGGATGTTTGTGGTGTCCTTAGGTTAGTTAGGTTTAACTAGTTCCAAGTTCTAGGGGACTAATGACCACAGGAGTTGAGTCCCATAGTGCTCAGAGCCATTTTGAACCATCCTCACATTTTTATTCCATCGCTTCGATCTCATTTCCACGTTTTCCCGCAAGTTATTATTTACATAGTCTGTCATTGCATTTTCCCATCCTGTTTCCTTGGGTGGATACTCTTCCATATTTAACAACTGTTCTCCCAGAATCTTTCCTTTTAATATCTCCCTTGGACCTACTCCAATACTATCATGTAGCAGCTCATTCAATATACTTTCAAATTCACTAAGAAACGTGGCCCATTTATTATGCTTATGAGCACAATAGGTATGTTCTAAATATCCTAAATCCCTCATTACCCTCTCACTTGTGTTGGCTTGGGGTTGGTACCGGGCTATCAACCAATGTTTTATACCTTTATTCTGCAGAAATTCCTGTAAGTCTTGAGACACAAACTGTGCACAATGGTTGGAAATCAAGCCTTTTTGGTTTTCCTACTTTGGGTAGATATTCCTGCTGTAATATACGCATGATGATTCTACTAGTAGCTGCTTTTATGGGGTACAGTTTTACTAACTTAGACCATACTTTAAGAATCGCTAATACATATATTACACCACCACACCCACGAGGAAGGGGCCTGTAGATATCCATCGCTGAGAGATCCCATAGATGCTCTGGTATTATAGGATAAGACCTTATTTTACATCTTTCATTAGGATATTTCGCTTGTTGACATATGTTACAAGTCTAACTCTTTTCGCATTATCTTACTGATTCATTTATAATAGTAATAGTTTTAGATGTGAGCCAAACACTTCTTTACTCCAAAATGCCAGTACCTATAATGTACATACCATATTAACTGTCTCGCGTATGCTTGAGGAATACATACACGCCATCGTTTTAATCCTTTCCTACTTTTATTGAACAACAGACCATTATGGTATAACCACTGTTGTTTCCAATTACATGTGTCCTCAACCATTAACAGCTTAGTGTTTACTCTGTTTAACTAACCATCCCTTTGTTGATAATCCTTTATTCTACAGATTACTCCTTTTACCTCTTTCTCGTACTCCAACTGGTTATCTCTATACACGGTAAACCGACTCCGAATTTCTAAACTTTTAATGTCACCTTCCATACCTAATGGTAGCCGAGATACCGTATCTGTTACCTTGTTCTCTTCCCCTTTTATGTATCTTATCTCTAAACCATACTCCTCATGAAACAACGCCCACCTTCTTAAATAAGAATGCAACAACTTGCTCGCCATCAGAAATTATCGTGCTTTATGGTCCGAATAAAATTACCACCTTATGACCATACAATTGATACTGAAAGACTTTCACAGCCCAGACAACAGCTAATGTCTCCTTCTTTGTAGTAGAATAATTCCTTTTACAAGCAGGTAACGACTGCTATAGTCACATGAGCTCTCGTACCATTTTCTTTCTCGAGTTCCTCAAATACTTCACAATCGATTCCATATCCCGACGTATCCACAGCTATACAAAACTCCTTAGTTAAATCAAGGTCTTCCAACAATTTTGAATTACCTAATGAGTTCTTACGGCTTACCATTCACTCTGGCACTTTCCATCCCATAACCACTGTGCCCTCAATTTCAATAGTGCATTACGGTTTACGCAATTCATTATTTTACTAGGAATATACCATCTACAAAACCCTATTAACTCAAGAAAAGATTTCAATTGCTTCTTGTTTCTAGCTGGTGGGCAATTCTTAATTTCCTTTTATCTGGTCGGATACAAGTAGGGCTTACAATGGGTCCAAGAAATTTTATCTCGCTACAACGAAAATGCCACTTAGCGAATTTAACTGTAATACATTTAGCAGCAAGTCTCCTAAATATATGTTCTTCCCAGGCTTTGGAAATCATTAAAATATCGTCGACATGGATAAAAACTTTTTGTAACAACTCCTCTCCTAGTGCTAAATCCAAATCACGTATAAATTCCGCTACTGACACACATTAAATCCAAATCATTTCTCACAGCTTCATGCACACTTAATGCTATGGGATAAGGGGATTTTAAAAATATTTCATGTTTCTTAATTTTAACTTACACTCTTACCCTTCAATAACTCCAGGTCTTTCGCTAAATGCTACTTCATTTCTCATCAATATCATTTTTAGTTCACGCCTTTGCTCATACGTTAAGCCTGACGATTCTCAGCATTTTACATTAACCTGGTCATCTCAATTTGTTTCCTCTTTAATCTCATTTTCTTCATCCATATCTTCTTTCTTTATACCGCAGAACTTTTATCTATTTGGGTCTTTCAACCGTTACAGACTCCCTGCTCTTCCTCGTTACTCTTCTTGAATCTTACTCATCTTTGTACATTGTTAGCCTTGATGCACATTTCTTCTGTTTGCAACTCTAAAGCTACTGTGCATGCCTTTAACTAATCCATCCCAAGTAGTACAGGCAAAGTGATACCCGCTGCTACAAGCATAGATTGGTGTAATGCTTTTCCCGAAATATAAAAGACAACAGTACTTTCTCGTCAACTTTCCTGTCAGAAGCTGGTCTTAAAACTCGAAGCTGATCTGGCAGTAGCAAATACGGAATTAGAGCAGTTGAAAGATGAAGCTGGCAGAAGTTAAGTTAGGAATAGTGTAGATGACTGGACAATGGTTAAACCTACAAAATTAGGCAGGGGTTCAAAGGATGCTAAGTCTTCTAGCAACAGCTTTGTTGCTCTGAAGACTGTAGACAAGAGACTGAAAGCAACCCAAGCAGATCAGGAACACTTCCGCACATCAGAGAAAAAGGTGCAAGTTACTGCTAATGGTAGACAGAGGTACAAAAAGACCAAAAGAAGGTCCATCTGCCATGGAACAGTAGTGGCAAGAGAATTTCGTGGCAAGTACAAAGGTCCCGTTATAATGAATACCAGACAGCTTATACTTCTCAGGCAAATGTAGGGCTTAGCAGTGCCACTTCTCGTCTCATCATATCCCACATGTGCTCGATTGGAGAGAAGTCCGGAGATCTTACTGGCCATGGAAGTCGCTACACGTCTTGCAGAGCATACTGACTTTCAAAGGCAGTGTGTGGGCGATCGTTATCCACACAACAAATCACCTTCCTGTTGCAAGAACGGGAAAAGAACGCGTCTAACAAGACTCTGCAAGTACCGAGCGCTGGTTAGCGTCTCATGCAGAAAACCCAAATGTTAACGAGAATTGTAGCTTATCGCACCCCAGACAATAAGGCCAGTGTGTCTTGTACGAATGCACTCTGTGAGAAAGTGCTCACCAGGTCTGCGTCGTACGCGCAAACAACCATCACTTGCGCGGAGGCAGAATTTGCTTTCATCGCTGAAGATAACGACGCGCTGAAGACCGTAGCGCGCCATTCCAAGTGGCCATCTGACGGCACCAGTCGAACCGTGCACATCGATACTACGGCGTGAGAGGAAGACGGTCTAGATGTGTGCGTGCCCGTAGTCCAACTGTAATAACTGCTTCCCAACAGTTCGTGTTGTCACGTCTGGGCTCACAAGCCCTCATTTCTGTGCCGTGGCAGCTGTACGATCTGCCAGCGCTGCCTTTACATTACAATGATCCTAGCGGCCGTCTGTGCTGCATGGACGTCCAGAACTTGGTCTACGCATGTGAGAATGCTCACGTGGCCCCTGACACCAGCATGATTGCACAGATGATGCAGCACGTCCAACTTGTGCGACGGTTCTCCGGAAGGACCACCCTCCACTGGGAAGGCCACAATTGGACCCTTTTCAAACTCACTCAGTTGGCTGTAGGAAGCACGAGTGAGTCTGTGCGGCGTGGTTGCCTGCCTGCTTCAAATGTTTGCGCCACACTGAGCCTTTTGGCTGTGAGCATTCCCTATTAAAGGGGAGACACAGACAGCACTCTGGCAGCTATTCCACTACGCTAGCTGTTGGCGGACGACACTGAAACCATTATCAGTACATCTAATATCGCCCATCAAAATGCAGAGCTTCAGGAGTCGCCCAGCGTAGTGCGGCGATCACACGTGGATGTGATTGATGAACCACCTCTCATACGGTCGAACCACACACGGCTTGGTTTACATCTGAATGTTCGTGGTAAGAGGTTATTTGCACTATTAATTTCCATAAACATCCAGTGTGACCAGAGCACTCTCTGTCCTATCCCTATGATTTCCAATATTGTCACTAGACCTTTCTTAGGGTAAATGTTTCAGATAGACATAGCTGCCAAATAACCAGAAACAGTATAGTAACCAGTAGAGAATTAAAAAAAGAGAAGGAAACGGCAGCTTCGATGTCACAAAGAGATTTTGTGAAAGTCAATGTTTCCCTTCTTAACTAATGCTGATTGATGAGGATGATCTGTTGTTGGGTTTTGACCACGACGTTTAGATCACTTATTCGTAATGATGATCATATCTGTTTCATGAAAAAGAGATAGAGAAATAAATTGTCAATGGTTGTTGCACCATACCCTTGTTGGGAACGATACGGCAAGGAGCTGGACAGTAATAACTCGAAGTGCTTTCAATCATTACTTTCCGATATGAAACCAATATTGAAATCTCCATATAAAATGGCTTCCCAGTTATTTCTTATACGTCTTATTAGGACCCTCTCTAACTACTTCATCACTTATTAAAATTGCTGTTGGGGGCGTGTGGACTGTCAGAACCGCTACCTTGCACGTTCCATGTCTGTTACCGAGGTATGGCATTTAAAGACCTGTTCGGTGCAGTACTGGTTTAAGTCTATGACCTTAGAGTTTACTGAACTTTTTTCGGTGACTTCCAAATGATGTTCTGTTATGTGTAGCATATTTGTAGATATACCTTCAGTTTTTACAACTTACTGCAGTGATCAGAAAAGCTCATCCTTCTGAAATGCAAGGGTTGTCCAGAAAGTAAGTTTCGATTGGTCGCGAAATGGAAACCACAGTGAAAATCAGAAATATTTGATTTGCAACAGTTATCTACACCTTCCAGCTATTTTTCCATATAGTCGCCACTACGGCTTAGGCATTTGTCATAGCGTTGTACCGACTTTCCAATACCTTCGTCATATCGTCATAAAAGACAATCGCCTTTGCTTTCCACCAATCTCTATGGTGGTCTTCAGTTGGCTGTCTGTGCTAAAACGTTGCCTTCATAGCCGGCGATTTGTGTGAGCAGAGATGAAAATCAAAGGGAAGCAAGTCCCGGCTGTATGGTGGGTGATCAGACACTTCATACCGAAAACGCTGCAGGAGCGTCTTCGTCGCCCCTGCAGTGTGAGTCAGAGAACTGTCACGAATAAGGAAATGCATGACAGTTACGTTGCATGAAATCAGGCGAAATCTCTCGGAAGGCACCCATAGTTGGCGGGAGACACTATTCTTCTAGGCATCTTTACGTGGTCACTGTGTTCTCAGAACTGCAAAGTAGAACATGACGGGATCCGCAGACACACTAGAGACACTTCCCAGTACGTCTGTGAAAAACTTCATCGGATTTTCGCTGTGTTCTCCATTTCGCGACCGATTGGAACTTACTTCCTGGACACCCTTCGTAATAAGAATCTCATGTTTGGGTGAGAGAGTCAGAATGCATTATAACTCTTGCCCTTTGTGTTTAATTGAAGATGGCAGAACGAGGGGGATATAAAATGGAGCCCGGCATCAACAACAAAACATTTCCGATAAAGAGGAATTTGTTTCAGCGAATGTAAATTTAAATGTTAGTATTTTCTGAAGGTATTTGTCTGGAGTGTAGGCTTGTATGTAAGCGAAACGATCAACAGTTCAGAAAAGAAGAAAGTAGAAACTTTTGAAAAGTGGTAGTATAGAAAAATGCTGAAGATTAGATAGGTAGATCTAATAGGTAATAAGGAGGAAGTGAATCGAACTGAAGAAAAAAGAAATTTATGTCGCAACTCCATTAAAAGAGAGGACTGGTCGACAGGACACATCCTGAAGCTTGTCAGTTTGGTGCTGGATTGAATGTTGATGGGTAAAAGTCGTAGATGAGATCAAGACTGTATACTGTAGTCAGATTCAAATTGATGTAGGTTGAGGTAGTTATGCAGAGATGAAAAGACTTGCACAGGATAGACTAGTGTGAACAGCTGCATGAAACAAGTGTTCGAACTGAAGATCACAACACTACTTTTCTTCGTGGTATCTAAGAAGCTGCTGTTTCCTTTTTTTTTCTTTACTGGTTACTGTAACTGTTTCTGGTTATTCGGCAGCTACGTCTATGGGAAACATTTACCCTAAGAAAGGTCTAGTGACAATATTGGAAATCATAGGAATTGGACAGCGAGTGATTCTGGAAATTAATAGTGCAAATAACCTCTTACCAGGAACATTCAGATGTAAACCATGCCGTGCGTGGTTCGACCGTGTCAGAGGTGGTGCATCAATCACATCCACGTGCGATTGCCGCGCTACACTGGGTGACTCCTGAAGCTCTGCATTTAGATGTTCAGAGGAACGCGCCAGCCGTTACTCAAAGAGTGACGCAATACACTGCCGCAAAAGAAAATTAGTAGACCTGGGAAGACGACGTAGATTTGGATCCGATGATAGTATATTATGCCACGTGGGGGGGATAATAGATGTATTGATAATGGTTTCAACATCGTCGGCCAACAAAATGGTTCAAATGGCTCTGAGCACTATGGGACTCAACTGCTTAGGTCATTAGTCCCCTAGAACTTAGAACTAGTTAAACCTAACTAACCTAAGGACATCACACACATCCATGCCCGAGGCAGGATTCGAACCTGCGACCGAAGCGGTCTCGCGGTTCCGGACTGCAGCGCCCAGAACCGCACGGCCACTTCGGCCGGCCGTCGGCCAACAGATTTTATTGATTCGTATGGTGATTTAATACAATATACATATGATATAAGACAAGATTAAACCTTAAAGTCCGTGTTTTTTTAACCAGTTAATTAAGCTGGGTGCGAGAGTGAACAAGTCATCGGGAATTCCAGGGTATGAATGAAGCGGATAGCGTTGGACTAAATGTTCAGTTGTCTGCTCTTCTTGATTACATTCACACATTGATGAACTGATCTAGCCCCATTTGTACCTGAAGTAGCTACAACAACCATGTCCAGTTCTTAACCAGTTGAGGCGGCACCAAAGTTTCCTCGGTAGGTCAAAAGCTTTTGGCTTCTTTGTGGGATCAAGGTGATGGGCTCTTGTTCCCAATGTTTTTGTTGACCATTCGTGCTTCCAGCTTTCATTTAGATCAAAACCATCCGCGATGAGTTGTCCTGCAGTAACACTTACTGGTCTTCTTGATCGCAATCGATGCTGTTGCGGATGATAGAATTCCTAGTGCAGTGGTAGAGAAGGTGATGCAGAGATATTCTTGGCCTCCCTCAGTAAAGCTAGTTTCCGCCTTAAGTGAGGTGGATGGATGTGACTCAGTACAGCTAACCAGTGGCATGGGGTTGATTTGATGGAACCAGTAACGCAGCGCATTGTGTCGTTAAGTTTTGTGTCTACTGTACCTTCTTCACATAGAATATGCCCGCCAAGAGACAGCGTATTGGAATAGCTACCAGAGTGCTGTCTGTTATTTATTTATTTACTCGTTCGGCATCACAGAGGCATAATTTACAATATTCTTATCACTATATACTAAGAAAGAAAACAATATAATTCTACACTATATTAGATATGTTTTTGAGCCACTCTATGGCTGAGTCACTGAGTCTATGTATGTCCATGAGTTCACCACCGTAGCCATATACTTTGCACACGAGTAAATGGTCCATTGTCTGTATTTCACCGCACTCACATACAACGCTGTCTGCCAGGCCCCACTTGTTCATCAGGTGTTTACATCTCCCAACACTCGTTCTGACCCGGTTTAGAGCTGTCCACACTCTTCTTGGTAGGTTGAAGCCATCAATCTTCTTGTTCGGATCGTGTACTAAATTTTTGTTCTTAAATTCACTTGCCGACCATACTTCGTTCCAGGCCGTTCTCGGCTCAAAGGCTTGTAGTTCTTCACCGATTTTCCAAAAGGGTGATCTGGATTTAAGCCTGTTTGTCGGTGTCAGATCTTGGTGGATAGGAAGGTCCGGGTTGTCTATAATTTTCCTGTAGGTTTTTAGGGCTAGCTGTGATTGCCTGATTTCTGGAGGCTCTATGTTCGCTAGTACAGGAAGCCATGCACGGGGGGTGGCCCTGAGTGTTCCCGAGAGTGCTGTCTGTGTCTACCCTTTAATAGGGTAGCACTCGTGCTTCCTACAGCCAACTGAGTGAGCTTGAAAAGGGTCAAATTGTGGCCTTCCCAGTGGCGGGTGGTCCTTTCAGAGCACTGCCGCACAAGTTGGACGTGCTGCGTCATCTGTACAATGATGCTGGTATCAGTGGTCACGTGAAAATTCTCGTATCTGTGAACGAGGTTCTGGACGTCCATGCAGCACAGACAGCCGCTAGGATCATCGTAATGTAAAGGCAGCGTTGACAGATCGTACAGCTGCTACGGCACAGAAATGAGGGCTTTTGAGCCCAGACGTGACAACACGAGGGGTTGCGAACCGGTTATTAGCACTGGGACTACGGGCACGCACACCTCTAGCGCGTCTTCCACTCACGCCGCAGCATCGACGTGCACGGCTCAACAGGTGCCATCAGAGGTCCGCTTGGAATGGCGCGCCACGGTCTGCAGCGGGTAATTTATCTTCAGCGATGAAAGCAAATTCTGCCTCCGCGCAAGTGATGGTTGTTTGCGCGTACGACGCTGACCTGGTGGGCACTTTCTCAAAGAGTGCATTCGTCCAAGACACACTGGCCTTATGGTCTGGGATGCGATAAGCTACAATTCTCGTTAACATTTGGGTTTTCTGTGGGGGACACTAACCAGAGCTCGGTACGTGATTTGTTAGACCTGTTCTTGTAACAGGAACGTGATATGTTGTGGATAAAGATCGCCGCCCACACACTGCCTGTGAAACTCAGTATGCGACTTCCATGACCATCACGATCTCTGGACTTGTCTCCAATCGAGCACATGTGGGATATGATGGGACGAGAAGTGACACCGCTAAGCCTTATAGTTGCCTGAAAAATACAAGTTGCCTGGTATTCATTACAACGGGACCTTTGTACTTGTCCTGAAATTCTCATGCCACTACTGTTCCCTGGTAGATGGACCTTCTTTTGGTCTTTTTATATCTCTGACTACCATTAGCAGGAACTTGGACCTTTTTCTGTGATGTGTGAAAGTGTTCCTGATCTGCTTGGGTTGCTTTCAGTCTTTTGTCTACAGTCTCCAGAGCAATAAAGCTGTTGCTAGAAGACTTTTAGCATCTTTTGAGTCTCTGCCTGATTTGGTAAGTTTAACCACTGTCCAGTCATCTACTCGTGGTCTTGCGGTAACGTTTTCGCTTCCCGGGTTCGATTCCCGGCGCAGTTAGGGATTTTTCCTGCCTCGAGATGACTGGGTGTTGTTGTTGTTGTCTTCTTCATCATCATCATCATCTTCATCATCATCGTCATTCATCCGCATTACGGTCGGAGGAAGGCAATGGCAAACCACCTCCGCTAGGACCTTGCCTAGTACGGCGGTCGGGTCTCCCGCATCGTTCCCTACGCTCCTTGGAGTATGGGACCTCATCGTCATGAGTCATCTACACTATTCCTAACGTAACTTCTGCCAGCTTCATCTTTCAACTGCTCTAATTCCGTCTTTGCTACCGCCAGATCAGCTCCGAGTTTTAAGACCAACTTCACCTCTCCGTGGCTGCGGAGCCGTAAGAACTACACGTCTCGATTCAACCCGGTTGCTTCAGTCCGTCCAAAATTAAACGAGAGCAAAGTGCCGTGGTATTAGGGAAGCTCATCCTGTTCGGTAATCCTCGGAGGGACGGTGCGTGGAAAGTTTTTTGAACCGTTAATCGCCTACTGAGGGAAAGACAAAGAGAGAAGTCTTTATCGCCGGCCTGTCAGTGACGCACACAGACAAATGACTCGAGGCGAGCGCTAGCGGAACGGTTTTGCTTCACCTGCAGCAACAAGCCGGAACGGTAGCTCAGCGTGTTCGGTCAGAGGGCTGTGTGCTCTCTATAATAAAAAAAAACTGAGTCAAGGAATCAACGATCAACTTGAACAGATGTCTTGTGACGTCCGCCCAGACCAAACACAACGAACTATACCGTAAAAAAAAAAAAAAAAAAAAAAAAGGGAGGGGGCTGGCGCAGTAACTGAAACCCTGTGCGTCCGCAATATCCTTAGACCGCTGCGTTTCTGAGTTTATATAAAAAAAGGAATCCAAATTTAATGCATAAGTGAGGTAAAGATTGGCACTCTTTAGTTAATATGAGATAGGAATATTGTTTGGATACATAATAATTCGTGCGTCATAAGACGGTGGAATGGTTTTCTACGGCAGAATTTTGATTTCGTTATCTGTAATATCATGTTTTTGCATCGAATTCTGCAAGTATACTGCCTTTTTTCCCCTTGAAAGGTTTCTATTAACAATTTCTGGACTGGCATTGATGTCGCAAGATACAGAATGTATCACGGTAAATAGCGTAAACTAAGGGGGGTGAAAGTACGTGAATGAAAGAAACAAAAACGTTGCAGCAAACATGGGTCTGTAAACGAGCCTTTTGCGAGATATTTGTGTGGTTGCAACCCAACACTGACTTTAGGACGAATTATTGTTGTGTTAAATACAAATGTATCCGAAACGTAAACTTTTCGATTGGGTTATCACCTAACAGTGTTAAAATGACGATAGTCTACATCAATAATAAATACATACGACTTCAGCACATTTACTGTACGCTAGTTACCTTTTAAGCAGTGGTGATGAATCATCTGCTAATGTACTACAACCCGCTATAGCACAACACATTGTAAACATCGCACTAAACTTCTACCATTTCTCTTCGAATACGAGTTGGAAATGGGACTAAAGTTACGCCATTTCTCTTTGAATGCGTGCTGGTATGCAAATAGAAACGGACTAAAACAAGTTTTTTAGTGCTCTCTCCACGATAACTAAAAACATTTGTCAAATAGTGAAATGGTGGTCAGCTGTGCTGCTATCAACTCAGAGATGGAACGCAGCTGTCTGCTTTCGAAGTGCATGCTCTGATGTGACGTCATTCCTGCCGGCACTAAGGGTGCCATGTTGCTCACAGCTGCAGCTCAGTAGTTTTCTTTGAAAGTGCATATAAAGTATGTGCAAGCAATTTGGCGCAATCTGTAGATGATATGCTAAAATGGTTCAAATGGCTCTGAGCACAACAGGACTTAACATCGGAGGTCATGAGTCCCCTAGAACTTAGAACTACTTAAACCTATCTGACCTAAGGACATCACACACATCCATGCCCCAGGCAGGAGTCGAACCTGCGACCATAGCGGTCACGCGGTTCCCGACTGAAGCGCCTAGAGTGCCCGCATCTCATGGTCGTGCGGTAGCGTTCTCGCTTCCCACGCCCGGGTTCCCGGGTTCGATTCCCGGCGGGGTCAGGGATTTTCTCTGCCTCGTGATGGCTGGGTGTTGTGTGCTGTCCTTAGGTTATTTAGGTTTAATTAGTTCTAAGTTCTAGGCGACTGATGACCTCAGCAGTTGAGTCGCATAGTGCTCAGAGCCATTTTTTGAAGCGCCTAGAACCGCTCGGTCACAACGGCTGGCTGATGATAGGCTAAAGAGGCCCTTTTCCAGTAGATCTTTGGAGGAGAAAGTGAGGGTTACAGAGTCAAGTAGATCTATTCCAAACTTAAATCTAACGAGGACAAGGCGTGGGGTGGGGCTCACTGATTAGGTGCAAAGTATACGGGTAGAAGCAGCTTCTTGGAATATTCCGTCTGAGTGGGACGTAGGAAAAGGTAAGACACACACTAAATATTTACGAGCAGAACTTCGTTAAGATGACTACGCTTGTGGTTGTAAAAGAAGAGAGTATACGAGGAAATTTAGTATGACAGTTTAGGAAAAGAGTTGGATCTGCGGGTATCATGTCCGCAATGCACTTTTTTGCTTTCCATGTTTGATGTTCATGCGTGGGATACAGGGGGAGTTAGAGATCTAGGAAATATTCATGGTTTAATAAGAAACGTAGCAGAAATCATAAATATATAGACAACACACTTGATCTTAGTGCCTTCGGTAAAGCCAACATCGCAACAATGTTAAGTCGCACCGATCACGACGACATAGTGAAACACACCCTATTTGTTTTTGTAAGATTGTAGCACATTTGCACGAGGGTCCACCGTGTTCCACGTGTCGTCCTCGCATTTGGATGCAATACTGCACTCGTCTCTCTTGGGAACAACCCCTGATCATGTCGTAGATCTTGGTAAGACTGCTCACTTCGGCGCTCCACGTCAGATGATGTTGAAGGCTAAGGTACAAGTACTGCTCAATTTTTCCACCTTAGACCGCACTGGAGAGCCAGATATCGTCTTACATGAGCTGCAAAATGTATCAGTGACACTTCCTGCATCTACGACATTCCCCAACCACAGGTTCATCTACATCTACATCTACATCCATACTCCGCAAGCCACCTGACGGTGTGTGGCGGAGGGTACCTTGAGTACCTCTATCGGTTCTCCCTTCTATTCCAGTCTCGTATTGTTCGTGGAAAGAAGGATTGTCGGTATGCCTCTGTGTGGGCTCTAATCGCTCTGATTTTATCCTCATGGTCTCTTCGCGAGATATACGTAGGAGGGAGCAATATACTGCTTGACTCTTCGGTGAAGGTATGTTCTCGAAACTTTAACAAAAGCCCGTACCGAGCTACTGAGCGTCTCTCCTGCAGAGTCTTCCACTGGAGTTTATCTATCATCTCCGTAACGCTTTCGCGATTACTAAATGATCCTGTAACGAAGCGCGCTGCTCTCCGTTGGATCTTCTCTATACCTTCTATCAACCCTATCTGGTACGGATCCCACACTGCTGAGCAATATTCAAGCAGTGGGCGAACAAGTGTACTGTAACCTACTTCCTTTGTTTTCGGATTGCATTTCCTTAGGATTCTTCCAATGAATCTCAGTCTGGCATCTGCTTTACCGACGATCAACATTATATGATCATTCCATTTTAAATCACTCCTAATGCGTACTCCCAGATAATTTATGGTATTAACTGCTTCCAGTTGCTGACCTGCTATTTTGTAGCTAAATGATAAAGGATCTATCTTTCTGTGTATTCGCAGCACATTACACTTGTCTACATTGAGATTCAATTGCCATTCCCTGCACCATGCGTCAATTCGCTGCAGATCCTCCTGCATTTCAGTACAATTTTCCATTGTTACAACCTCTCGATACACCACAGCATCATCTGCAAAAAGCCTCAGTGAACTTCCGATGTCATCCACCAGGTCATTTATTTATATTGTGAATAGCAACGGTCCTATGACACTCCCCTGCGGCACACCTGAAATCACTCTTACTTCGGAAGACTTCTCTCCATTGAGAATGACATGCTGCGTTCTGTTATCTAGGAACTCCTCAATCCAATCACACAATTGGTCTGATAGTCCATATGCTCTTACATTGTTCATTAAACGACTGTGGGGAACTGTATCGAACGCCTTGCGGAAGTCAAGAAACACGGCATCTACCTGGGAACCCGTGTATATGGCCCTCTGAGTCTCGTGGACGAATAGCGCGAGCTGGGTTTCACATGACCGTCTTTTTCGAAACCCATGCTGATTCCTACAGAGTAGATTTCTAGTCTCCAGAAAAGTCATTATACTCGAACACAATACGTGTTCCAAAATTCTACAACTGATCGACGTTAGAGATATAGGTTTATAGTTCTGCACATCTGTTCGACTTCCCTTCTTGAAAACGGGGATGACCTGCGCCCTTTTCCAATCCTTTGGAACGCGACGCTCTTCTAGAGACCTACGGTACACCGCTGCAAGAAGGGGGGCAAGTTCCTTCGCGTACTCTGTGTAAAATCGAACTGGTATTCCATCAGCTCCAGAGGCCTTTCCTCTTTTGAGCGATTTTAATTGTTTCTCTATCCCTCTGTCGTCTATTTCGATATCTACCATTTTGTCATCTGTGCGACAATCTAGAGAAGGAACTGCAGTGCAGTCTTCCTTATGACATTATGTTCACTCCTTGTATTCCATCACTTTCACTCGTTACTCCGCCCTTTCCATCACTATGTCTTCCCTGAATTCCATTGTTGTCCAAGCCTACAGTATAAATCTGTCTGCATGTACGACGGCCGTTCAGTAAGTAATGCATTTTTTTTTCTGAAAGCAGGTCGGTTTTCCTCGCGATTCCAATACATTCCTTTATTCTTCTTTCTTTTTGCTACAGAACTCTATTTTGCAACATAGTCTCCGTTTAGCGCGACCTGCTTTCAGGAAAAAATGCATTACTTACTGAACGGCCGTCGTACATGCAGACAGATTTATACTGTAGGCTTTGACAACAATGGAATTCAGGGAAGACATAGTGATGGAAAGGGCGGAGTAACGAGTGAAAGTGATGGAATACAAGGAGTGAACATAATGTCATAAGGAAGACTGCACTGCAGTTCCTTCTCTAGATTGTCGCACAGATGACAAAATGGTAGATATCGAAATAGACGACAGAGGGATAGAGAAACAATTAAAATCGCTCAAAAGAGGAAAGGCCTCTGGACCTGATGGGATACCAGTTCGATTTTACACAGAGTACGCGAAGGAACTTGCTCCCCTTCTTGCAGCGGTGTACCGTAGGTCTCTAGAAGAGCGTAGCGTTCCAAAGGATTGGAAAAGGGCACAGGTCATCCCCGCTTTCAAGAAGGGACGACAAACAGATGTGCAGAACTATAGACCTACATCTCTAACGTCGATCAGTTGTAGAATTTTGGAACACGTATTGTGTTCGAGTATAATGACTTTTCTGGAGACTGGAAATCTACTCTGTAGGAATCAGCATGGGTTTCGAAAAAGACGGTCATGTGAAACCCAGCTCGCGCTATTCGTCCACGAGACTCAGAGGGCCATAGACACGGGTTCACAGGTAGATGCCGTGTTTCTTGACTTCCGCAAGGCGTTCGATACAGTTCCCAACAGTCGTTTAATGAACAAAGTAAGAGCATATGGACTATCAGACCAATTGTGTGATTGGATTGAGGAGTTCCTAGATAACAGAACGCAGCATGTCATTCTCAATGGAGAGAAGTCTTCCGAAGTAAGAGTGATTTCAGGTGTGCCGCAGGTGAGTGTCATAGGACCGTTGCTATTCACAATATACATAAATGACCTGGTGGATGACATCGGAAGTTCACTGAGGCTTTTTGCA
Organism: Schistocerca serialis cubense; assembly: GCF_023864345.2. Taxonomy (NCBI): domain Eukaryota; kingdom Metazoa; phylum Arthropoda; class Insecta; order Orthoptera; family Acrididae; genus Schistocerca; species Schistocerca serialis. Next base: position 646,910,813 of record NC_064643.1, read on the forward strand.
GATGATGCTGTGGTGTATCGAGAGGTTGTAACAATGGAAAATTGTACTGAAATGCAGGAGGATCTGCAGCGAATTGACGCATGGTGCAGGGAATGGCAATTGAATCTCAATACAGACAAGTGTAATGTGCTGCGAATACACAGAAAGATAGATCCTTTACTGTTAGGGGCTTTATGCCCGCATGGTACCAGTCAACTGATCGACGCTGGAGCCAACGCCTCGCTGCATCAATAACCTCCTCATCATCTACGTACTGCTTCCCGCGGGATGCATCCTTCATTGGGCCAGACAGATGTAAATCGGAAGGTGCGAGATCCAGCCTGAAGGGTGGATGAGGAAGAATAGTCCAATCAGTTCTGTGAGCTCCTCTCAGGTTCGTAGACTTGTGTGAGGCCATGCTTTGTCTTGGAGAAGGGGAAGTTCATTTGCATTTTCGTGGCAATGAACATGCTGTAGTCGTTTCTTAAATTTCCTGACGGTAGCAGAGTACACTTCAGAGTTGATCGTTGAACCATTGTAAGTGGGCTGTTTAGGTTTTTATGGTGGTAACGCCACGTAGCGCTCTGTATGAAAATCACTGACTATGCTGAGTGCAGTCTGTGGCTGGTTGGACTCATTGTTGGAATATTCGCCTGTGTAGTGTCGGGCAGTTGGAGGTGAACAGCGCGTAGCGTTGGGCAGTTGGAGGTGAGCCGCCAGCAGTGGTGGATGTGGAGAGAGAGATGCCAGAGTTTTGAGAGGTTGTCTGCCAGAAAAAGAAAATTTGTAAAGATGATTGTCATGAATTGATGGATATATATGATGACTTTTGAACATTATTAAGGTAAATACATTGTTTGTTCTCTATTAAAATCTTTCAATTGCTGACAATGCCTATCAGTAGCTAGTGCCTTCAGCAATTAGAATCTTTTATTTAGCTGGCAGTATTGGCGCTCACTGTATTGCTGTAGTTCGAGTAACGAAGATTTTTGTGAGGTGAGTGATTCATGAAAGGTATAGGTTATTGTTAGTTGGGGTTGGGTTGTTTGGGGAAGGAGACCAGACAGCGAGGTCATCGGTCTCATCGGATTAGGGAAGGACGGGGAAGGAAGTCGGCCGTGCCCTTTCAAAGGAACCATCCCGGCATTTGCCTGGATTTAGGGAAATCACGGAAAACCTAAATCAGGATGGCCGGACGCGGGATTGAACCGTCGTCCTCCCGAATGCGTATTGTTAGTCAGGGCCATTCTTTTGTAGAGATTATTGAAAGTCAGATTGCGTTGCGCTAAAAAATATTGTGTGTCAGTTTAGTGATGGTCACGATAAGTAAAGAGAGAACTGTCTGAGTACGTTCAGTTTTACTCAGCTGTCTTTTTTAGTAGCACAGTCATTCATAATTTTTCCAAGGGGACGTTTCACCATGAGGGAGTACATCAAAAAAATAACACCATCGGAGCCCCAGAAGACTGTCGCCATGATTTTGCTGCGTGAGGGTGTGGTTTTGAACTTTTTATTCGGAGGAGGAGTGGTTTGGCATCACTCCGTGGACTGTCGTTTTGTTTCCGGTTCGAAGTGATGAACCCATGTTTCATCGCCTTTGACGATATTCGACAAATAATTGTCACGATCAGCCTCATAGTGTGCAACCAACTTCGCAGGCATGGTCTTTCGTTGTTCTTTGTGGTCTTCAATTAGGCGGCGATGACCCCAGTGGGCACCCACCTTTGAGTATCCCAAATGGTGGACAAGTGTGTCAGCACTACCAAAAGAGAAGTCCAGCTGAGAAGCGAGGTGTTTGAATGAGAGTCTCTGCACGCTCCAGTATTGCAGGAGTCACAGCTGTGTGCGGCGGCCCGGTACGCGAGAGATCAGACACGTTTGCGCGACCTTGTTGCGATAATGACAGACGCCTCGCCCAACGATTCACCGTGCTTTTGTTCACTGCCAGGTCTCCGTAGACATTCTGCGAGCTACTATGAACATCAGCGAGCTCCCGGTTTTCCGCCAATAGAAGCTCTCTGCTTCGAACGCAGCCCTGTGGCAGACGCCGATTTGAAGGCTACATACAGCGCCACCACCTATGGGAAATTTATGGAACTATAAACTACAAGGGCTGAGGCAGGAACATTTCACGACGTGCCATAACAAATTCCGCATTTTTGCAACGGAAAGTGGCCGAGAAAAAAAGTGTTGCATTACTTACTGAGCAAACCTCGTATAATTGTCCCAACTGTTCTCCTGTTCGCAAACAAATGTAAATCTTGGTAATTGATATTACAGCTGTTACCGACATTATGATTTTTAAATGCGTACAAGACCTGTTGTAACATATGTCTGTGGATGACAAAATATGAAAAGTGTTCGTTTAGATGTCTTCCCTTACGGACCCAACTTCACAGGATAAAGCATTGTTCCCGCGCTCCGTATGTGAATGGAGCGGGAAAAATCCTAATAGCTGGCACGATGATGCGCACCCTTTGCCATGCACTTCATAGTGGTTTGTAGAGTACAGATGCAGGTGCAGAAGTTCACATGTGGAATAATCGTGTGACTGATGATCACGTTCACTGGACATTCTGCAGTCGACACGTACGACGTCTTTAGATAATGAAAATCTCCTTATCAAAAGCAGAACCGTTGTCAAAATAAGATCGCTCCGTTCGCCTATGAGTTGCGAGAGCAGCACTTGGCGACGTCGAATGCTTACGTGTTCTTTGGTTTCCGGAAAGCGTCGCATTTAGTGGCTCACATTCGCTTATTGAACTAAATTCGAGGTTGTCAAATCTTTATGACTGGACTCAGGACCCCAACACCACACATCGTCCTTACTGAGCGAAATGGTTAGATATAAAAGTAATTTCCCGATCACTGGAAACAGAACATCCACGCTAATTGCAGGGACAGAGAGTTGACCATGAACATGAATGTGACGTACTGTTCATAAATTAGTGGAAAGATCCATTACTTTCCGATTACATTGCAGGTGGTAAATGTCTAGGAACAGTAATATACGTAAAAATATGTGGGAACAACCGCCCGGAACAACCTAAATCTCCCTGTTCTGACCCTAGAATTCCAGTCGGCCCCAACCGACCCCCATGTCATCCTCTGCAATGGCGTCACTGGATGTGGTATGGAGGGGCATGTGGTCAGCACACAGCTCTCATGGTTGTTATGGGCTTTCTTGAACTTGCAACCGCTACTACCTGGTCAAGTAGCTCCTCGGTTGTCCTCACGAGGCTGAGGACACCCGATACCAGCCCTCCTACAAGGAAAAATCCTTGGCAGTACCAGGGCTCGTCGAACCTGGGTCCTCTGCATAGTAGGCGGACGGCCTTAAATCCAGCAACGAAGCCATAGGAGTTGTAGGGGAAGCAGGTGCTGAGCTGAGATGCACTTGAATATTCCAAAGGAACTGTAATTCTGAGTACCATTGTTCATCACTTTACCAGATATGATTAATAAAGAAGATCTACATCTACATCCATACTCCGCAAGCCACCTGACGGTGTGTGGCGGAGGGGATCTTGAGTATCTCTATCGGTTCTCCCTTCTATTCCAATCTCGTATTGTTCGTGAAAAGAAAGATTGTCGGTATGCCTCTGTGTGGGCTCTAATCTCTCTGATTTTATCCTCATGGTCTCTTCGCGAGATATACATAGGAGGGAGCAATACACTGCTTGACTCCTTGGTGAGGATATGTTCTCTTGCAGAGTCTTCTACTAGAGTTTATCTATCGTCTCCATAATGCTTTCACGATTACTAAATGATCCTGTAGCGAGCGCGCTGCTCTCCGTTGGATCTTCTCTATCTCCTCTGTCAACCCCACCTGGCACGGATCCCACACCGGTGAGCAGTATTCGAGCAGTGGGCGAACAAGTGTACTGTAACCTACTTCCTTTGTTTTCGGATTGCATTTCCTTAGGATTCTTCCAATGAATCTCAGTCTGGAATCTGCTTTACCGACGATTAATTTTATATGGTCATTCCATTTTATATCACTCCTGATGCCTACTCCCAGATAATTTATGGAATTAACTGCTTCCAGTTGCTGACCTCCTATATTGTAGCTAAATGATAAAGGATCTTTCTTTCTATGCATTTGCAGCATATTACACTTGTCTACATTGAGATTCAATTGCCATTCCCTGCACCATGTGTCAATTTGTTGCAGATCCTACTGCATTTCAGTACAATTTTCCATTGTTACAACCTCTCAATATACCACAGCATCATCCGCAAAAAGCCTCACTGAACTTCCGATGTTATCCACAAGGTCATTTATATATATTGTGAATAGCAACGGTCGTACGACACTCCCCTGCGGCACACGTCAAATCACTCTTACTTCGGAAAACTTCTCTCCATTTGAAACATCCCCTTTGAAAAATTAATGAATTTCTGTGCTGATAAACCTCTACGTTATTTGATTTTCAAACAGCTGAGCAAATCTGAACGTGCTCAGACATTACTCTCTTCACTTATTCTGATGAACACTAAACTTACACACAATATTTTTATCGCAACGCGATCTGACTTTCAATAATCCCTACAAAAGAATGGCACTTACTAACAATAACCTATACCTTTCATGATTCACTTACCTCACAAAAATCTTCGTTACTTGAACTACTGCAATACAGAGAGAGCCAATACTGGCAGCTAAATAAAAGATTATAGCTGCTGAAGGCACTAACTACTGATAGGCATAGTTAGCAGATGAAAGATTTTGATAGAGAACAAAAAATGTATTTACCTTAATAATATTCCAAAGTCATCATATATATACATCAGTTCATGATATCCAGTATTACAAATTTACTCTATCTGGTGGACACACATCCAGATCGTCCACTCTTAAAATTCTGTCATCTCTCTCCCAACATCCACCACAGCTGGCGGCTCACCTCCAACTGCGCAATACTACGCGCTGTTCACATACAACACATCCAACTGCCCAACACTACAATAGCGAATATTCCAACAATGCCAACCAGCCACAGACTACACACAGGACAGCCAGTGATTTTCATACAGAGCGCTACATGACGTTACCAACATAAAAACCTAAACAACCTACTTACATAGCCCCCATACTCCCCAAAAAAAAATTAACAAATTATTTTGGGCAGTGGCCAATACAGATTTGAAAAAAATTTTCATAATTACAATAACAAAGATATCAAATGCACACACTTATTGATACAATGTTGGTCAAAAGCAAAAATTGTAGTCGTAAAGACAGTCCTGATCATTCATCACAATAGTAATTACAGTTTTCTTTATTTTCTCAAAGTCTGAGCAGTAATAGAAAATGCACAAGGAAGTAGTGGATTTCCATGCAGTCTTGAAGACAATGCTGACTCTTGACATGCACACAGGTAACGGGCCACAACAGAGCAAACCCATCGCAGAGTCAGTCAAAGTTTTGAAGAATATTGGTAGGTAGGTCATCACAGAGCAGACTCACTGTAGTCCTGGTAGAGATTATGGCATTGTTGTGCCACCAGAGCTGCAAACCCACTGCACTCCTTGTAGAAATAATGGTATTTGTGCACCATCAAAGGTGTAGACCCACTGTAGTCCTTGTAGAGACGGCCAGCAGCCATCTGTTGCGACTGTGTAGGTGCACAAACACCTTCAAAGAGTCTTGCGGACAATATAGCAAGTCCATAAACCACCACTTGTACACTCACTAAGTTTTTGGAATTGTCCTTAGAACCAGCAATGCTGTTAACCAGTCCCTTGCTGAATTATTAACACACGTGCAAACACTAACAGTCCCAACTTCTCACATATTGTGCATATATGATGACCAACAGAAACGTGTGCAGTGAAATGAAACTTAATTTGAAGAACTGGTGTCTGTACAATTATAAATTTACGACATGAGAATAGAGTTACAAAGGTTCAAAATACATCATTAAAAAACATAACAATACAGATAACATTTGTAGTAATATGGGCTTTACAAAAAAATCGAAATAACATATACATCAATGTTACAGGAATTATGGCATAAGTAAATAAATAAAATAATAAGAATAGTTTTCAAAACATTAATTTCACACATGAGCATAGAAACAGAATTGAATGTCAGAACATATTTACAAAGTAAATAACATAGTATTAGGAAAATTCAACAACATGGTATCAGATAAACATATAAAGACTCGAAGAACACAAATACACAAGGGTACACAAACAAACAGTGGGATAACACAAAAGGAAAGGACAAGGTTTGCTTTACTGCAGTGTTTTGCAAACAAAACTATCTCTTACTTCTTGGAGATCTCCCTTCGTTCATCATTATTCCCGAAAAGTCCTACCTATACCTGTTGTCCCTAAGCCCTACTGTTTTGTTCATATCCTCTGAGAGGCACCCACATGCCTTGCTCATACTGTGGCATCAAGCAGTCACGCCTGCAAGATGAGTGGTCTGCCAAGCAAGTGGATTTATTCTTACTTATTGCAAAACATCAATGTATGATTATGAGCTCTGTTGTTGTTGTGGTCTTCAGTCCTGAGACTGGTTTGATGCAGCTCTCCATGCTACTCTATCCTGTGCAAGCTTTTTCATCTCCCAGTACCTACTGCAACCTACATTCTTCTGAATCTGCTTAGTGTATTCATCTCTTGGTCTCCCTCTACGATTTTTACCCTCCATGCTGCCCTCCAATACCAAATTGGTGATCCCTTGATGCCTCAGAACATGTCCTACCAACCGATCCCTTCTTCTGGTCAAGTTGTGCCACAAACTTCTCTTCTCCCCAATCCTATTCAATACTTCCTCATTAGTTATGTGATCTACCCATCTAATCTTCAGCATTCTTCTGTAGCACCACATTTCGAAAGCTTCTATTCTCTTCTTGTCCAAACTATTTATCGTCCATGTTTCACTTCCATACATGGCTACACTCCATACGAATACTTTCAGAAATGACTTCCTGACGCTTAAATCAATACTGGATGTTAACAAATTTCTCTTCTTCAGAAACGCTTTCCTTGCCATTGCCAGCCTACATTTTATATCCTCTCTACTTCGACCATCATCAGTTATTTTGCTCCCCAAATAGCAAAACTCCTTTACTACTTTAAGTGCCTCATTTCCTAATCTAATTCCCTCAGCATCACCTGACTTAATTAGACTACATTCCATTATCCTTGTTTTGCTTTTGTTGATGTTCATCTTATATCCTCCTTTCAAGACACTGTCCATTCCATTCAACTGCTCTTCCAAGTCCTTTGCTGTCTCTGACAGAATTACAATGTCATCGGCGAACCTCAAAGTTTTTATTTCTTCTCCATGAATTTTAATACCTACTCCGAATTTTTCTTTTGTTTCCTTTACTGCTTGCTCAACATACAGATTGAACAACATCGGGGAGAGGCTACAACCCTGTCTTACTCCCTTCCCAACCACTGCTTCCCTTTCATGTCCCTCGACTCTTATAACTGCCATCTGGTTTCTGTACAAATTGTAAATAGCTTTTCGCTCCCTGTATTTTACCCCTGCCACCTTTAGAATTTGAAAGAGAGTATTCCAGTCAACATTGTCAAAAGCTTTCTCTAAGTCTACAAATGCTAGAAACGTAGGTTTGCCTTTCCTTATTCTTTCTTCTAAGATAAGTCGTAAGGTCAGTATTGCCTCACGTGTTCCAGTGTTTCTACGGAATCCAAACTGATCTTCCCCGAGGTTGGCTTCTACTAGTTTTTCCATTCGTCTGTAAAGAATTCGTGTTAGCATTTTGCAGCTGTGACTTATTAAGCTGATAGTTCGGTAATTTTCACATCTGTCAACACCTGCTTTCTTTGGGATTGGAATTATTATATTCTTCTTGAAGTCTGAGGGTATTTCGCCTGTTTCATACATCTTGCTCACCAGATGGTAGAGTTTTGTCAGGACTGGCTCTCCCACGGCCGTCAGTAGTTCCAATGGAATATTGTCTACTCCGGGGGCCTTGTTTCGACTCAGGTCTTTCAGTGCTCTGTCAAACTCTTCACGCAGTATCATATCTCCCATTTCATCTTCATCTACATCCTCTTCCATTTCCATAATATTATCCTCAAGTACATTGCCCTTGTATAGACCCTCTATATACTCCTTCCACCTTTCTGCTTTCCCTTCTTTGCTTAGAACTGGGTTTCCATCTGAGCTCTTGATATTCATACAAGTCATTCTCTTATCTCCAAAGGTCTCTTTAATTTTCCTGTAGGCGGTATCTATCTTACCACTAGTGAGATAAGCCTCTACATCCTTACATTTGTCCTCTAGCCATCCCTGCTTAGCCATTTTGCACTTCCTGTCGATCTCATTTTTGAGACGTTTGTATTCCTTTTTGCCTGTTTCACTTACTGCATTTTTATATTTTCTCCTTTCATCAATTAAATTCAATATTTCTTCTGTTACCCAAGGATTTCTACTAGCCCTCGTCTTTTTACCTACTTGATCCTCTGCTGCCTTCACTACTTCATCCCTCAAAACTACCCATTCTTCTTCTACTGTATTTCTTTCCCCCATTCCTGTCAATTGCTCCCTTATGCTCTCCCTGAATCTCTGTACAACCTCTGGTTCTTTTAGTTTATCCAGGTCCCATCTCCTTAAATTCCCACCTTTCTGCAGTTTCTTCAGTTTTAATCTACAGGTCATAACCAATAGATTGTGGTCAGAGTCCACATCTGCCCCTGGAAATGTCTTACAATTTAAAACCTGGTTCCTAAATCTCTGTCTTACCATTATATAATCTATCTGATACCTTTTAGTATCTCCAGGGTTCTTCCATGTATACAACCTTCTTTCATGATTCTTAAACCAAGTGTTAGTTATGATTATGTTGTGCTCTGTGCAAAATTCTACCAGGTGGCTTCCTCTTTCATTTCTGTCCCCCAATCCATATTCACCTACTATGTTTCCTTCTCTCCCTTTTCCTACACTCGAATTCCAGTCACCCATGACTATTAAATTTTCGTCTCCCTTCACTATCTGAATAATTTCTTTTATCTCATCATACATTTCTTCAATTTCTTCGTCATCTGCAGAGCTAGTTGGCATATAAACTTGTACTACTGTAGTAGGTGTGGGCTTCGTATCTATCTTGGCCACAATAATGCGTTCACTATGCTGTTTATAGTAGCTTACCCGCATTCCTATTTTCCTATTCATTATTAAACCTACTCCTGCATTACCCCTATTTGATTTTGTGTTTATAACCCTGTAGTCACCTGACCAGAAGTCTTGTTCCTCCTGCCACCGAACTTCACTAATTCCCACTATATCTAACTTCAACCTATCCATTTCCCTTTTTAAATTTTCTAACCTACCTGCCCGATTAAGGGATCTGACATTCCACGCTCCGATCCGTAGAACGCCAGTTTTCTTTCTCCTGATAACGACATCCTCTTGAGTAGTCCCCGCCCGGAGATCCGAATGGGGGACTATTTTACCTCCGGAATATTTTACCCAAGAGGATGCCATCATTATGTAATCATACAGTAAAGCTGCATGCCCTCGGGAAAAATTACGGCTGTAGTTTCCCCTTGCTTTCAGCCGTTCGCAGTACCAGCACAGCAAGGCCGTTTTGGTTATTGTTACAAGGCCAGATCAGTCAATCATCCAGACTGTTGCCCTTGCAACTACTGAAAAGGCTACTGCCCCTCTTCAGGAACCACACGTTTGTCTGGCCTCTCAACAGATACCCCTCCGTTGTGGTTGCACCTACGGTACGGCTATCTGTATCGCTGAGGCACGCAAGCCTCCCCACCAACGGCAAGGTCCATGGTTCATGAGCTCTAGTACTCACAATTAAGCTACAAATTATTCTCATGTTTTAATATTATGCAACGGAAACGGATAACGCACATCTGACTATTAGTAATTTACACAACTCTGATTGTTCACTATGCGCTGGCAATACCACATTTTCTTTCTTACTCAACGGTTTTGATCAACACGTGGCCATCGCACTGAATGTGAATGGCGCACACATTATAAATTCTGGATATCATGACTACACACTATTCGAAGAACAAGGCCACCAATCTTTTTCTTTTCACTATCTTTTTTTATTCCGATAAATTCTATTATTCTATTATTACATTTTTATACAATAATTACACACGAGAAACTCAGCCCAGAGGGCATAGCTTTACATTGGTAATTGGTTATCTCATGGTCCCGTAATTATCTAACGGTACAGTGCACTTTCTGGATAGGATGGTGGATCTTTTGCTATTTCTCACACTTCGACTCTCACACCCATCAGCAGGAAATTTACTCCAGACCGAGCGGTACAAAAGGGAACGTGCATAAACCACTACCTCTGAATCTATCTTACTACTCTCCCATGCAACCCACACATACTTAAATTACATGAAATACATCACACTGGCAACATACAATACAACACAAAGAATAGTCACAACGCTATAATCATATCACTTTCAGCTTTCCCACTTCAATTAGTAGCCATCCCAGTTTCACACGACACTGCCCCACTTCGTAACTTTTCTTTCCTACTACGAACTCTGGAGGATATATGCACGTCTTCCTGTGCAATGCAAGACAAGTGGCGTTGCTGGATAGACAGCTGACTCACCTTGCTTCACCCTCAGAGTATTAGAGTTTGAATCCAGCATCACACGGAAACATAACACGCAAAGTAATATTAAGAACATATTCGTCACACACACGAGTCCTCAACTGATACCATGAACGAGTACTTCTCTTTATCCTTTGTCTCATACACAGATTGACACTCACACAGTACTCACCACGTGGAAGTACTCGTCTCTAATTTCAAGTCCTGCACACGCCATTTATTAAATATTTCCAACTTATAGTACACACGCCAGTAATTCGGCTTAACTTTAGCACTCGGAAGTATTTCAAGTTAGTACTAGCACTCGTAAGTATTCCAACTTAGTACTAGCATTCGCAAGTATTTCAACTTATTACTACACGTGGTTTCACTGTGACTGTTGGTCACTTCCGAAGATTACTACGATCCCCTTAATATTACCTGCCTGTCATTTAATTCTCCCCCCAAAAGTCCTGAAATAGAGAAATGATTATTCCAAACTACTCTTCAGTATTTCACATGCATACCACTTTCTCCACTCTTTTGTCTTTACGGAGCACACCTAAGACAGGTCTTACCAACACAAGACCCAGCGCCAGAGTACTGAAAGATGGCCGTTCTTCAGGTCATCTCACACCTCCGTCGAGGTGGAGGAAGACCATACTACCGTACTGGTCAGCCACATTTCAGGCGCTCAAAGCTCAGGTAAATTTCATCTATTTGGCTCCACCAAAGGTGACCAAAGGACCGTCTCAAAGATGATCATATATTGCACATTCACCATCTGCACTTAGCAGACGAACATACATTCATTCATTTCACAGATCTCACCAAACTGGATGTAGGGATTTGTTTTGTGGAGTGCACATGTGATCAATTAAATAAATAAATTGTCAGTCTTTCCTACACTGGTATCCGGCTTCGGTGAAATTGAGTTACTATTACAAAAAATATGTTGTTCTGACAAGACTAACGAAGAACGTTGTACCTATTTTCAATGTCGGGTGGTACTGTACCCTTTCACCACCGGCTACCCATGCAGAAAATAAATGGCACGGTACTATCCTTGCATTGCGAGTGTAGTTACGAACATTTTTTTTTCTTTAAGGCAACTGTATTCGAACAAACGTAGCAAGTCATCATAATAACCAGGAGGAGAACTTAGCCCCAGGTGACCTCAAATAGACGACCAAATACTGTTACTTTACCAAATTATTGACACAGTTATTTCATTATTGTACTCTTCACAATCCGGAGTAACGTACACATACCAACTTACATCAGTCCAAATGACAAATAAAACATTATATCATACAAACTAAAATACAGAAAAATTTGCTTATTTGCCGGGATCTCCGTTATTTTTTTTAGGAGTAATCCAAACTTCAGTAATTCTATAACAAATAAAAAAAATACTAATTGTACTCATGAAATTTTAAGTAGCTCACCATCCAAACACTGAGGAAGTAATCTGACATTCATAAATTGCGGGGTAATAATCTTTACACAGCGATGTCTAAATACAAAACGAAATCAACGAAAGAAAAAAATTGCGTACACTAGTTACATGTAGAATGTCAGGCTCTACACCATTACTCTAAAATGTAAGTCAAACTTACAGAGAAATTAAACTGAGGAAAAAAAAAACAAGTTACATACTGGTTACGTAATTTAGTCAATCTAAGACATCATGTCATACCTCATTAAATATCATTACTTAAGCAATTGCCACCACTACTCGACTGTGAGTTTAACCTTATCCTTGCCCACCAGTACAAATAACTGCTGCTGAGCTAGTCAGTCCATCAACTTTCATCAATACACACAGTAAATAGTTATCAATGATTGCTTGAATCCATCAGTAACTCTCGTATTTTACTCTACTGCTCATTTCTCTGTTGTTACATATTTAGACGACAAGAACTTGCATTTCGACTAGCCTCCGTTACACTTCAATGTGAACTATCACCACTGTGATAATGCAAATAAGTGGCTTCAGTCAACACACCAACAAGATTATTACTGTCCACGACATCAAAATACATCAGTTAATTCCGATATTTGTTGTGCAATGCAAACTCTTGTCCCCTGTGATAACCTTACTGACCAATGCAACAAGAGCCGCTACATTAGTATTTACAACACTGGCTAATAATTAAAGCATCCTTGTTCCAAATATTCTAATAAACATGCTACGTGAACTTGATAACCCAGAACAAACAAAAAAAAAACACACTAACTATTCTAAACACATATGTTAATGAAATACAATCACACTTGGAGTCCCTTCAGGAATAAAACATATAAAAAAATTTACACTATTACAAATACACTATTCCCTATCTTGCGAGTCACACGGAATCATTTCATTCTGTGATTTTCTTGGGGTCAAAAAGTTGCTCACAGTTTTCCTGGAAACACTGTCTCGGTGTCAAAGCTCTCCCATGGTTACCCGGACGAAAGTCTTTAGTCACTCAAATCGGCATTTTGATCAGGCGCTGAACAATAAACTGTATCTCACATTAAACACAAATGTCATAGTCACTCTCAGATTACCATCCACACGAATCTGGTCGTCCAGAAATGGTCCTACAACTACTATTACCCACGGTCCTGTCCTTTCAGTTCATGGTGTGTTTAAAAGTCTTAAGTTCCAACAAACAGCACTTATTACTGCACCAATTAAAGAAATGTCTCCTACTACAAATGCAAATGTCAATGTCCCACTTTAGTTTCTGGCGTTCTGACAATAATTAGTCACCAAATGACAACTGTCCTCTTTAAGTATACCAAGCGTCCCACATGCATTTTACAAAGCACACTTAACAAGTCACTCCCAAAAGTTTATGGATCCCACCATTGAGTGGTAAAGACAAAACAAAACAATTGTCCTGTCTGCTAAAGACAAAATATTTTCCACCACTCACAACGTGAAAACACCAGTCCTTCACTTTCCAACTTATTGAGACATACGAGCAGTCATCTTATTTTCACGGCTCCACAGTCCAGTACTAGTTAATAGCTGCTGTTAAAAAATCCCCGCCGGACTCTGCCGCACGTCGTTCATTCTACCGTCGCGCCGCCGCCGCGCGAGCCGTTGAGCAGAAAAACCACCCGCTGTTGCCTCTGCGGGATAATGTCTCCAGTCGTAAGGGTGTCGCAACTTATGAATGGCCAGTGGTAGGTGCGTGTCGCCCCAGGCCGTTGACCTGTTGTAGCGGGCACTTGGAGTGTACCCCGACAGACAGTGGAATGGGGAGTGCAGCGGCTCTGTCGCCTCTCCCATGCCAACGTCAGCTTGGCCTCCCGCATTTTTATGTAGGTACGGGCGCGTTCTGCGTGGGCACTTCAGAGCTACGACACCCAATCAGTCAGACCCATCCGTGCATCTCGCAACATTACAGACAAAAGGATATTCTTACTGTATTTAAATACTCATTTATTACATCTATGATCTATTAGATACATTGATAATAAAAGAATCTTTGTTCTAAAAAACATAAAATCATACACCCTAGTTTTCTACACATACAACATCAATATTAAGAACATATTCGTCACACATGCGAGTCCTCAACTGATACCATGGACGAGTACTTCTCTGTATCCTTTGTCTCATACACAGATTGAGACCCACACAGTACTCACCACGTGGAAGTACTCGTCTCTAATTTCAAGTCCTGCACACGCCATTTATTAAATATTTCCAACTTATAGTACACACACTAGTAATTCGGCTTAACTTTAGCACTCGGAAGTATTTCAAGTTAGTACTAGCACTCGCAAGTATTCCAACTTAGTACTAGCACTCGCAAGTATTTCAACTTATTGCTACACGTGGTTTCACTGTGACTGTTGGTCACTTCTGAAGATTACTATGATCCCCTTAATATTACCTGCCTGTCATTTAATTCTCCCCTCTAATAGTTCCTCAAGTAGAGAAATAATTATTCCAAACTACTCTTAAGTATTTCACATGCATACCATTTTCTCCACTCTTTTGTCTTTACGGAGCACACCTAAGACACGTCTCACCAACAGAAGACCCAGCGCCAGAGTACTGAAACATGCCGTTCTTCAGGTCATCTCGCACCTCCGTCGAGGTGGGAGAAGACCATGCTACCGTATTGGCCAGCCACATTTCAGGCGCTCAAAGCTCAGGAAAATTTCATCTATTTGGCTCCACCAAACGTGACCAAAGGACCGTCTCAAAGGTGATCATATATTGCACATTTACTATTTGCACTTAGGAGACGAACGTACATTCGTTCATTTCACAGATCTCACCAAATTGGATGTAGGGATTTGTTTTGTGAGAGTGCACATGTAATCAATTAAATAAATAAATTGTCTTTCCTACACTGGTATCTGGCTTCGGTGTATTAAGTGAAATTGAGTTATTATTACAAAAAATATGTTGTTCTGACAAGACTAACGAAGAATGTTGTACCTATTTTCAATGTCGGGCGGTACTGTAACCTTTCACCTCTTTCAAAATAATTATTTCCCATTGTAAAATACTCATTTTGGCCCAAATCTCTTTCATATAACTTCTCAATGCATTTTTATCCTATTCTTCATAACTCATTTTCTTATATAGCCTACCCCCTCTTAAGGCAACTTAAATCTACTGAGCTCAGATATATGTATATACTAAGGGACGACGCTATGCAGCAGCAAAAAAATTAACACAAACAGCAATGACAAAAAATGCAGCAGTGTATCTAAATTAGCAAAGCAGATGCAATATTACAAGTAATATAAGGCAATGTGCAGCAAACAAGAAAAATATATCAGTAGTGAAACTGACTTAACAGAGTAATACAAAGTGAAATTCAGTAGCACTATGCCTGGCAAACAGCAGTAGCAAATGCAAACTTATATCTAAACATAACAAATCCACAACCAGAAAAATAGTACACTAAAGACAACAATGCAGATAAGGGAAATGTCTATTCACATCTTAATGTCTATGTCATTAAAGTGGTGCACCACAACAACTTATTCTACAAAAAAATACCAAGTACTTGAAAAGAAAATTATGTATGCAGTTACTGTTATTAGTCTCTTCTTATTGTTCTTTCCTTTCCAAGTTCTCCTTTTTAGAAGAATGTGGATCATAAAATTGTTATTTAATAGATCTGTTAACAGAAAGTGTTCACATTAGCAAATGCATTTAATTTTATTTTATAAAACCAATGCTGCAACACAGCTGGAAACCAGATATCAAATGAAATAAGCAACTATGTACAGAGCATAGCATAAAAACATCATTCAATAGCCATGTGGCATTTCATAAGTCAGTAGAAATTCTCTCAACTCTCGTAGAAAGACACTTGTCATAATCAGGTGTGCAGATGTAAGAATATTTCACATCAATTCATAAGCATATCTGTAAGTATCACAAAGTACAAGCTCCAAGTATAATCATATGTTTCCAAGTAATAGCGTGTCATATTTGCGATGCTTTCTACAAAGGAATGTCAACAGCAAGGTTAATGGACTCTTTTTTCTCCACCTAATGGCTTTTTGTCCAGGCGACTGGGGCAGCTGGGCGCCCACAATGCATTACGTCAAGATCACGTAGCTTTCTCACCGAAATACAGCAGTTTCCACTGCAGTGACAGTCTCATTTTAAAAAAATTCACAGATCGAAAAATTACAGTAGAAATGCGTAGAAACGAAATCTCGTGAATAGCAGTGTTGTGATGCATTCAGGCATGTACACACGTTTCATAACTCTTAAAGTACGATTCTTGGTTTCCAACATTCTTTTTCACAAATCAGAGTCCCTAACCACTACTCATTAGTCCTTACCTTATTACACATATACATATTCATCGACACTTCTTCAATATTTCATCATAATAAATACATTGCACAATCAAATTCCTCATATAGCATCAACTTATTAATCATAAACATACCTCAACAGCATAATACACATCGTCGTCGTAATAATAACATCATAACAGATCAATCACATCTCAAAATCGTCGCAGCTTCTTTCAATATTTTCAAAACCTCCTATAAAGCCATCTACCTCAAACGTACTTCAAAAATAATGATCACTTACCAAATACTCATTCAAAGCTCTCATAGTATCACAATGGTTCCGAAAAAATATGAAGAGTTCACAAAGTACAGATAAAATACAATTTCATAAGTGTGAAGTTATCCAACTGTGTAATTGTGTAAACATGTGTCACTGATGTAGTAAAAAAATGTTTGTTTCTCTGTTAAATAATCAGATAGCTGTGTAATTCTGTGTTAGAGAAATATGGTACCAATGTGTAAAGTTGTATAAGCAAATACCATATTAGCTAGGGCTCCTAGCGCTCGCTGCACGCTTAGCACACAAAGTAGACGTGTACCCCCTGAGGATTAATGTAATTATACCCTCAGGTGTTACAGATTACAGCAGTGGAATGAAATGTATCATGGAAAACCTTTGTATCTTTGTATTTCAAAAATCTTTAAAAATAAATGTTTTAGGTATGAAATTAATCACTCAAATACGTGCACTATAGTGCTAAACAGTGCGTCTTGTTTTACGATAATCTCTGTCATTACTTAAGGGTAAAAAATGTGCCAAGTGTCGTAATTATTCTAGTCCGTAAGCAAAGTTCTGTAGAAGCCAATGTATTTACCTCGTAATAAACAAAGTCAAATGCTATGCGTGATCAAGAAAGTACTATACTGTAACGTATTGTTGTGCTACGAAATAGGCTGTCTCATTGTACCTATACCACAAAAGTTACTACTAAAACATGTTTTACTTTCCAGAAGAATTCAGAAAAACTGTGCAGATATAAAACAGATACAGTGCAAAAGCAATAATATAAATTGTGTCACTCAGTAGTAGTGTCATGATATAATCGTGTAGCTGTCAAATAAACTAACCACTGTGTCATCTGGTATCTCTCAGAAAGTACTTAAAATCCAGACTATATTTTCAATTAAACCACAATGTTGCATTAAAATCTCAGTAGCAGTACCGGTATACGTTCTAAGTATGTGAGCCTTATAGTCATTATGTAATCCTGCAACTAACGAGCAAGAATGTACACACACAATAACACTGTGTCGTTGGTTCACTATAACAATGCATTCGTAATTACTGTCTAAATATGTTCCTTAGGTTCTAGACTGGATAGTTAACTTAAAAACATTGTTGCATATTAGCAGTTTCTAAGTGTGACAAAGTGTACTAGTATCGTGAAGTGAAAAATTTTATGGCAGAGACTAAGTTAAAAAGCAGATTTTCTTTCAATAAACGGTTATACATGTGAAATGTGGTGCAATCCTTTACTCTTCCTAGTACGCAGAGTTTCAACTTCAACGCAATTATCATATGGTATACATCGGATTCTGCAAGGTCCATTGTAAATCAGAAAGAATTTGTGACTCAAGTGTTTCTTCCTATGTGACAATGAATGAGCTTTAATGAGAACTTTCTGACGAATATATAATTTCTTTGTATTTGCTTTACCGTGTAGTTTTCTCCTTTTGTCTGCTGCAGAATTTATATTTTCAATAGCCAAATCTATTATGTCTTTGTGTCGAAGTTTACGTGTATTTGGAAAAGGTACAAGCTCTCTGATTCTGTTCGGTGGTTCTTCATTCTTCCGTACATGAATAGGTGGTAAAGCAATGGAGTCCTGAGGCATTTCATTCAGCACGTTTTGAAATAAGTGTAAATATCTGTCCCAATACTGATGTTTTCTGTGACAATAAAGTCTGCAAAGCTTATTGATTTATTTCATAATCGGTTCACATGGGTTACAATGTGGTGAGTGCAATGAAATAAAAACAGGTTTGATTTTATGATTACAGAGCTTGCGTGACCAAACAGCAGATCTGAATTGCGGTCTGTTATCTGAAACGACTTTAGTAACGTGGACAACTTCACGTAAGAAATTTTTAACAAAGGTGGTGGATACAGACCGTCGAGAGGCTTTACGTAACGGTGTGAAAGACACAAATTTTGAAGTAAGTTCAACAGCGACTAAAACGTACGAAAATCCATTCGATGTTCTGACAAGGGGTCCCAAGAGATCAACAGCAGCAAATTCTTTTAATTTAGAAGGAATGATAGGAAACAACGGAGCAGGATGTGAGATAGTAGATGGTTTAGCCTTTTCACAAAGTTCACAAATAGACACGACTCTTCGAATTCTCTTTTCCATACTGTTAAAATAACAAGTCGTCCGAAGAATATGATAACGTTTTCGTGGACCAAAATTTGCATAGCTGAAATGAATGTACCAAATGAGCTTATTAACAAAATCGTCAGGAATGCAAAGTACCCTTAGCTTGTCATCGAGAGTGCAGCGTTTGAAGAGTATGTTGTTTCTAACCAGGTAATAATGCCGAATCTGAGTGTGTGTCTTTTCATGCCATTTACTTTTGATGTCTTTCCAAATCGGATCTTTATCTTGCTCATGAGCAATGTCCTTTAAAGATGTGGTGATGAAGTTTTCAAAGGCGACTTTCTGAACGTAAAGCATACTGAAATTTCCCTCAAGGTTGCCTTCTGTGTTACTTTTCTCAAGCCCTGCCGGTGTGCGTGACAGTGCGTCCGCAACAATGTTCTCCTTGCCGGGAATGTCTTGCAGAAACAATGCTCAACGTTTTAACCTGTCATGATTTAATTTTTAAGACACAAGAAATAGTAATGCACGATGATCACTGTATACTTTAACGTGCTTACCAGAAAGAAAGAAACGGAATTTGTTAAATGCCCAAGCGATAGTTAAAGCTTCTAATTCAGTAACGGAATAATTTTTTTCAGATTTTGTTAGCACTCAGCTAGCAAAAGCAATGGTTTTCTGAACAGTAGTGTCATTTTCTATGGCTTCTTGAAATAAATGGGCACCAAGACCGACTTCAGAAGAATCCGTTCTAAGGCAGAAATCTTGTGACAGATCTGGATGAGCTAATAATGACGCGTTAAGTAGCGATCCTTTCAAAGAATTGAATTCCAACTGTGCCTGTTTGTCCCAGTTCCAAATAGTATTTTTTCCAGTGAGAGAAAAAGTTTTGGTGTAACTAGAATTTGCATACTCAGAAAACGACGGTAAAAATTTACGAGACCTAGAAAACCGCGGACTTGTTTTTTTTTGTAGATGGAACTGGAATGGCTCTCATTGCTTCTAACTTTTCAGGATCCGGCTCAATGCCTTCAGAAGAAATAATATGTCCCAAAAATTTCACCTTAGTCCTACCGAATTCAGACTTTTACAAGTTAACTGTAATTCGAGATTCTGCAAAAATATGTAACACTGTTGAGGATGCGATTACGTTGTTCCCATGAGGCTTCTGCTATCAGAATATCGTCCACATATAAGGTTATGTGACGTTTTAAGAACTCAGGTAATATGGAATTGAGCCCACGAATGGATGCTCCCGAAGAAATGTTCAAACAAAAAGGAATTTTCCGAAATTGATAACAAACGCAGAAACAAAGAAAAGCTGCGTATTTTCTACATTCTGGATGAAGTTCGATCTGATAAAAGCTGGATCTGAGATCAATGGAAGACAACACTTTTACACCATTAAAATTTTGAAGAAGTTCTTCCAACGTTTGCAGCCTGTCTGTTTCAGGAATGATGATAGTATTGATTTGTCTCGAATCTAAGACAAGCCTGATCGATCCATTTTTCTTCTCAACAACATGTAATGGATTGTTGTATGAGCTTACTGTGGCTCAATAATTCCCTCGTCAATCATAGATTGTATTTCTGTTCTAACACGGTCCCTATAATGTGCTGGAATTACGTATGGTCTAACACAAAATTTAGTATGCTCACGAACACAAAATTGGTATTGAAATCCCGTGATTGTTCCTGTTTTGTGAGTAAAAACTGTGGAATGTGCTTCTAAAATCTCAATAAGGTCCTGCCTATCAGTGTCATTACAATTCTCAATTGTTTGAATTTTATTCTGAATTAACTCATTAGTATCAAATACGCTGTCGATATCATCCCTGTCAGTACTTGCAGAGTGATTGTTAATGTCAAGTTCCGTCGAAAATTCCGAACTGTTGTCTAACAGATGGTAAAGCAAATTAATTTCCTTGTCATGATTTGAGAGCCATTCTTCAAATTTCAAAGCTATTGACTTACCTTCTTTCTCTAAACTTATTTCAGCATCGAGAAAGTTTAAGATTGCTTTCTATTCATACAAAAAGTCTAATCCCAATATAATTTCCGTCGACAGTAATGGAACAACAAGAAAGTTCTTAGAGAAACTATGGCTTTGACAAAAGAATCCTAAGTTGGTTTGTTGGCGCACATCTACACTTTTTCCAACGATTGCACCTTGTAATTTAATCTTACGTAACGGAAGTGTGGGAAAATCATTCGATTTGTAGCATTTGCTAAAGGCTGTTTCACTAATTACTGAAATGGGTCTGCCAGAGTCAAGTACTGCCGTAAATTTTACGTCATTTACCGTAATGTGAATTACAGGATATGCAATGTTGTTATGTTTTATGTCATGTTCCTGAAGTAAGATGTCCCTAATGTCTTCCATTTTTACGTAATTACTAGCCATGGCACCTACGTCGTCAGCCTCATAAGTACGTTTTGTGGCTGCCAGCAGTGTGAGTCATTTCCTATTGTCTCTTTGTTGGCGCGCGTCGTTATTGGGATTTGAAGACCTAACTTCTACAAATTCACCTTGTCGAGAGGGCCCTGCCCTGTTTGAATCGCGCCAGGTCTGATGACATTCAGGTCTGTCGTTATGTTGGTAGTTTCCATAGTTTCTCTTTTGTCGGTCATGTGGTGGAGAATTTTTCCCGGAATCGTAACTGCACGGTGGACTGTTGCGTCTGAAGTTATTCTGTCTCCGTTGATACTAATTATTTTGGTTTCCATATTGTCTGTTTCTCTGATTGTCTCTGTCATAGTCATTACCGCAGATAGGTGCTTTCCCTGTAATTATTACTATTCTGCCAACGGTTGTCACACGGGTGGTGTCTGTTTTGGTCACAGTTTGCATTGTAAGAATAGCCTTGTCGTGTCCAGTTATTATTTCTTTCATTGCGGAATTGTGACGGATGTGACCCGTAATTGTTGTGTTCCTGTTTTCGCGTCCCGCGATTGTCAGTGTCAATTTCCAATTCTTGTCCCTGAAAAGCTTCAGTGTCTTCTTTGCAACTTCCTGCCAAAATATGTCGTAAATGTTCAGGCAATTTGATTAAGCAAATGCAGATGAGTTCTGAGGTGCTATATGGGTTTGACAGATACTGATTCTTATGTAACATGTCTTCAAAATATTTCACAAGACTGGAAAATTCAGATTGTTCGAAATGTTTCATCATTACGATGCTATGTTTTACTCAGTCTTGTGTAGATTGAGACCAATATGCTGAGAAGAAGGCATGACAAAATTCTCCTTCACTGTGACAATCGTTAATGACCGGTCGCATTCTTACAGCTGGTTCATTCTCTAAATAGTCACACATAAATTCTAATCTGTGTTCTAATGACCAGTTGGGGGGAAAACAATGAGAGAATTGATGAAGCCACGCTTGTGGATGAATGTCGTTGCCGGAATCCTTAAATGTTTTGAATTTACGTGTAATAATAAACAGCTTATAGTCAAAATCATCATGTCGGCGAGTCGCATGTCGGTCATTGTTACGTCGTTTCGGCGGTTCCATCTCAAGATTCGGTGTACCTTGCCAATTTCTTTCATAATTTCCGAAGCGCCCTGTGTTATTATTTTGTGGCTGTTCCGTATTTCTATGTCCCTCTTCCCGTATTGGAGCGCGAGTGTCCTCTGCACCATGTAATTCTTGTATTACCTGTGTCAACTGATCTTGTACTTCCCGGATTTCTCTTTTGTACTGTGTATTGATTTGATTATGATTTTGTTTGAATTTCTTAATTTGTTCATACTCTTCTGTGTCAGTGAAGGCTACCGGTCTTGTGTCATTCAGTTCACCATCTACCTTGGTAGATAGTGAAATGATCTGAAAGTTCGGCTACTTTCTCCGATAATGAACTGATTTCCTCAGTGTGTTTTTCTGAACCAAGTTTCAGAGTGTCCATTTGTTTTGAAAACGTATCTACTATGTCCTTTAAGTTTCCTTGAGTTTTTGCAAGTTGCATAACCGAATCGGTAGATGCAATTGAGTCAATTTTAACGTGCAAGGTGTCGTGATTTTCATGAACAATAGTTTGCAATTCTTTTACGGCTGCTTCGTGATTCTGTAATGCATTTTCATGACGTGAAAAAAATAGGTTGAAAATGCTCCAAATTTGTGTTTTACGTCATTACAGACTTTTTGACATTTCGATTCGATTTTAAGTAACTCAGCAGTTAAACCTTTGTTCAAGTGTGGTGTCTAACTTTTGAAGATTTTATTCCATTGTGTCTAACTTTGAAGATTTTGTTCCATTGTGTCTAACTGTTGCTATGTTTGTCTCTGATTTTGTTTCATTTGTTGCATTAATTGCAATAATAATTGTAATGTTGATGCATTAATTTGTTGTGAAAGCGGTGCTGATATTCAAGGCAATAAAAGCGGGTTAAAAGCTGTGAGCTATCTGGGGAAGTTAACCTTGCATTACTCAGCAACTGTTTCACCAGGTATCCAGTCTAGCTTACCAAATTCCCAACCACACTAACATTAATTATAATCTTTTAGTAGTCATCTTACGATAACCAGTGATATATATATGAAAAGACAATTTAAATAAAAAGAAATAAATCAGTTCATATTTGGACATTTATTTTAACATTGATCATTGTTCCGTTAAAATTTCAGCATATTAAACTTGATTCATAACTAAACTGGTGCCTTATTTAGGATTGCGAAAATGTGAGTTTTTAATCTTACGGAACACATCAAATATGGAGCCAAGATTGGGAGACTGCTAAACAACACTGCATTCATAAAATAACACACGAAGAACGTTGAAATATATGAAGAGGAAGTTAACCTCAACCAATCGATTCAATTTTCACCCAATGAAGTTACGTTCGTAGTGCAATCCTGTCCGTCATGAAATTACCACACACTGGTATACTAAATTCATACAAACTCTCTGTGAAATCTTCCCGAAAAGAATAGCTGAGGGCTACTTTGATGATTACACTACATGCTTCACGTGGTCAACTTGATTTACACAAAGAGTGTAACTCCACAATAATTTTGATAATTAAAATAAATTACCTCGAAACACAAATTACAAAAGAAAAACTTCGAACTGGTTACTATCGTCATACTATTAACCTGATGGGTCAAACAACTGTATAAGCACCTGGTACATGTCTCACAAAGTACACCACACGTGGGTTGAGCATAAAGAAAAGTTGCTATATTGAAAAATATTGTCAAGACGAGACGTTATAATCTCACGCACATTCGCATTTAAGATTGATGATCTTAGTTAGAGTTACAGATCATCCACACGTGGTTCCACTTTACTCACAAAGTAGTGACAAAGCAACTACTGGAAGATATTCTGAACTTCACACTCGAATTACACTGCATTGCAATTTAAGATAACATTAGATATTTTCTCGAATTACACTGCGTTGCAATTTAAGATAACATTAGATATTTTAGATCTAAACCTGAAATAAAGGTGATTAAATTTTCAGTTAGGCTGAACTTAAGAAATCCATTGTCCTAAGGACTTAGCAGAGATGCGCTTAGCCGGAGATCTTACCACTTCAGACGCACGCCGCGGACCGACTGTCTGGGCGCCTACCGAGGGTGCTTAACAGATACCAAACGGAAGTGACCAGAGAGGCAGTTTCCTATACCAACATGACAAGGGACAGACAGGACCATACTAAGAATAGAAACCTCTCTGCTTTTAGAAAGCGTAGCTACCTGTTCCGACGTTGGTCCTATTGTTCTCTAGCAGACAGGCTTGTTTGCTACCATCAAGCACGCAACTAGAAATACATTTGCTCATTCATCCTTTCACACAGAATGGTAGGGGGATGACAGTATCTTATCATATACAGTATATAAAAGAAAGCGGATGTAGGTTCCGTATGACACTGTGTGGCATGAATTACATATAAACTGTGTTTTAAAGTGTAGTAGTGTGACAGATCGTTCTTGATTATGTGTAAAAGTAACACGTTCCACTGCTCAGTCTCCTCCCAGGTAGTCAGAAACACCACAGTAAATTTAGAAGTGGAATGTATACCGTAAATGACAACAGTTTTAAAAAATTAACATGAAAGGAATCCAACAGAGACCTTTCATAATGTATTAGTGTCTGGAATCTGTTCCTCTATGCTTTTCGGCAGTGCATTTGCACTGGCAACATTCAAATTTTGACAAGCAGAAAATGTGTCTTGACTTATTTGAGAAAACGGTGAGGACCCAAAACCTGAATCTACAGTATTTGCAAGATTGTGTCCTGTCATTTCGGATTCCTGAGGCGAGCTGTTGCCGACCGATCGATCAATAATGCTTCCTTATTCACTAATTGTTTCACTGTATACACCATTATTTGCCGCCCGCTCCATTTCCCTAGGCACAATTACCAAATTACTACGTTGAATGTCTGCTAATTCATTACACGGTGGTGCTGATAAGCTACAATCGTCGTCACTATCATTTCTCAATTTACTTTGGAACCTAGTGTTACGTTTTTCACACGTCATAATTATCACGTATTTCACACGATAACAAGAAAAGCACAATTTGAAGAGCAAAAACAAGAAAACACATTAGCATAGCACTGAAAATAATATCTCGTTAATTGGAAGCGCAGCTGCGAAATACTTGGTGCAAATCCACATGCATGCCACAACTCTTTTACTGTACAACAATGAAAAACTACAACTACAAAGGAAATTCTCTCTACAATTACGCGCTAGCAATAAACAATAGCTACACTAATTACACAAACTACAAGGAAAAAATCAGAAGATTCCAGTGAGGTATCCTCGGCTAAGTGTCGACATATCAAACATCCCCTTTGAAAAATTAGTGAATTACTGTGCTGATAAATTTCTACGTTATTTGATTTTCAAACAGCTGAGCAAAACTGAACGTAGCAAGACATTACTCTCTTTACTTATTATGATCAACACTAAACTGACACACAATATTTTTAGCGCAACGCAATCTGGCTTTCAATAATCCCTACAAAAGAATGGCACTGACTAACAATAACCTATACCTTCGTTACTTGAACTACTGCAATACAGCGAGAATCAATACTGACAGCTAAATAAAAGATTCTAACTACTGATAGGCATAGTTAGCAAATGAAAGATTTTGATAGAGAACAAACAATGTATTTACCTTAATAATATTCCAAAGTCATCATATATACATCAGTTCATGATATCCAGTATTACAGATTTACTCATTCTGGTGGACACACATCCAGATCGTCCACTCTTAAAATTCTGCCATCTCTCTCCCCACATCCACCACAGCTGGCGGCTCACCTCCAACTGCGCAATACTACGCGCTGTTCACATCCAACACATCCAACTGCCCAACACTACAACAGCGAATATTCCAACAATGCCAACCAGCCACAGACTGCACAGAGCACAGTCAGTGATTTTCATACAGAGCGCAACGTGACGTTACCAACAGGAAAACCTAAACAGCCTACTTACACATTAAGAATGACATGCTGCGTTCTGTTATCTAGGAACTCTTCACTCCAGTCACACAATTGGTCTGATAGTCCATATGCTCTCATTTTGTTCATTAAACGACTGTGGGGAACTGTATCAAATGCCTTGCGGAAGTCAAGAAACACGGCATCTACCTGGGAACCCGTGCTATGGCCCTCTGAGTCTCGTGGACGAATAGCGCGAGCTGGGTTTCACACGATCGTCTTTTTCGAAACCCATTCTGATTCCTACAGAGTAGCTTTCTAGTCTCCAGAAAAATCATTATACTCGAACATAATACGTGTTCCAAAATTCTACAACTGATCGACGTTAGAGATATAGGTTTATAGTTCCGCACATCTGTTCGACGTCCCTTCTCGAAAACGGGGAAGACCTGTGCCCTTTTCCAATCTTTTGGAACGCTACGCTTTTGTAGAGACCTAGGGTACACCACTGCAAGGAGGGGGGCAAGTTCCTTCGCGTACACTGTGTAAAATTCGAAGATTCGAAGAAGATACGCGCTTGTCGACACTGTATAGTTTAGTGAGCTCGAGAGCGTTATGCATACGCTCGCAAAACTCCGGTGGCAGACGCCATAAGATACACGTAGTACGTCATGAAGATGTTAAATGTAGGAAAGCGTACATTCCAAGAAGAGTCTGACATCATTTACTTCATCGCACATATAGGGTGAGCCGTCGCAGCTTTTGTCGACAGGTCGCATGTGTAGTCTCTGTGACTCTGGACATAGTTCAGAAGACACGGGCGGCGTATTTTAAGGCTTTTCTGCGAGCGAGCGGCGATAGATAGAAGACAGAAAGATTCGCGACTACATTCTGAAGGCCTCTGTGGCCAGTGTGGGCGACCGGCTACATGACGGCAGTGTATCATTCACCTGCAGTCTGCCACTGGAAGACCAATGGAGCTCCTCTGTCTTGAGGTACCGGGTTCCTGCTTTGGTCAGCGCATTTTGAAACGTTCGTATTGTGGTGAATGTGGGCACTCGGCTGATAGAACAGTTACAGTTGGTTTGTTGCCTACCATTGGAAATATCTTGTGAGACTGTGCACTTGTACCGATGGTTGCTACAGCAAGTCGATCCAAATTAGTTGCACCATACGGAACTACGTCCCGCACAGCCCAGGTCCAATAGCTTATTACGTGGCGGATTTGTGAATCACTCGCTTAAACTTTATAGACATGGGAAACTAAGGCCATAAAATACCGTGTATATTTCTGTTAACGGATGTGACTGTATGTGTTCATTCTGTGCTCTTTGGTCTCACCTAAGAAAAATGTTCGCGGCTGGTAAAAACACTACATTTGCAGTAACGGACTTGCTCTTCGTCGTGTTTTAATATTGTTTTTTGCACAAGTGCCAGCCAGTATGTGTTGATTAAACCGAGTTCTCATTTAAAACTTAAGTTGTTTCTCCAGGGGTATGTAGCAAGACTTTTTGATCAAAGTTGTTTCAGGGTTAAATGTACGTTTGTGGGTGTTCTACATTTTGTCCGTGCAGATAACGAATTCAGACAGTTTTTAATAAAGTGTTGTTTTAAAGATTAATTACACCCGTGATGCTCTAATTCAGATCTGAATGTACACTGGAGGAAGGTCTTACCGTAAACATTATTATAAACAGATAAATGGGCATCCCCCCAACCCCCATGCCTTCCCCGCCCTATATAAACTAAGCTTTTGCATTTGCAGCCTGTGGGGGTGCTAAACACGTTGCTTAAATGTTTTGTAATTCCCTTTGTTTTTATTATTGGTATTTTTGTATAAAGATTTTTAAAGAGTTTATCTGTGTGTTATAGAAGTCGCGTCTACTGTGCTAAATTGATCAGCCTTCCGCTACGTAGCGTTCGGTGCCTGGAACAACTGCCGGCCTTTTGTGGCCGAGCGGTTCTAGGCGCTTCAGTCAGGAACCGCGCTGCTGCTCCTGTCGCAGGTCCGAATCCTGCCTCAGGTATGGGTGTGTCTGATGTCCTTAGGTTAGTTAGGCATAAGTAGTTCTAAGTCTAGGAGACTAATCACCTCAGATGTTAAGTCTCGTAGTGCTTAGAGCCATTTGAACCATCTGAGCCTGGAATAATTGGACAGGTTTGAGTCCTGCTCCATTTCTTGTATTGTCATTGAACTCAACCAGACTTTTGATGACGTCTGGATTAGATTAAACAAGTTAATATTTGAGCGTGCACACTCACTCATCACACTTACACACACACACATGCACACAATATATTGTTGTGAAATTTACGTTTAATAAAAATTAAGCCATTCTTCCCGCAAAATAATGGCAACTTCAGGTACCGATGATCGAGATGGACAGCGATCATCCACCCTTGTTTCCAAAGTAAAAAATTGGTTCAAATGGCTCTGAGCACTATAGGACTTAACATCTGAGGTCATCAGTCCCCTAGAACTCAGAACTACTTAAACCTAACTAACCTAAGGACATCACACACAACCATGCCCGAGGCAAGATTTGAACCTGCGACCGTAGCAATCGCGTGGTCCCGGACTAAAGCACCTAGAACCGCTCGGGCACCGCGGCCGGCTCTTCAAAGTACACCACAAAGTCTCAGTAATGGAATGCTACGCTGTTACTGCCCAAATCATCACAGAATCCCTGACAAGTTTCACACTTTGGACGTAAATTCGACCACAAGTTGCAAACAGTGTGAAGCAAGGCCCATCCGACTAAATGACTTTCTTCCACTGCTTCGTAGTCCAGGTTTTATGGCGCCGGCCAAGTTTCCGTGTTACGGCCATTTGCGTCACCGATGAGTGGTTTTGGAATTCCAACTCATCCTTTGTGTATTTTTGGTGCTCACAGCATTCGCGAGTGCAACTTTCAGTTCTGCAGCAATCGTCCTCGATTTTTTGTTACAATCTTCTTTAATGACCGTCTATCAAAATCACGAAGCACAGACTTCCGCCCGCGTTGTGGGTTATCGTATGGTGATCATCCGCTTTTCGTGTATGCGGTATCTTTGATACTGTGCCTCTTGGGACACCAAATACTTCAGCTACTACAGAAGCACTCACAATACGGGCATCAACAATTTGCCCGCGTTCGAATTCTCTTAGTTCCGATAACGCACTCAGGGCTGCACAAAACACTGTTCTGACCACAACTGACATCTGAAACGTATTGAGGACGATGCACAGGTGCCGTCTGTGACCAAATACAACAGCGCAACGTGTAGGTTAGAGTAGCTTCTACTTTTACGTTGCAGCATGCATTTGCCAGTGTTCCCATATTTTCGTTCAGCGCTAGAACATTTTGCGAAACGACCATGCATCACATCTCCTACGAATGCTTGCCGACACTCGTTGTTCGCTAGCAGTAAGCGTGTATGAAAACGGAAGGGGAGCAATGACAGTGGTGCGAGATGTGCCCTCTGCCACACACCGTAAGGCGGGTTGCGGAGTACAGACGAAGACGTAGTAGAAGCCGCGTAGGAGCGCGTTCTCGGAATTTGGCCTTCCTGGCTACGGACCTGCCGTGTAGGTATGGGGACTCATTCAACCGGGAGGCCGAGTTGCATCACGCTGAAGGCAGGCAAATGATCGGCTGGCCGCGTTCCGGAACGACGTTGGAGAAAACGCGTTCCCGCTAGCGGCGAAATCCCACCTGAGGCCGCGAGCAGCCTCAGGCTGGCTCCGTGCTTCCCCGCGCATTGCCTGTCGTTTCCTCGTCGCTGGCCTCATCTTACCGATACCTGGTATACATTACGGTCAGGGATTCTTAATACGCGCCTAGGTTTGATTTCTCAACAAGGAATTGGTTTTATTGCTTCTGACCACACTCTCCTGTGGACGGGTGGACCATGGTCGTGTTGACTAACCACTCGAGCCTAAGGATCAGTCGCTAAACACTGCGCTATGTTATTTATCTTTTGTTCCTAACTTTGTTCCAATATAAAATCATATCGCCTTGCAACAAAAAAGGTAGCTTAGTAAATGCGAAAATATGAGTAGGTCATCTTGTGTAATGACTCACGGATCATGCAAACGGACATCGGATGACGTGAACCGTTTCTGCTTTCGAACAAATTCACTCATATCGCAGCAAAACATAGTATTTTATACAGATCGTTTACAGTCTACGTGTAAAATACACACATCAAAAAAAGTTTTGCATCACCCCAGTTCCCATAACTCCTGGAGATAAACGTTGACTGTGGATATTGTATCACAGACACAGTCCCTTTGACTGTTCAGAGATGTCAATAAACCCACCCAAAGATGTAAACAACCATGTATGAGCAGCGCCTATTAGACGGAGGGGATCCGACAGCCGATCAGTTCCAGTCATTCCACCAGGAAGGAGGCACACAGCTCGTGTTGTCTGTAGTTCAACCATGCCTAGGCGCTCAGTACCGCCGTTCGATCGCGTCCGTATTGTTACTTTGTGCCAGGAAGGGCTCTCAACGAGGGAAGTGTCCAGGCGTCTCGGAGTGAACTAAAGCGATGTTGTTCTCACATAGAGGAGATACAGAGAGACAGGAACTGTCGATGACATGCCTCGCTCAGGCCGTCCAAGGGCTACTACTGCAATGGATGACCTCTACCTACGGATTATGGCTCAGAGGAACCCTGAGAGTAACGCCACCATGTTGAATAATGCTTTTCACGCACCCACAGGACGTCGTGTTATGACTCAAACTGTGCGGAATAGGCTGCATGATGTGCAACTCCACTCCCGACATCCATGCCGAGGTCCATCTTTGCAACCACGACACCAGGCAGCGCGGTACAGATGGGCCCAACAACAAGGCCAATGAACCACACAGGATTGGCATCACGTTCGCTTCACCGATGAGTGTCGCACATGCCATCAACCAGACAAAGGGGTGGCATTATGTGGGACCGACGTACGCCGCTGGTGGTCATGGAAAGCGTCGTAACGGCTGTACGATACGTGAATGCCATCCTCCGATCGATAGTGAAACCATATTGGCAGCATATAGGCGAGGCATTCGTCCTCAAGGATGACATTTCGCGCCCCCATCGTACACATTTTGTGAATGACTTCCTTCAGGATATCGACATCGCTCGACTATGTTCTCCAGACATGAACCCTAACGAACATGCCTCCGATACATTGAAAAGGGCTATTTATGGATGTCGTGACGCACCAACCACTCTGGGGGATCTACGCCGAATCGCCGTTGAGGAGTGGGACAATCTGGACCAACAGTGCCTTGATGAACTTGTGGATAGTATGCCACGACAAATACAGGCATGCATCAATGCAAGAGACGTACTACTGGGTATTAGACGTACCAGTGTGTACAGCTATCTGGACCACCACCTCTGAAGGTCTCGCTGTATGGTGGTACAGCATCCAATGTGTGGTTTTATGAGCAATAAAAAGGACGTAAATGATTTTTATGTTGATCTCTATTCCAATTTTCTGCACAGGTTCCGGAACTCTTGGAACCGAGGTGATGCAAAACTTTTTGATGTGTGTATATCACACTTAACCTGACTGGAATATAAATCTTTCTGTGTAGCTTTGTGGTATTAGATATCATTTTCGTCTACTTTTTACTCTGGAAGTATTTCTTTAGCTTAAATAGGTGCTCACTCGACCAATTTTCATCTTTTCTGCCAGATAATTTTTATTTGTTGCAAAATAAATGAGGGGAAGTGAAGGCAACAGTATCCTATCTTCTCCTGGGAGGCGTGGAACGAAGCGTACGCGAAGAATTATGCGCTTGTGTCCTTGTACCATAATGGTGAACAAAACGGTGAATATCAAAGAATCAGTGGTGTAGACTACATTATTAAACTATCCTGCGATAACCATTTTTCATTTACGTTAAAAATAGACGAAAGGGAAATTCTAACAGCAGCAACATAATCAGAAAGTCTTTTTTTCTTGGTGACTGATTGCGCGTAGGTAGGTGATACATTTCAGGAAACGGAGCTGCATAAAAGGTATTATTGTGAGCGTAATCGAACACAACTGCAGGCATCGTTTTAGCCAAATTTATACTAATTTGTATTCGTAAATATAAGTATTCATAAGTATTGATTCAAACAAGGTAATATAGATAGTGAAATTTATTTCTATGTCGTGTTGATCAAGCAAAACTGCTCACAATGGATTCAAGCGAACACATCTTAAACTAATTGAATAATTAAATAGTCTGACATTATCAATGACAAAAATGGTAGATTAGTAAGAGGAATTAACCACAGAAGTGAATACTATGATAGATTCATGAAAGTAATTCGCAAATTCACAAAAAAATCAACCACACTCATAGAGCCTTCGTCCGAGCCTGATATTCTGACGGAAGTAATAGAAAAAACGTTATTAAATACATTCAGAGAACAAGAACAAGGTTTAGATAATAAATGTCAAGAATAGGAATAAAATTTATAGGCAAAAATTATTAACAGTATCAGATTATGACTTAGAAGAACTTCGATGGTACGTGATGGTATTGAAATGTTATAAGACGATCGATTGCCATGAGAAACAAATGACCACACGCATGACATAAATAACATAAGAGGGCGTTGGCTGTTGCACAACAACCACATGTACCAACCTGATTACCGCAACTGGAGGAACAGAGGACAACAGCGATGTAATAATAGTAACAATAATAATACACACGAACAGAATAATGGAGATTCGAACCAGAGTGAACAAGAACGGACGGGAAAACTAAGGACAGTAGTCATAGCCCCGAATTTATGGCCAAAGCTATAGGAAGAAGCAGTACGAATGAAATAAAACTATTACATTAGAACAACAGGGAACAGATTGAAGAATTAAGAAATTAAACAAGAAATTAAGTAGTCAGCAGTTAACTTGTATATAAACGGAATGAGTCAAACCAGTTGTGGAAACAGATTCTGCAGATTTGCTTTGCAATCTGAATGAAAACAAGAAATTTTAACTTTGCCAGTCGGAAGCATAAAACTGATAGGTGCTGTTGGACAGAACCAAGCTTACTAAGCTGCAAGTCTGTTTATAATTAGAGTTGAATGAAAGGAAAATGCAACATTCGGTTTTGGTGGTTCGAGATTTACTAGTTGATTGTATTTTAGGGACTGATATTTTACAGGAGAAGGATGCAAAGATCAACTTCTCTGCAAGTTAATAATTTACCAGTGTATTAGGGATTATTATTGGGGGCACTTGTTGAAAATTAATTACAATAAATAAACTTTAAATTATCTGATGATTATCTTAATTAACAGTATACCTCATTCAGCATCTTGACCAGTGTTGCCGACAGACTACATCACACAACCGCACTGGGCTGCTACTACTGACCGAGTGCTCTGCATGACGACCACTAGCGTACTCCACGACGACTACTACTGTACTGCACTGCACGACTACTACTGACAAACTCCACTGCACGACTACTACTGTGCTGCACTGCACGACTACTACTAACAGACTGCTCGTAACACTCGCGCGGTCAAGCGCATACTAACCACGATAATAGGCTCTCTGGTCAAAGATTTTAACGTGCCTCACCATCGCTGCTACGTTACATACGTGTTTCATAACCCTCCACTGGGGGGGCAAAAATTTGGCAGCGATGGTGAGTCATTTGGACTTGCCATCGCAAGAAATTTTTACAATCTACAGAATATTCAAATTTAGTACATAAATTAAATGTTGTGCACACGCACCGAGTACAAAATATATCAGACAAAGACAAAATGTGAGTACAAAACATAGTAGTAAATCAGAAAACTGTACATACAAATTATTTGACAGAAAACGAAGTGCACAGGCACTGAAAAAATTCTTTAGCATAAACAGAATGGCAAAAAATCATACACTGAAGTATTGAACATACAGAATGAGTACAAATCATACTGAAAAACGAGAAAAGTGCACAGGCACTGAAGTTCAGTAGAAAACATATTAATACCTAACATAAGTGCACATGCACTGTAGTTCAGAACATATCATCAAAAAAATAAAAAATGTGTATACAATATAAAAGACAACAGTGCACATATACTGTACTTCAGAACAAATCGAAAAAAGGTCTTTAGCATTTTCGCAATAAATAAACATAATGGCAAAAAAAAAATCATATCGACAAGTGACATAAGTGTACTCGCACTGGAGTTCAGCAAATCGAAAAAAAAAAATGTATAACCCATGAACATAAATGATGTTAGCAAAAAATGATTTTCACTATGTGACAAGAATTAGGATAGGAAAGGGAAGGATTGCATCATGGTTGTAGAACTTTAGATTGCACACAGCTGTTCTGAAAGTCCATATCTTTCCACAGAAGTACAACACCAAGTGACACAATTTGAAGTTCTTTTCCCATCATAATTTATCAGTGTAGCCAAGACACTGAACTGTCGTAGTAATGTTCCATGTTCTCATTTTGGTAGTACATTAGGTACACCAAACAGTGGGACCATAATAACGTCTTCATCGCTCACGGTGGCGGACAGCATGTCGTGTTAACACCACGCTCTTACAAGGCACACCAACGTAGAATTAGTGCAAAACCAAAGATAGTGCTCCATGATCACTAGGATAAACAGGACAAATGGACATTGCAGTAATTCAGGGTAGTTAGCTCATAAGGTGAAGGACATTAAGTCACATAATATTGTCAATTACAGTAGTAGTTTGCGGCATTCATAGCCCAGTTATTGAACATTTCTGTACCATGTATGTAGTATTACAGAAAAATGTTCATTAATTGTTTTACATAGAATCAGTAGCCTTCTTTTCCTAGTTACAAAGCATTATGAAATAATCGCATTCTTTTCCAGTTACAAAGCATAGCATAGTTAATTAATCATTTGTCATTCTAATATAGTAAGAATCATTAGCCTTCTCCTAATTACAAAGCATTATTAAACAGTCGCATTCTTTTCCAGTTACAAAGCATAATTAAGAATCATTAGCCTTCTCCTAATTACAAAGCATTATTAAACAATCACATTCTTTCCCAATTATAAAGCATAGCATAATTAATTAATCATTTGTCATTCCAATAGTAATAATCATTAGCCTTTTCCTAATTACAAAGCATTATGAAACAATCACATTCTTTTCCAGTTACAAAGTATCAACATTGAAAACAAGAGCTAATTAATGGCATAATGAATAACATAATTCGTTGAGTGATATTAATTATTGGCACTCAGTGGCCAGCAAGTATTGAATAGAATAAAACATTGTTCCTCATTCAGTATTATTCAGATCATTAAGAAGTCATTATTAAAAATCAGTTAATTATAGTCATAACACTAATAATCATGGGCATTATAAGTAGTCTCATTACAATAAGCAGTGGCAGTCCTTAGCCAGTTACAAAGCATTATTTTATATATATATATTTTTTTGTATCATTAAGAAGTCATTACTGAAGTGACATATTATTCAGAGCTAATCAGTATTACTCAGAACTTTCTCAAACTGGTATCACTATTTGGGACTGGAAATACATTTTTTTTTTTTTTGTTAGCAATGCATTGCGTTGGGATCGATAATAATTTGCTGAGGCATAACACTTTTTACTTTTGACCTATTGCTGCAAATGAGGATAGGTAACGTCATTCGTCATGAGTCAGCTGTAGCAAGGTTATGTAACAAGGCAGTATATGTGATCACATTTATAAATGATAAACACAAATGGGTAAAAAATAAAAATGCAAGTACTAGAACAGGTATAATAAGTAACAGGTTTAGTAAGTATCATGAAAAGCTTCTCCTGAAAAAAATACAAAATGGATTATTGACCTGAAAGAAGAAACGCACACTATGCTGAAAAGTAGTGAACTTCGAATTAACAGGTAGTGAAATGTGTATAAAAATGTATTCCATAGCTGTCCTTTCCAAAACTTTCCGTCATCCTACTATGCAATATAACACCTGCTGTCAAAGCAAACTGCAACAATTACTTAAATAACTACATAACATAAATACATAACTTCAACATTATCCTCATCTGTAAAGAAAACTTCATTATACATCTCATCATAATACCATTATCATCATCACCTGTAAAGAAAAACTTCATTATTCATAATAGCATATTCTTCATCATTATTCATCAGCATTCATTATCATCTGCAAAAAAATCACTTCATTACTCATTACATAACTAATCCTTATCTCTAGCATATTTCATCACTAAAACTAAGATGTGTAGTTCAGTCTGACAGCCTGCATCAATCACCTTGTATTCTGAAAGAAAAATTAGTTAAGACCGCTATTCTACGATGAGTATCGTATATTCTTGTTAATGTTTGTTAATCCTGATCCATTTACTCTTCCTCATAAGGTTATTGCATCCTCTTTCGTTTATTCCGTAGGTGAAATTCCCATTTCTGTTGAATTTATTTCTTACACGCATCATTTCTTTCTGAAATTGATGAACAAAGATTAATGTCTTGCATTTAAATCATATGCCCACTAAATAATGACTGGTTTATGGTGACACAATTAACCATACAGCATAACATGACAGAAAACGTAATATGTCAAAGACATTGACAGTGTTCAGATGCAAAAAATGTACACAGAATAATACAATGCAGCAGCAAAAAATGTAAAACAGTCACGATGTTGAGATGTCATAAGGCAAAAAAAATGTCAAAGTCGACTGGTGTGTTATATATTAACTATTTCACAGTGCATACAAACAAAACTGGAGTACAATGATATACACAAAAAAATGGAAAATGTGCACGGTCTGATGTGTAACGACAAGAAAAGCGACCTGCTCACCTTACCTTGCCGGGCACTTGCCAAGAAAAAATACGATAATCATCAGTAATTAGTCATGTGAATATAATTGCATTAGTAAATGGCATCATAGTGTGTTGAATCATACAGTGTCTTCACTCAATAAACGGTTTAATGTTTGAGATATGGTGATTGCCTTTCGATCTTTGGTTCTCAAAGTTTCGACGTGTACAACATTGGGGTGAGGGATGCTGCAAATCCGATATGGACCTGCGTATAGAAGTTCAAATTTACTGCACTTACCTTTTAATTTACTGGATAAATAGTGTGTACGTACTAATATCTTCTGTCCAACGTGAAAGTCTCGGCGTCTACAAACCTGTTTTTGCTGTCTTCTCCGGCGCTCTGCGGCACGTTTGATGTTGTTCAGCGCAATGTCAATTATTTCGTGGTGTCTTAGTCGACGACATTTAGGGAAGTTTACTAATTCTTTAATTTTGTTTGGTGGCTCAACATTTTTCAGTATAACAGATAGTGGATTCATTTGGGATGGAATTAATTACATCTTGGAATGAGAGTATGTGTGTATCCCAATCAATATGTCTTTTGTGGCAGTATATTCTGCACAGTTTACCAATTTCTTTCATTAATCTTTCACAGGGGTTCGAAGAAGCGTGGTACTTGGATATATAAATCGGAGAAATGTTTCTGGCTCGTAACACGCGTGTCCATACGCTACTACGAAATTGAGATCCATTGTCAGAAATTACTTTCATCACATGCCCTACATGAAATAGAAAATGTTTTACAAATGCTTTCGAAACAGTTTTAGCAGGTACAATGGGATATAATGGAGGAATATGTGAAGTGGTGTCTGATTTAGCTTTCTGGCAAATTTTACAAGACGCTAATACTCGTCGTATACGTTTCTCCATGTTGGCAAAATAACAGTTCTGTCTCAGTATAAGAAAACATTTTCGTGCTCCGTAATGTGCGTAACTTAAATGAGTGTACCAGATTAGTTTGTTAACCAGTTCGTCAGGAATGCATAATAACCAATTGTTGCTGTCAGGATGAGAGCGGCGAAACAGAATGTCATTGCGTACAGTATAGTGGTTTCTAATCGTAACATTATTCTTATCTAGCCAAAGGTGTTTAATTTCTTTCCACACATTGTCTTTATTTTGCTCCTTTGCTATGTCCTGTAATAACGATGAAATAAAGTTTTCAAATGCAACTTGCTGAATGTACATGACACTGAAATTTGTTTTGCAGAAGTTGGTTGCTACGTCTTGCTGATTGTTGCTCAGAGAACGCGATAGTGCGTCTGCTATAACATTTTGTGTGCCGGGTATGTGGACAATCGTAAAATTAAATTCTTGTAAATATAGTTTCCATCTACTTAACCTGTCGTGAATAAATTTAGCCGAAAGTAAAAATTGTATCGCTCTGTGGTCTGTGTAGACGGTGGTGTGTCTGCCATAAAGAAAGTGCCTAAATCTCGTAAAAGCCCATACAACACATAATGTTTCCAATTCTGTAACAGAATAATTTCGTTCAGCAGGTGACAGAATGCGACTTGTAAATGCGATGTTTTTAATTACTGTAGAACCATCTTCTTCAATTTCCTGGAAAATGTGTACGCCTAAAGCGGTGTTGGAACTGTCGGTGGCAAT
The DNA here is from genome assembly GCF_023864345.2 of Schistocerca serialis cubense. Lineage (NCBI taxonomy): Eukaryota > Metazoa > Arthropoda > Insecta > Orthoptera > Acrididae > Schistocerca > Schistocerca serialis. The sequence goes on from NC_064643.1 coordinate 646,949,368, forward strand.
GGAAAAATTTCTGGTAAGATCTGGGTGCGATAAAAGTGGAGCATTCAACAAAGCATGTTTCAGGTTCATAAATTCAGAGTGTGCTTGCTTATCCCAAGACCAAATACTGTTTTTACTTGTTAATTGACATAATCTGGGTGTGTCTAAGGCAGAGTGATGAATAAATTTACGAAAAAAGTTAATTAAGCCCAAAAAACTGCGTAATTGCTTCTTTGTCGTAGGAACAGTAATGTCACGTAGAGCTTGAAGTTTTTCCGGATCAGGTGCAATGCCTTCTGCTGAAATTACGTGTCCAAGAAATTTTATAGAAGTTTTGCCAAAGTGCGATTTACTAAGATTAACTGTGAGTCCTTGTGCATGAAAAGTTTGTAACAGTTGTTCAAGAATCATATTGTGTTCAGACCAGTTAGCTTCTGCGATAAGAATGTCGTCTACATACGTCGTAATTCTGTCCTTAAGTTCTGTCGGAAGTATTGTGTTCAAACCGCGAATAAAAGCTGCAGAAGAAATAGTTAAGCCGAACGGTAATTTGCAAAATTGATAACAATCGGCAAAACAGAGAAAAGCTGTATATTTTCTGCAATTCGGATGAAGTTGAATTTGCCAAAATCCCGATTTCAAATCTAATGTAGAATAAATAGCTGTACCGTGAAATTTCTGTAAAAGTTCCTCTAAAGTCCGTGGTCGGTCTGTTTCATTAATAATAATGTCATTAATGTGACGTGAATCAAGTACAAGGCGAAGTGAGCCATCTTTTTTCTTAACAATATGCAACGGGTTTATGTACGGACTAACTGCCGGTTCTATAATTCCTTGGTCAAGCATATCCTGCAATTCTTTTTTAACTTGTTCTCTATGAATATACGGAATAGGATAATGCTTAGCTTTAAATGTATCGTGCTGTTTGACTTGAAATTCATACATAAATCCGGACATAGTACCAGGAATGTTGTCAAAAACTGGAGCTTGCTGTAAAAGAATTTTGTGTAATTGCGTTCGTTCGTCGTCTGTAGTTGCACTGGTCTCTTTAACCTTATCAGAAATCAATTGCATTACGTCGTAGTCAGCTTCGTCTGGAGTATTATAGTTGTGTACGTACGTATCCGTGAACAATGTGGGATTACAGTCTATGTTACGTGTTGCGGAAATGACCTCTGTGCGGTTAATTGTTTGTTCTTCCGCAGATAAAGAGTGCTGAAATTCTAAAGCCAATTGTACATTTTCATCCTTTAACATTAAATAAGAATTCTGAAAATCAATGACTGCGTCGTGTTGTACCAGAAAATTCGTACCTAAAATTATGTCTGTTGTCAATAAAGGAACAATCCAAAAATTAGAGTGGAAAGTATGACCTCCAATACAAAATGATAAATGCGTCTGTAATTTAACGTCTACACCTTTACTCGGTACTGCTCCTTTCACTTTTGTTTTGCCTAATGGTAATGTCGGATACGTATTCTCTTTGTTGCACTCGTTGAAAGTCTCCTCATTTATTACTGATGTAGGTGATCCGGAATCGATTACTGCTGAGAATTTCGATGAACCAATTTTAATTTCGATAACAGGATGTGAAATAGTTTTCTGAATAAATGATCTTTCCTGTAAAAGAGTGTCTCGTATGTCGTCAAAAGTAATTACATTTTCGTGAATAACGTTCTGCGTGTCTAAAGTAGTGCTTACGTTACTGGAATATGCAATCTGTACTGTGTCTGGTCAAATTCTGTCGTACGTGCTATTATTTACGGGAGGATGCTGTGGCATATCCACTATTTGAACTGCTCTGTTATTTCTTACTGACGTGTCACGCTATAGATGTTACCTATTCTCTGTTTCACTCATCATAATATGTTGATGCTGATGTTGTTGCTGCTCATAAGATCGATTGCTATTAAATGTACGCTGAAAATTGTGCTCATCATTCTTTTTACGTCTGTCCTGATAGTAATTTCTATACGGCTCATTGCGATACGAGTTGAAATGGTGTGTTGTCTACACGTAGTTATCTCTTTGCTGCCGTGCGTTACTATTTGTTGTAGCTGAGACTTTACCTGCACGCGGCGAAACATTAAAGTTCGGTTGACCTTGTGGACTACATTGTTGGTTAGGTACGCCAAGCGGCTGACTTTCATGCTATTGTGGTGAAAAACATCTATTGTTACAAAAATGTGGTTGCGACTGCCGAAAATTTTGTACATACTGATGATTATGATTTTATTTGTTATTAAAATTACGCTGGTTCTGGAGTGCCTAAAGAATGTTGTCACTTTCAGTAAAAATTTGTCACATCTGGTTTTCTTTAGTCATTTTTCTTAATTCTAGGTAGAGCAATAGTTAAAGAGCTATTTTGATAGATATAAAGGATAGTAGAAGAGAAGGCAGCAGTGCAGAAAACTAAAGATGAAACAGCACTACTACAGCTCGGGGCCCTATGCTCGCTACGGCACATATTCATTAAAGCGTAATGAATCCCCTGAGGTCAATTACGCACTGCAAATAAATTTTAGCTTTTGCGTTGCAAGCAATAGCGGTAAAATTCCAAAAGTAAATAGTTGTATCCATGTTAATTCTAGTTTCTGCATTATAGGCAATGCTGTTGTAAATACAAAAATAAATTGTCGCATCTGGTTCAAAGCTAGCTTCTGCATTACAGGCAATAGCGGTGAAAGCATAAAAACAAATTGTCGTATACAGCTCAAAGCGTGTACCTGTGTTCTGTCATTATTAAATTCTTTACATTTTCTGGCGGATAAAAATTGCTCGTAATCTACGTTCTCGTCATTGAATTTGAAAACACGTTCGGGTTTGTGTGTGAATCTGTTCGTCTGTGTCATTCCGGATTTCCAGTTGCATAGCTTTTCAGATTTTAAGTCGCGTGGCTTTTCGGATTTTAATTCGCGTAGCCTCTGTAAATTGTTCACATTATACGCACTGCGTAAGTCTGACAAATGTTCATAAAGTGGCGTCTGTTGTATGTTATTATTAACTGAAATGTTTTTCATCTCTGTTACTTCTTGTTGTAAATTTGACAACTTCCTACGTAACGTGTTGTTAGACGAATCGATCTCATTAATTGCCTGCTGTAAATTTTGAAATTCAGGTGTTTGGTTAAATGAAACCGGTGCAGTATCGTCTGATTTATTGTCATTAGTATTTTCGATAACATCAATACGACTGGCCAATTCATCACATTTTTCAGTCAGTATTTTAACCTGATCGTCGGTTTTAGAATCAGACGCATTAATCTGTTTTTGCAACTTACGCGTAGTTTCGCTCAGTTTTTTAACATCAGCTTTGATGCCATCGCAATCCTGTGTTAGTTCTAATTGTTCGAATCTGTCTGTCACTGTTTGAATATTTACTGTGTGTGTATCTGTTTTTGATTTAAGATCAGAAATTTCATCCCGTAATTCCGCGTTCAACTGTTCTATGCTATTAATTTTGTCGGACACTGTAGTAATATTATTGTCTACATACGTTTTTGCCTTCGCAAACATTTTACGTTTGTCTTCCTGTCTCTGTGCTGTGATTGTTTCCATTACTTGTCGTTTTACTTTGTTTTGATCCTGAATAAATTTACAGAAACGCGTATCACTGTTCTGTATGTGCTGATTAAAGCGCTCGTTAATCTGAGTGTTTTGCTGTTCGAATTTCGCGTCTATCTTTGCGTCCATTGTGCGCGAAAGTTCTACCGTCATTGCTTTAAACTCGTCCCGTAATTGTGTAGCTTTTTCAGAGCATTGTTTAGCGACTCCGCTAATTTCGTCTCTGAGTGTTTCTGTTGCGGCTGTTTGCATTTCCCTTAATTCTTGCGCAACAGACTTAATTTCTTCGCTATTTTTTCTTGAACAAGCCTCAATTTCCACGCGCAACTGTTCCTTAGTGTCATGACACTGCGCGGCAACGGCTCTAATTTGTTCACTAAGCTGTCTGGAATTGTCGTCTAATTTTTCATTTAAGTGTTGTTTGAGATTTTCATTATCTTGTTTGTTCTGTTCCCTAAGTTGTTTGAGATTTTCATTCTGTTGTTTGAAATTCTCTTTAAATTGTTTGTTATCTACACTATTTTCATTAAGTTGTTTACTCATTTGTCGCAACAAAGCCATAATTGGATTCGACTCAAGGTCAGCATTTCTATTCTCTGTGCTGTTCAATAGTGGATCTGGAATTGTTTCACTTTCTGTAACCATTTGGTCATTTTGAGATTTACAAAAAGGTTTGTCAGTCAAATGTATACTATCAGTCATTGTTTCGGAATTAAATAAATCTGTCGTACTTTGTGTATCCTGTTCATTTTCATTAGACAAATTTGTCTGTTCGTTACTTGAGTTTTCCAAATCGGGTGTGTTAAGCTGGGCAGCGCTCATTACAATAGAGCGTTCTGCGTCATCAATTGTCGTCAAATTAACAGACGAGACAATTGAGTTCGTTTGTTCATTATCAGGGTAAAAGTCATCACTAGTGGTTGGAATGCACTGATTGTTAGTGAACGCAGGATTGTCATCATTACACTGCGTGTCATATGTCCTATCGGTAAAGTTGTTTGAGTCGGTAATTTCATTCATAATACCTCGCGATACACTATTCACAGTCTTTCGCGGCATTTTTACAATAGTCACAATTTTTCAGAAAATAAATAAGCACAATGCAAAAGCAACACACAAATACAACAGAGCAACGAATTGCCGTTGACCTGTAGAAAGAAAGTCACAAGTTAATAAAAGCGTAGCGCCTAATCCTAATTATATCTAAGCAAATAAGAGCAGATATCTGACTGTTGTTCAAAAGACTCTCAACGAAATACGATCCTGGCAGGGTCGCCAAGTGTAACCTCCCCACAAAAATTTACAAGAATGACAATATTATTTAAGAGTGCTAATGGACATTCGCTAAGTGTAACCTCTCCACTGAAATTTTTAAAGACAGAAATAATAAATGAATGGGAGCCAACGTAACCTCCCTAGCAATTAAATTTAATGACAATAAAAATGAGAATTGCAATCTGACCCAAGTATAAGTTCGTCACGAAAATAATGAAAGTCAATTCAGTGATAAAACAATCTCAGTAATAATGATAATTCAATTAAACCGAAATATCTGTCTTTGGCCCTGTGCAAAAATCAGAATTAAATTCTTACCTCATTGTAACTGCTAGTCAAATTTCTGCTCTTATTGTTGCGCACGGCTTGGAGGAACTGCATTGCAAATAATAATATTCCTTTTTTTTTGTAATTTAACTGAAAACTGAAACTTTACTTTAAGGGAAGTGGAACGAAATAGTTACTTCAATTAAATAAAATTTTTATGTAAAATTGCTTTTGAAACCAAAATTATTATTGGGGGCACTTGTTGAAAATTAATTACAATAAATAAACTTTACATTATCTGATGATTATCTTAATTAACAGTATACCTCATTCAGCATCTTGACCAGTGTTGCCGACAGACTACATCACACAACCGCACTGGGCTGCTACTACTGACCGAGTGCTCTGCATGACGACCACTAGCGTACTCCACGACGACTACTACTGTACTGCACTGCACGACTACTACTGACAAACTCCACTGCACGACTACTACTGTGCTGCACTGCACGACTACTACTAACAGACTGCTCGTAACACTCGCGCGGTCAAGCGCATACTAACCACGATAATAGGCTCTCTGGTCAAAGATTTTAACGTGCCTCACCATCGCTGCTACGTTACATACGTGTTTCAAGTGTAAGTTCGGAAGGAAGGAGATTAGATTTCTTGGTCATATAATCTCATCAGTAGGAACAATCCCTGATCAAAGCAGTACAAAATTTTCTTACACCACCCATTAAAAAAAGATTAAAGTCACTCCTCTGTTCATGTTCCTTCTACTGAAGATTTATTTCAAGGCAGGCATTGCATAGTGAAGCTTCGAACTGACTACTAAAGAAAGATATGATGTGGGAATGGACAGCTTAAAGGCATTCAGCTTTCTCGATATAATCAAACAGGAACTGAGTCAAGCCAAGATGTTATATTACTCAGATTTAAGCCTTGGTTTTGGATTAACATCTGATGCTTTGTGTGTTGGAGTAGGAGATTATTTGTTTGAAATTAAACTATTAACAGATGACCGACATTTTCCACCAATAGATTCACAAGAAGACTGTTAACAGATTCTGAGACGTCATATTCCACCAGCTAATTTGAAGCTTTAGGCGTAGTATAAGCACGCAACAGATTTCATTTTTATTTAGAGGTCACCATTCCAAAATACACAGTGACTATGAAGCACTATGTTTTCTACTCAGCTGTAAACTGCTACAGGCAGGTTTAGCACATTGTACTTCATCTCTAATGGAATACAGTTTTGAAATAATTTATATTAAAGGAAAACAAAAGATTGTTGCAGTTGCATTATAATGTTTACTGAAAATACTAGAAGAATCTTCTTTGTGTAAGAGACCGGTGAAGTAAAAGTTTTATTGTAGAAGATAGAAAATACCGAAAATACCTTTTGGAAACGTAAAAATATGAATCAGATGCAAGAATCAGATCATAGTGAAAGAAATTCTGAAAACTGAATCAAATAACAGGCTTACCGCTCACTACATCCTGGACCAAGAAGTATTATTTTATAGAAGAAGGTCTGAAACAGATCATTGGCTAGTGTGCGTTCCTTCGGAGGCAAAAAACAAATTTATTTGGCATATACACTATGTGTGGGGATACTTAAACATCATATAATGTCCAAAGCAGTTAAATGAATACTGTTACCTCCAGGACCTGTGAAGTAAGGTACAGAATGATTTGAAATCTAGTGTATTACGTCAGAAAACAAAAGCAAGTAGAGGGTGTACATAAAGTCGGGAACATTTTCAATTGTTTATTACACAAGAAACAGACATTGAACAGACATCTACATATGTCATTTTGAAGTGAAGCCCTGAAAGTTTTTTTTTATTATATATATATATATATATATATATATATATATATATATATATATATATATATATATACTGTATATATATATACCGCCACAGCGTAGTTTGGTAATTTGCCGATAGCGCTAGTCGCAAATATGGCGAGTTCAGGTGCGGAGCGCGGTTTCTGTGTTCGACAAAAACAAAAACAAGTGCTACAGCTGTTCAACGGATGTTTAGAACCAAGCACGGTAAGAAGCCACCAACAAGGAAGGCCATTTACCACAGGCCCATCAAATTCGTTACGACGGGTTGCTTGTGCCCGGCAAAGAGAAGCGGACTTCCAGTGTGAGTGAAGTGAATGTGGAACGCGTACGAGACACATTCGTAAGGAGTCCAAAGAAATATGTGCGTCTTGCATCTCGTAAACTCGAAATGGCTCCAATGACAGTGTGGAAAGTCTTGCGACAGGACCTGCCTATGAAACCATTCAAATTGGAGCTCGTGCAGAAGCTCAATGACGACGCCAAAGACAAGCGTTTTGAGTTTTGTTCACAGTTGCATCAATTGAATAAGGATGAGGATGGCACTGTTGATCGCTTAATTTTTAGCGACGAAACCACTTTTCACACTAATGGGAAAGTGAGCAGCTATAATTGTCGAATCTGGGGCACAAAGCATCCACACGAATGTTTTTTGCGCCTTGTCACGTCGAAAACTGTACGGACCATTCTTCTTCGCCGAGAGCACTGTCACTAGATATTCCTACTTAGACATGTTGCAGGAATGGCTGATGCCTCAAATGAAATCGGACTCTCCATTCATCTTTCAGCAGGATGGGGCTCTACCCTATTTTCATCGCGAAGTTCGTGGGTACCTAAACACGGAGCTGCCGCATCGATGGATCGTCCGTGCTACAGAAGGGGACAGCTGTTTCAAGAAATGGCCTCCCCGATCACCAGATTTCACTCTGTGTGACTTTTTTCTGCGGGGACAGAGTAAAGCTCTGGTGTATGTACCGCCTCTACCACGTGATGTAGCAGACCTGCAGAATATGGAAGCGACTGCCACAATCGACGATGCCATGCTGGGATGGGTATGGCACGAATTCGATTACCGTATTGACGTCTGCCAGGTCAACCATGGTTCGCATATCGAATGTTTGTAAAAAAAACTTTCAGAGTTTCTCTTCAAAATGCAATATGTATGATATCTGCACAATGTTTAGTTCTTGTGCAATAAATAATTGAAAGTGTTTCCGGACTTTATATATACCCTGTAATAAATGCAGAAAAGGGAATTACATCAAATTATCTTCACTGGACCATTGGAAGCAGTTGCTGTGGATACTCGTGCTGGTTTACCGAAGGGGCGAGGGGGAGTTAAATATGTTGATGCCTTGTACGATGTAATTACAATGTATTTGAAATTATATGCAATAAAGAATGCAGTCAGCAAAGTGATTATTAAAAGAATTCATGATGATTTATTTGTGAAAGTTAGAAGATCAGACGCAATATTATCATAAACAGAAGTCAGTTTACTTGTGATCGATGGCACAATTTCGAACAGATTCAGAGATTAAGCAAATACTTTTTCAAAATTCCACCCAGAAGTCACCTCTAGAGAGCAATGTTTTGAACCGATTTATGAGACTGTACTGTTCCAAGGGACAAGACAGATAGTTTGACTATCTACATGAGTTTGAGGAGATCATGAACAGTTTATCACACCCATTTACAGATTTTACTCTACATGACTGAATGTTTGGGAAAAAAGAACCAAATGATTGGTTACAACATATACCTGAACATTAATACATTGACATTCCACGCGGAGAGATGTTGAGTCAAGCTGTTACTATGCTGTCAACTCGAGCGAAGGAACAGAAGATGTATTTCGATGGAAAAATAAGTCGCAAGTGAGACTGCAAGGTGTGACAAGTAGTCTATGTACTTAATCACCCTAAATAACCAATGACAGTTAAACGTATTAAATGTACTGAAATGAATACTTCATGCTGGAGTGTGTTTTTTATGTTATCCACACCCAGGTCTCACAAAAAAATTATATGCACACCAAGATTTAAAAGTATTTTTATAGCTAGGCTAAGAGACAATGAAAGTGAGCCAGCGAGCAGAAGAAAAGACGTGATATATTACTGTGTCACTTTTCATAGTTGTATTTGAGATGTGTGTGAACGTTATGTTTTTCTTTGAATGAATTAACGAGTACTATGATTCAAGCAACAGAATGTTCGTATTTATTCAAGAAATCTATTTATATGAGTGTAGAAAAGACATAACCTTTGATTAAAGTACTGTTTAGGAAATTTTTTAAATGGACTTGTAATTGTGACTTTTGTTTAACAGTAATGTGTAAGATTGTTAACAGTATGAAGAGCATTAGTTATGATGACTCGTGTTCGCGGTTCGCATATGAATGCGTGAAACTCATGGACAGCAGCTGCCAATGTTATCTTTAAATATTATTTAGTGAGTAATACTAGTTAGGACAGTGAATTTTAAATCCTGAGAGAAAAATGGACACATTATGTGTGACGCATGTGTGCTTGCTAAGGAGACGTAGAACTATTGAACACTACAAAAAATTAGACTTAGGTGAGCTGAAAACAGTAGCAAAAAGAACAGTGGCATGCCCTGACCATTAAACAATCAGCAACGTCAGCCTTAACTCTATGATCGGCGAGTTGTTCACAAGTAAGAAATGATAATACTTCGAGCGGAATAACGCTGCAACACAATGAGCACTGCTGACGGTTACAAACTAAGCAGTGAAGCATTCGAGTCAGATTGTCAAGTGTGGGATTAGGAGCGCCAGTTATATACAGTGCATTCTCTACGATGACTGAGTGAGTTTCAAATTTTGTGACATCCAGACCTTACTGGTGGCTGAAATTAAAGAACCATTGATTTTAGGCATTCGAACTAATTCAGATATGCAATGCAAGACAATCTGCGTGCTTTAAGCCAGGTGGTGCGGACTTCTGAGTGGGGAGCATACTCGTAGGAGCTGTACGACATAGTATGCTGCGCTTGGCGCGCGAAATATGATGAACACTGGATTCTCTCACGAAGATGCGATTAATGAGCAACATTAAGAATATAATTTGTGTAAAATTTTTGTGTAATGATACGGAACTGAAGTTAAAAAAATATTTGTTTTCATACGAGAGTGTGGGAATCGACTTAAATATGCATAAATGGCAGTTGCGATTTTCAGGGAGGAAATTAACTTCCAAGTTATGTAGAATATTCATACACTTGTGCAACTGTTTCATGTTGTCAGTTTGATGACTGAAGATGAACTCAAGATGAAGTAACTGTCTGGAAGACATAGACTTCGCATTAAAAATAAAAACGAAAAATACTCTAATTTTTTTTATATTTTTGGCTGGGTCGATGCCATCCTCTTCACGGTTTCCCCAGAAGATCTTTCCCCTTGAGTTAATAGTGGAGAATCTAACAGTGGCAAATGCCAGGATGAAGAAGGTGCTGGGGGCCTCCCATAAAAAAATCATCAGAATAAATAAGTTTTCTGATCCAGCAAAATGCATTAAGAGTTACACTACGTAAATGTTCTTTTATGTAAGCCAGGAGAATTGCTGTTGTATTCACGTATGTTAGGAATGGAGGTTCTTCTTAAAGTTTTGATCCTTTCACTTTAATATCGTAAAGCTTTATATAAAGAGTGCAGTTTTGCTTGCATTTTAAAGTTAAAAATAATAGACAATCACACAAACACACGTCAGCCTAATGAAGGACGTCAAGTGAAAGCAAGCTACGGCAGTAATTACGAGTATATCTGTAAACCATTGAACTGTGCCGTACCTGATGGCCCTCTAATATATTACACCTACCCAGGCCGCCTCATAACTCTTTCTGCTTAGCTTTGTCGTATTGGGTATCATTTTCATCTTTCTTTTTTCACTCATAAAGTATTTCTTTCATGGACAGACGCTCACTCGAGCAATTTTCATCATTGCTGCCGGCTCAATTTCGTTTGTCGCAAAATAAATGAGGGTAGGAGGAGGCAACTGTATCTCGTCTTCTCGTGATACCCGTGGAATAGAGCGGACGCAAAGGAAGGCGCGCTCTTGCCTACGCACCATTATTGTGAATAAAACGGTGGATTCCTTGGCGTCGACTACGTTACTAAACTACACTGCATGTTCTAAGGTGGGGGTAAATGAATAATTTTAACTTTTTGGGCCTCAAAGGGGTAGTAAATATTCATTTAAGCACGTTAAATTGTAATCGTAAATAGATAATAGTTACTAATAGATTAAGGTGCATCGCTTCAAGATCTATTCTTCTTCACAGTAAATAGGAAATTTTAAAATGATGAAACAACAAAAAGATGAAAAATTTGTGGGCCTGTTTGAATCGGAAATGAGGTTACGTGAACCTTTGTAAACTGTCATACAATTATACACAGTATGAAAGATTACACTTTTAACACTCCAGTAGTTTTTACATGCCTATCCCACAGCGGAATCGTGTATGACCAACAGCCCCTACACAGATTTCGCGATACCACACCCTGCGGTTATCACACCTGATACTTCCCACTTTCTTCACAGATATATTTGATGCTGCAGAAACTACAAAGTACGTTTTCTTTCTCCGATTCATCTTCAGGTGATGACGAAGATGAACCATCTTCTGGATTTGATGGTTTTTATTTGTCATCCAGGGCATTTCTGCAACTCTTGGCCTTCTCGGCCCTCTTGTAAGACTGATTGTGGATAAATTGATAAAGTGAGATGACAATTTCAAGTTGTCTCTCCCTTGCACTGGTCAGAGAAGAAACAAAACGGAAGAAAATGATGAACATGATGCTGAGCTCTGACTTCCCGTGTTTCGTAAAAATGTTTCCAGACTAGGGCTGGTGCCATCCTACAATGCAGCTGATGTCTCGCGACGACAATGAGAAACTACGGGCATAGACCAGGTGGGAGCAAGCCATGCGCTATACACGTATATGCGTAACTTACGCCAGAACACACCGCAACAGGGTCCTTAATGTGTCAGCTATGCCACACCAATTCTTATGCCATGTGATTGTTGGTCGCTGTTAAAATAGCAGTGATCGCTTTCCCCGTTTTCTGTAACCCAATATTTCAGACCAAAGCACATTTTCACGAATAAAAATTACTCCTTTTTTAAAAAAAATGGTTCAAATGGCTCTGAGCACTATGGGACTTAACTGCTGTGGTCATCAGTCCCCTAGAACTTAGAACTACTTAAACCTAACTAACCTAACGACATCACACACATCCATGCCCGAGGCAGGATTCGAACCTGCGACCGTAGCGGTCGCGTGGTTCTAGTCTGCTTTTTTTAAAAACGAAACATTTTAAGCACTGCTGTTGGGCTAATTGATATTTCGGTTTTTAACTCAGTCATTAGAAATAAAATATAAAAAAATACCTGTTATAACCGAGTCAGCCCACTACCGAAAAATACCGGTTATTAAGAACTAAAATACCGGTATCGATTTTAAGCGATCGGCACTTCCTATTCCTAATGTCTACTCCACCGAGGAACTGATTCGCAGCAATTGCAGATTTTCCGACAATTAAGACATTCACAGAGCGATTCTTGAACAATGAGCAGATTTTCTACCGTCCAGGAATTGAGCGATTGGTAGAACGTTCGAACAGCTGTTTACAGAGACTTAGAGACGGTGTTCAAAAATTGTCTCATGCATTTGTGCTACTTTTTAGTGTAGGGCAGCATTCAACAAAAGTTACTTGGCGTGCCATAATAATGTGTGACTTACTTCTGGAGTCACCTCGTAAAAAGCTCTTTCATAAATGCATCCGAAGAGCAGTTCCGGGTTTAAGAGGAAAGCAAATACTTAAAAATATTAAAGAGTTACCGTAGCTTGCTAAACCAGTGAAAGGAGGAAAAGTCAACTCCAAGATATTAAAACTGAGTTTCAGCTTTAACGATAGCAGTTGACGAGTTTTTTGACACGGATCACTATCACCCCGTTTACATGGAGTACCCAAAACCGGATTTCGAAAACCGATTTCACAATACCGTTTCTGTTGGTCATGTAAACACTTCAAAGTCGATTCTGGTAATCCATTTCCAGCTGCCTGTTTTCCAGTTCCACCATCGATTTTCGTTCCCATGTTACCACACAACTGTCTTTGAAACGTGCTTGGATTGTCAGTTATGTCTTGTTCGACTAATATGGGCACTATGACTCACTGTGCAGTAAAGGATAATCAGAAATATTAGTCTGAGCACAAAACTATCTACCTCTAATGGTTAAATGGAAGAGAAATAACGACTGTGCTGAGTAAATCAGAAACTGGAACAGCTGTTTTCCAGACGCATAATTAACTGGGCTAGCAAATCCGCTCCGACCTTAACATGTAAACACGACATCGAACAACGGTTTCAGAAATAGTGCCACTTTCACTTTTTGAACAATTATTTCATATACGCGTCCTAAAGAAGAACCTTTAAGCTTATTGCCACTCAAAGGTAAAATACGTGCATAGGAAATAGCAAATGCTTTATTGAGTGCGTTGAAAAACATCATATTCCACTCGATAAAATTATCTCAGTTTCGACAAACGAGGTGGAACGTATGGCAGGCGTAAGGGACGGATTTGTTGCTATTTTGAGAGAAACAATTAATCACGTGTTACTTAACTGCCATTACATCATCCATCAGGAGGTGCTATCTGTGCAGCCATTTGCAGAAGAAATTTGCAAGGTTATGGAATTCGCGATTAAGATTATCAGCTCAATTTAGCTAAAGCTCTTAATCCTCGCCATTTTTAAAAAAAAAACTTTTACGGAGAATGTGTCCGAAGATTTTCTGCTACGAAACAAGAACGTTGGTTATCAACAGTAAACGTTCTGATACCTTTCGCTTCCTTATTTACAGAATTTAAAGCATTTCTCCTTCAGAAGAGTGTTCACTGTCCAAACTATCGAACGATCAATGGATCAAAAAATTTCATTTCCTGGTAGACGTTATGTCAGCTTAATCGTCAACTACAGGGAAAAGGAAACAAATGTTTCAATGTTAGAAGAATTCTTTTCATTGGAAAACGAATTATCTCTTTTTGTTCAAGATTTTGAAGAGAAACTTTGATTTACTTTCCAAACCTGTTGAAACATTGCCAAAAAACAGTTCTGTTATTGATATTTGCTGTTTCAAAGCAACAGTTTTAAATATGAGGAAAGGTTCTGTCAACAGATTTCAGGAATTCGCTAACAGAAAAGTGACGTAAGTCCTTGTTTAAAAAATTGTATCAGAATTAAGTGTCTCTCCCTTTAGCATTGGCAGCTTTGAAATGCAATTGCTGTATTTAAAAAAATTGCGAATTTTTTTTGTGCTGACATAGAAAATAATGTGAACTTAGTTCACGGCGGAAGTGGTCGGTTTTGAAAGATCTGGGGGAAGAAGGTGCGTTGATTTTTTTAACATCTAGGATAGTATTCCTGACTAATGTATTCAGCTTAAAAAACTAGCGTTTGCTGTGCTTTTCTTATACGGGTCTATGTATTCATGCGATCAATCATTTTCAAACGTGAACCTTGTCAAAAATTGAGATGTCGTCTTACTGATGAGAACTTCAAGTCGTGCCTAAGAAAAACCATAGAACTTGACTTACCGAAACCTTCCAAGGATATACTAGCCCATTATTCACATCAGTGTTCGTCACTCATTGCCATGATTTAATTTTATGGATACTTTACAATTTAATTTTATCAAAAATAAATAATATTGTAATTAAGTGTGATATCAAGTTTCGTTCAACGTACCTATAGTTTAACTAAGACTTATACTTTAAGTAATGTTTATTAAGTTAATTTTAGGTAGCGTTGTGGAGTGAATGTAGAGGTTCTGTCGAGTATTGAGAAAAGGTATGTTGAGATCTTTTGCATACGGAGAGAGGGTGAACGAAAGGAGGTGGACGAAACAAGTAATTATTTATTTTATCTATTTCATCAGGTTACCTTCCATTCGGAAAGTGCGTGCACTGAGCAACTGTCATGTGACTAACAAATTATAGAGTGCAGCAATCAGTCGTCCTTTTTTAGATTTTATTATGCATATCCAGATTTCGGCTAGTAGCTAGCACTATTTTCTATTGTCAATGCATGTAAGTCCCTGTTGTTCGGGCGTCAATCACAGTTCTTTGAATACTATTGTATATAAAGAAAAATAATATTCAAAGAACTGTGACTGACGACCGAACAACAGGGACTTACATGCATTGACAATAGAAAATAGTGCATTGAGAATGGCTAGCTATTAGCCGAAATCTGGATTTGCGTAATAAAATCTAAAAAAAAAAAAGGACTACTGATTGCTGCGCTCTATAATTTATAAGTTTTGTCTATTTATTCTTCGCAATTACAGCCTATTGTCTGAGAAACTAATATAGGACATCCAATTCACATTATTTTGAGGATAGTAAAGATGTATACTTTAATCACTTATTCCCCGTGCTTATAAACATTACGAAATTAGACTAGTATACAAAACGAGTTTGTATGGGAGAGTTGGAAGGAGCTGATGTCAACAAACGTAGCTCAGTCAGATAGACGACGTTTTTAGCAAATGCTAGGTTAGGCGTACCCTAATTAATTTAATAACAATGTACCTACCTATACAAATAAAGTTCATAAAATTTGCCTCTCTCAAAATAAATTTTAGTTGCACTGTTGGTATTTGGCTAATGAGATTGCTGACCACTGGTCTAGAGTGAATGTTGCTTTCTTGTTGGCGGTCTTTTGTTGTATAAAGTTTTGTAATATCGCGGTTCTTGCGTTTCGTTTGAGTCGTTTCTTTGTCGGTTGTTGTGGGCTAATAGGATACAATACTACTGCTCAACAACCGTATAAGATATTAATTGGAGTGAAGTATAATTTTACGACCGAGCTAGGTGGTGCAGTGGTTAGCACACTGGACTCACATTCGGGAGGACTGAAGTTCAAACCCGCGTCCGGCAATCCTGATTTAGGTTTTCCGTGATGCTAAACCGCTTCAGACAAATTCCGGAATGGTTCCTTTGAAAGAGCACGACCAACTTCATTCCCTAATCCGAAGGGACCGATGACCTCGCTATTTCGTCCCCTCCTCCATATCAACCAGTCAGTCTATAATTTTACCTAGTGATTGGGAAATTTGGTGGCAGGAAAAGGAGAAGCACTGAAGAATAAGGTAATATAATTTGTTTTTAGGGTCCCGTGCCTCAACCAGTAAAAACGGAATCCTTACAGGATCGCTTGATGTCCTCTTGTCTATCTGCCCGACTGTCAAAAACCATTTTTCTCAGGAATGGGTACACGTATCACGTTGAAATTTATGTCACGTACTGAGGTCTATGGTCCCTTGGTGGTGTAAAAAATGGAAGCTTCTGAGTCAGGACAATCAAAAGATACGGCTATTTATGTCACATATTCAAATACTCGCAAACTCACTCATTAAATTTTGCAAAAACAGACATAATGTCTTATGGGATAACAGCAATCAGTGATTTTATAAAGTTACTTTAAATCCGTCTTGATTGCAAATTTTTTTTATTATTCATATGACCGGTTTCGGTTCATTCAGAACCGAAACCGGTCATATGAATAATAAAAAAAAATTTGCAATCAAGACGGATTTAAAGTAACTTTATCACTCATTAAAGCCTATAGGGTACTTCCCGTTGGCCTAGGATCATGAAATTTGGCAAAAAGAAAGGTCTCAGAGTACAACCAAATGAAAACATCCGAAATCTGTTAGTCTGCAATTACATCAGACGAATTTTTCTTGTCCTTTATTACATGATTCTCCGTCCGTTCGCCCGCCCGTTAAGACCCCTTTTTCTCAGTTACGGGCACACGTATCGAATTGACATTTATGCCACATACTAAGGTCTATGTCCCGTGCCGATATAATAAACGTTAGCTTCTAAGTCAATACAACCAAGAGGTAAGGCCATTTATGTCACATATTTTGATACTCGCTAACTCTCACATCGAAACCTGTAGGGTGCTTCCCGTTGATCTACAGTGATGAAATTTGGCAAGAAGTAAGGTTTCACAGTGCAGGCAAAGGAAAAAAATCAGAACATTGTTAATTTGTAACTATATCATATATTTCTTCTGTCAGTTATTGTCAGACGTCAAACATGTAATTAAAACAGATGTCTGATGATGGATAAATACCGAAACACGTCATATGAGCAATAAAGACATTCTTTGCCTTTTTTACTTTTTTACCACAGTGGCCCAGTCAGCCTCGACGTAGAACTACTGATTCTTATAATGGTCACCTGCCCCCAGCATTACTTTATTTCACTGTTACATTAATCAAATTAAAACATTCTCTAAAATCTTGGAATCTATGGGACCGATATCTTGTCAGTATCAATGTCGATAATAGGCAAAAATGGTCGAGATACTCGATTCCCGAAATAGATGAATTGTCTATATACACATTTAAGTTTGCGCGGAACCCTCAGTGCGTAAGTCCTCACACCTAGTCTTTTTTTTGTATATATGCTACTAGGTTATAAGACAATCACGTAGGGTCTACCGGCAACTTACACAACAATGTAGCTATCAATTGTGTTATCGTTATAAGTCATTTACTTCCGATTACTCCGTCCGAACAGGCCTCGGAAGCCCAACGTTACCACCGAGCGAGGTGGCGCAGTGGTTAGCACACTGGACTCGCATTCGGAAGGACGACGGTTCAATCCCGTCTCCGGCCATCCTGATTTAGGTTTTCCGTGATTTCCCTAAATCGTTTCAGGCAAATGCCGGGATGGTTCCTTTGAAAGGGCACGGCCGATTTCCTTCCCAATCCTTCCCTAACCCGAGCTTGCGCTCCGTCTCTAATGACCTCGTTGTCGACGGGACGTTAAACACTAACCACCACCACCACCACCCAACGTTACCGACTGACAACCGTGACACCCTCAGACGATAGATGTCGCTCCACGTCGGAGTGGCATGTTGTCAGCACATCGCTCTCTCGGCTAATGTCAGCTTTCGAGGCCGGAGCCGCTACTTCTCGATCAAGTAGGTCCCCGCTTGCCAACAGCGCTCGGCATATCTGGGTGGTCTAGCCAAGGTTGACAGCGCTGAACTTCGATCTGACGGGAACCGGTGGTACCACCGCAGCAAGGCCGTTGGCCTACTGCCGAAAACAGTAAAGATTTATTTGACACTGAGACACCAGTGGCGTACCAGCGGAAAGATTTGTAAGGTTCTTGGAAGTGGAAGGCCATACTGCTGAGCAACTCACCTAAAGCTGACAAGATTTTCAAAATGAGAACAACATTGTTATTGAAGATTGGCGTAGGTAAAGCTATGACACTGTCAGCCACATTAGTGGGCGGCACACTTAAGAAGATAAATACACAAGCAGTATACATTCCCTGCTTTGCACGTTCATTGCATTTGATTGCCAAGAGCGCTGCAGAAAGCAGCATAGAAACATCCTTTTAATTCGATTTCGCTGAAATTCTCTGTTCACTCTTTTCTGCTTTGCCTATCAACGGGGCCTTCTTTTGAAGGCATTGAAAGAAACTAGTCCAGAGATTCCTATTTTTAAAAGGTTGTCGGTCGCCCGAACCGAACAAATGCTACGAAAGCAGTTGTATGAGGTTTTCCCACTATCAAGCAAATTTTGGATGACATACGTAACAACATCAAGAGGTACAGTGTCGTAATCTGGCTGTCGAAGATGGATAAGTTGGGAACGGAAGTAAAGAATACCGATTGGAACGAAATCCTAGAAGGCTTACAAGCGACTAGGGCTTCGCTGCACCCGTTTGATCAACACCTTAACACGAAACACGCACTTTTGTGAATCGTTGCAAGTGTTACGTCCAAACAATGCCGTCAACATTTTCAAGCAATTAAAACAAAAGTGACAGTGCTGTCTGGCCGTGAAGAGCATCAGCAACAGACTTCACGATGGAGCAAACAAAATACAGAGTACGACCATTTCAGCGGCTCTACTACCTCGATAAAGTTGGAGAAAATCAAATACCTGGAAAATATGTTGAAATTCAGGTTTCTGTTGCCATAACTGATAGTGTGCTGACTGCATCAGCTAAACGCATGCGAGCGTACCATCAAGTGCTAGTGTATTTGTAATACTTTGGCAATTTAAGCCTTTAACAGCACAAGAAAAGGAAGAATTATCGTCAGTACTCACCCAGATATGTGGAAGAATGCCTACGTGACGAACTGGTACAGTTTCCCGAGCTCTTCGAAACAGGTGTGGCTGCTGCTGGTGACAGCAAAAAGCACGAGGCCCTGGAGCTGCAGTTTTATAAACCTTTAATGGAAAATTCGTTAGAATCGTGTTTCGCAAATGTAGAAATAGTCTTACGGATTTACTTGTCTTTGATGATCACTAGTTACAGTGAAGAACATTCATTTTCAACATTAAAGCGCATTAAAAATGAATTAAGGAAGACCATGGGGCAAGGGCATCTAAACGAACTCACCTTAAGGAACATAACATGTGATTTGCTTAGAGATATTGCTTTGAATAGTATTATCTCTGAATGTGCCCAAATTAAATAGAGAAAAGTTTTTTTAACATTTGTCACGTGCGCCGCCTTGGCTTAATCTGGCACTGTACTCGATACGAACCATTTTTAAAAAAACTGAAATATCCTGGTCTAATTATCTTCTTCTACTATTCACTGTGATTCCTATAAAATCGTGTCTCTCCTTTCCAGCTGTAGAATTGAACGTTGAAGTTATCTTCAATGCGTTTGTCATCAGTAGCTCCTACCATCAGGGATTAGTCTCGGGAATCCCTTGACTCCAGTTAGAACTGTGAGGCGATCAGTCAATGTCGATATTTTCCGAAACACAAAACGTGTCCGATCGGGATGCTGCAGTGGAGCTGTCGTAGCCGTAAGAATCGTCTGGATGTTAACCCTTTCGATTACGTCTTTTGCACTGACAGCAGTTATTGCATCTTGCAGGGGACTATTACATTGGTTTCCGTGGCCCTTCGTTCACAATTAAAGTCACCTCCAAGTGCTAGTCCATTATGAGGGTTTCTTAATAAGTGATAGTTTACAAAATTGTTAAAGCTTTCGTGGCCACTTGTTGACAAACTGCCTGTTGGCTTCTGTCTCGGGTTCTTCGGCCGACGTTCATCTCATGATTTTTCTGACGTTTCGCCAGCACGAGTGTCTGGGATTCTCAAAGCTCCACCCTCCATTGCCGATGGTGAACTGGAGCCGAGCTGGCGGCCGCAGACTATGTGTGCTTGGCGCGTCAACGTCCGAGGGCTTCTCCGCGGTCTTTTCCGGGGCGGTTTTCCTCTTGCTAGTTCACCACCGGCAATAGAGGGTGAAGCTTTGACAATGCCAGCCACTCGTGCTGGCGAAACGTCAGTAAAATCATTAGATGAACGTCGGCCGAAGAACCCGTGACAGAAGCCAATAGGCAGTTTGTCCTTTCATCACTTAATGTCTATATGAAATTAAAGTTTACTGATTTCCAGACCTCTCTTTGTTAATATTGCACAAGCGCATCCGTTTTCTCTCATATTATAAGAGGTTGTACGCGGGTCTAAGGCAAATGTCGTTACATACTACTTCTTGCAGGAATGCTACATCGATATCATTTGTTTTTAAGAATTTACGTAAAGCTTCCTACTTGGATGAGGTGACAATAACTGAGATATTGAGTGGTAGTATCGCAACAACTCTATCGACGTTCATACGTGATGTGATTTGTCAGTCAGGATATACGAGGGGCCTTCAATAAATAATGCAACAGATTTTTTTTTCAGCAAGCAGGCTGGTTTTATTGAATATTCCAATACACCATATTATTCCACATACTTTTTGATACAAAACTCCACTATTCAAATTAGTCTCCGTTCAATGCGATCGCCTTACGCTACCTTATACTGGGAGGGTCTTTATGTGCACATGGTAGCGCTCGACTGATCGACGGCGGAGCAAACGTCTTGGTGCATCAGTAACCTCCCCACCACCCACGCACTGCTTCCCGCGGAGTGCATCCTTCATTGGGCCAAACAGACGGAAGTCGGAAGGTGCGAGATTGGATGGATGGGTGAGAGCAGTCCAGTGAAGTTTCGTGAGTTCCTGCCACGTGTGCAGACTCGTGTGGGGCCTTGTGTCCAGTTGTGCAGCGACGTGTGAGGCACGCGCACCTCCCTCCAATACTTCAACAAAGGCTTCATTAGTCTTATATGAAACAATTAAACATTATATGCGGAGATAGGAAAACCACGGGAACAACTGAAATAACGCATCACTTCACTGCAATTTGCATTTATTTAACACTTGATAACAGACCAAGAAAATATCACGTGTTACACTTGACAGATGATAGCACTAGAACAATGATAAACGCCTGATTCAGTTTTCTGCACTTTAGTTGAAGTTCAACAGGCGAACACTATTTAAGTTCTCCCATAAATATAAATATGCGCGTAGGCGCGTTGAAGAACTGGTTATGAAACAGTCACTTATAACATCAAGACAGGCACACTCCGTCTGAAGGGAAAATAATTAGCAAGTTTACACACTGACTAGAACATTAAGGTGAACAACAGGAAAGTGCACCGTCCACAACACCTTAAGGCGACAGTGAACCTCCAGTAAGTTCCTTTCTTTACAATATGGCATTAAGTACAACTGAATAGTAATAAAAAAAATTTAGATTCCACCGATATATACATATATAAATACATATATGCGCATAAGCACGATTAAAAACTGGTGCAAAAACACTAAATTGGAAATTGACAAATCTGTACTCAAAGGAGCCGCACTCCATCTAAACACCCTAAAAATGGCAACTTAATGACTACCTAGAGTAACAAATTAAGAATAGCATGCTTATAGATTGACTAGAATAAAGGAATAAATATCACATTCACGGTTTCTGACGGCCGACAAACTGTATTGGGCTAATGAGCAGTGATTAATTTAAGCTAGCCTCAACATACGCTAACCAGGTATTTAAAGACAAGCGTCGAGCAAGAACCTGGTCAGAAGGTAATGGAACCAGTGCTAATTTACAACAAACTCCATGACTGAAACAAAGTGATGACAGGTTGACGGTTATCGATGTGGCGTACGATGGACAGTCAATAGACTCAGCTGAAACCCAAGTATAATGCTGAGGGGCGAAACGCCCAGCCCAAAGCATGTTTAGCGCAAACACCGTGCTTGAGAACAAAGCAACCATGAAACAACAGGATGATATTGCAGCTTGCAGTACAAATACCAGAGCCCGAATATAGCCTTAACCCAAGGCAGGGCTAAAGCACACTCTCAAAGTTTCCAAAACAATCACAACTTCCAGGATTCCCATACACGGCAGACGTGCCAACACTTCCGTTCATACCCCAGAATCAACTAGCGCAACATAAATCATTGACACATTTCAGATAATATTTTAAAATAACATACTTAAATACCTTCGTTTACCACAAGCCTTAATTAGTTAACAGGCTAGGCTCTGCCGGCCGGGGTGGCCGGCGGTTCTAGCCGCTACAGTCTGGAACCGCGCGACCGCTACGGTCGTAGGTTCGAATCCTGCTTCGAGCATGGATGTGTGTGATGTCCTTAGGTTAGTTAGGTTTAAGTAGTTCTAAGTTCTAGGGGACTGATGACCTCAGAAGTTAAGTCCCATAGTGCTCAGAGCCATCTGAATTTGGTTAGGCTCTGTTGTTGATGCCACGCAAATGAGGTAGCAAGTTAAGGTCTACAGTTCTACTTTATCATTTAACACGCATCGTGACGAGGACAGAAAGAATCCAGCTAATTAATTGAAAGTCACTGCCTGTATTCAGTATTTGACAGACAAAGGTGAGAGTCAAGTTTACACTCGCAAGCAGCACACGGAGAACACGAACGTATGGTGAGCATTAAATAAACTGCTCCTTGTTCAATCATTTACACACCGACGAAACAAATAATCTTCGCCGAATTACTGCAGACGCCGGAATCCCCAGTTGCTTGCAAATGACGCAAATAATGGTCAAAACGTCTTACTTTAAGTCCGATGACATCCGTAGGATAGGAGTTTCAATGGACAACCAGGCCTCATTCCCTTGGATCCACCATCAACAAAACCGCGTCCTGGCGCTCTCTCGCAAACACGGCGGGCAGCCAGCTGCAGCACAGCCACAGCGCCCTCTGGCTAGCGTAAGGAAACAGCAGAGCGCGAAGCGGGAATTTCAAAAGGAACGCGCTACAGACACGGAGGAAACACAGAGAACCAACCGTGACATTTCTTCACGGTTCAAGGTGTTTAATTGTGACCCCTCGATCATATCGAATGAGAGTCTCTGCACGCTCAAATATTGCAGGAGTCACAGTTGTGTGCGGAAGATCGGACAGGTTGGCGCGACCTTGTTCCGATCATTCACAGACGATTCGCCGTGCTTTCGTTCACCACCAAGTCTCCATAGGCATTCTTCAAGGGCTTACGAATATCTGCGATGCTCTGGTTTGTCGCCAAAAGAAACGCAGTGACAGCTCTCTGCTTGGAAATCAGCTCCGCTACATACGCCAATTTGAAGGCTACGTACAGTGTCG
Organism: Schistocerca serialis cubense; assembly: GCF_023864345.2. Taxonomy (NCBI): domain Eukaryota; kingdom Metazoa; phylum Arthropoda; class Insecta; order Orthoptera; family Acrididae; genus Schistocerca; species Schistocerca serialis. Next base: position 646,972,869 of record NC_064643.1, read on the forward strand.
CCTCTCGTAGGAACGTGATGAAACTATAGGAGCTGAAGCAGGAATATTCTTCGACGTCTCACAACAAAGTCCGTATTTCTGCAACCGAAATTGGCCGAAAAAGAAAATGTGTTGCATTACTTTTTGAACACCCTTCGTAAATTACCAGTTTCAGTTGCAGTGTGTATCAAGACCAGTGTAGCGCTTCTATCTGCTACACGTGTTATTAATCGTTTCCATCGTTATGCGTCTCAGTATCACCACAGTCCAAGTTAGGCTTCATCCAGTGGGTCCAGTGGGTCATCTGCCCTGGATACGGTTCGCGCCCCAGCTGTTGTTTGCAGCCCGTGGAATTCTGTGAGATGCAGCACAGACATCGGCACGATTTCATCGTCGTTGTTTTCCCGTTTATGTTTATTTAATGTTCTAGGCAGGACTTTGCATTTCGTTCCTCAGCTTCTTCGTTGATTGCCTCGTTTTGTACTTTTGCTACGTACACTTTGTGTGTATGTCTCGGTGTGAAATCTTACGGGACTTAACTGCTAGGGTCATCAGTCCCTAAGCTTACACACTACTTAACCTAAATTATCCTAAGGGCAAACACACACACCCATGCCCGAGGGAAGACTCGAACCTCCGCCGGGACCAGCCGCACTGCAGCGCCTTTAATAGACCTCTCGGCTAATACCGTGCGGCAACAACGTACACTTTGACGACTGCCGCAGTGCAGGAGAGAATTTATTATTGCATCCCCTTATAACGGTAGCATTGCGATCTAAGTGCTGTTCTGTCAAATTCAAATATATACGAGTATAACGATAGTATGTACACGTAGTATTTGTTCTAGTCCTGTCTAACGGCCGCCTACAACACTCACGGTTTCTACTCTTGCAATTACGTTTAGTACTTCAGATGTTAATGTAGCTTCGGTAATTGAAGCACTTGAACACAACTTACCTTATAGTATAGTCTTGGTTGCAGCTTTTCTTTTTCGTCAAACTACTTCGTGCAAGTGATAATAATACTGAAAAACACGGCCGCCAGCCAATATGACGAATGGATTGACGTTATTCAACTAATTCACCCAATTTGGTCTTTACTATATTTTGGTTCTTATTAAAACTTTTTCTCTTTCAATAATTTCTATCACTGAAGGAACAGGCTAATGTGCTTAGATAGATGAATAATGACTGCTTTCAGAATCGGTCACACGCACACACTTAGAAAGTTTTGGTCCATGACAACAACGCCGGAACGACAATAATGCCTACTTACGTTTCTGAAGGTAAGATCAGCAACACTGCCTCTGAAAACATGTATTATACACAAGTAATACTTTTACGTTACTTTTTTTAGTATCGAAATGGTTGCAAAAGGTTTTTTTATATTTGGTTTTTCTCAGTTTTACTGATATAGTTACTTTACGTAATTTCTTGGACAGAAGGTCCCAATAACCAAGTTCACACACTAGGTAGAATTGTTATTTACTTTACGTACTTTCAATGCAATCAACAATTATCCACATTTACTTCAATTGCTCCACTTGAGTGATAATTTAAATTTACTTTGCAAGAAAACACTCAGTTGCGCAATAATGTTTCACACCAGTGGATTCTCAGTTCCATTCTCTTTGGTATTGGAAAGGAACCCTACTTGGAATACTTTAGGTAAAATAAGTAGTTTTGCGTAAAGAAAGCCATTAAATGATTATCGAACAAAACACGCAAAAGCATGTCAACACAGCACGTATGCAGAACAATGGACGGTTAATGTCAGTAGTGTCGTTGTGAGCACAGTTGCTGGAGATTTAGCTGCTTTGAAGGCACGTACTGTTTTGCAACGACGGAGATTATTATTTGTCTTCGTGGCGTCGAATTATGCGACTTATACCATCGCAAATATGAGTCTGGCTTCCCTGGGGATCTGCGTCAGTCTGCGTAATGGATGCCTTAGACCATTTCACATCCAGGAACCAACACTCGTTGCAGACGTAATTTTACAGTGGTGGAAATATTTATTGCATCACCATGAATTACTTCGTCTTTCTGTCTTTTGCAGCAGTTTGCTTCGGGTTATACTAGTCCCATTGTTGCTAAACGTTGTTGACATATTCTTGCCTTAATTATCTCACTTCTTCACGCATGTTTTCCAACAATACACAACTCTTTGTAGTTGTCGTTTGGTTTTACAATGAAACCAGTGTTATACTGCAGTTTTGAGTTGAGACTTTGCAGTGAGAATATGGGTGGTCAGTCGAATTAACACCAGAAAAGAAAACTGCTATACTTGCTTATTCGTCTGTTGGTCTTAGCATCAGAGAGATGGCCTCTAAGACAGGATTTAATCAGTCTACGATTTCGAGGTTACTAAAAGATACAGGGAAAAAGGAAATGTTGATCGTGAGAAAGGAAGAGGTTGGAAAAGGGCGTCTAGTGCCAAACAGGACAGGGTATTGAAAAGGCTTTCACTCAACGATCGTCGCCTGTCATCAACTGAACTAAAGCAAGACTGGGAAGAAATGTGCGACATCTCAGTAGCCAGTAGAACTGTAAAAAATAGACTGCTGGAGGCTGGACTCTCACCCCGTCGTCCTAGAAGGAAGCCTTTATTGACGAAGATAATTCGACAACAGTGACTACATTAGGCAAAGGCACATGCGACTTGGACACCAGAGATGTGGATCAAAGTAATCTTTTCAGACGAGTCCAAATTTAATCTGCATGGCTCAGATGGAAAAGTGTTCGTGCTTCGAAGAAAAGGTGAAGAGTTTTTACTATCATGCATAACACATACAGTCAAACACCCACAAGGACAGATGGTCTGGGGGTGCATTTCCAGTCACGGAGTAGGTCGTCTGGACTTCATCAATGGTACCGTCAACACAGATGCCTACATAAGCATACCTGGAAGGAAGCTTATGCCAACCGTTAGAGACAAGTTGGGAGATGTTTCCAACTGCATTTTTCAGGATGACTCGTCTCCTTGCCATAGAGCTTTGAAGGTGAGTCATATGACTAAAATTTGTACCAAACAGGAAGCAGATTACCTTCTTGGTTAATTATCAGGTACTTCTACAGTTCAAGTAAAATCTCTCCTTCACAAAATGGGGTTCGAGTGTTAGAGTGGCCTGGAAACAGCCCTGATCTCAATCCTATTGAGAACTGTTGGAAGGTTATGGGAAATGCTATCACCAAAAAGAAGCCGCAGAATAAACGGGAGCTGTTGGAGACCCTTGTGTGTATGTGGTTTCATGAACTGAGTGAGGAGTACATTAAAAAGTTAATTCTTTCAATGCCTTCACGATGCCAAGCGGTGATGAAGGCACATGGTGGAGCAACAAAGTATTAAATGCAACATGCTCAATGTGTTCATATGAGACAATACAAACACTAAAATCCACGAGTGTTATGTTACAACATTAATATGCAGTGTTTCTTTCGACATTAGTATTCATATTTCAAAATAGCAAACAGAATAACTGACATATCCACTTACACCCAATTTTCAAGAAAGTGTTAAATTATAAAAAACAAACATTTTTATACAAACAAAACTTAAGAATAAAAACGAATTGACAAAAATCATTGTATATATTCATTTCTGATAGAAATCAAGAGAAATCAGGCAAATTTAGCTCAGTTATTCAATGATTGTAACAAACATTGTTAATTGTTAAGAGGTGATGCAATAAATATTTTCATCACTGTATATCTCCTCTAAAGCGTTGCAAACTTGTACCTTAGCATTTACCCTTCACTCACATCTATTAAGCGGTTGCTTTGTTTAAACAATACTGCGAAGTACAGCGCGCATCAGCTTTCGTCACCTGCCTCAACAGCGACTTGCGCTTGTCTGGCTCACTCCACTTCTCCCCTCTCCTACCTGCTTCTGTTAGCAGCAAAAACTCTCCACCTTTTGTGACCTTCCAGAACGTTGGTAAATCCCTACTGGTTTTCACCTATATTGAAATTCAGCCCTGAGCTGGTGCTGACTTCATTTTACAAACAATTATACATAGTTAAATAAAAGATACTTATTCTTACTTACATAACATTGTAAACATTTGTTAATTACATATAAAGATTAAACTCCACATAGTCAAAGAACATTGTCTTCTGCAGACACTCTTATACCCTGCATACTCTACAAATCTCTTTCTTTGCTTCATTAGTGCAAAGTCTCTCGACTCTAGAGAGGTCGATAGTGTTACACCCTTCCCACTGGTTTTTCCAGCAAGGTGGCGTAATCGGTCCAAAATTCGTAGTCGCATTTGGTTCCTGCAGTTCCACAACAGCTATTTGCACTATTCTCCAATGCCGCTGTTCTCTCTTTCATTAACTGATTTACTCTTAGTACAGGGTGATTCAAAAAGAATACCACAACTTTAAAAATGTGTATTTAATGAAAGAAACATAATATAACCTTCTGTTATACATCATTACAAAGAGTATTTAAAAAGGTTTTTTTTTTCACTCAAAAACAAGTTCAGAGATGTTCAATATGGCCCCCTCCAGACACTCGAGCAATATCAACCCGATACTCCAACTCGTTCCACACTCTCTGTAGCATATCAGGCGTAACAGTTTGGATAGCTGCTGTTATTTCTCGTTTCAAATCATCAATGGTGGCTGGGAGAGGTGGCCGAAACACCATATCCTTAACATACCCCCATAAGAAAAAATCGCAGGGGGTAAGATCGGGGCTTCTTGGAGGCCAGTGATGAAGTGCTCTGTCACAGGCTGCCTAGCGGCCGATCCATCGCCTCGGGTAGTTGACGTTCAGGTTTCATAACTAACCTTTTTCGTAGGACTCTCCATACAGTTGATTGTGGAATTTGCAGCTCTCTGCTAGCTCTGCGAGTCGATTTTCCTGGGCTGCGAACAAATGCTTGCTGGATGCGTGCTACATTTTCATCACTCGTTCTCGGCCGTCCAGAACTTTTCCCTTTGCACAAACACCCATTCTCTGTAAACTGTTTATACCAACGTTTAATACACCACCTATCAGGAGGTTTAACACCATACTTCGTTCGAAATGCACGCTGAACAACTGTCGTCGATTCACTTCTGCCGTACTCAATAACACAAAAAGCTTTCTGTTGAGCGGTCGCCATCTTAGCATCAACTGACGCTGACGCCTAGTCAACAGCGCCTCAAGCGAACAAATGTACAACTAAATGAAACTTTATAGCTCCCTTAATTCGCCGACAGATAGTGCTTAGCTCTGCCTTTTGTCGTTGCAGAGTTTTAAATTCCAAAAGTTGTGGTATTCTTTTTGAATCACCCTGTATTTGCTACGAAATTCCGGCACATTGCTCTAAGCCAATAGTTCCACTAACGCTTGCTGCCATCCCCACCATGTCTTCCACTTCCGTAGACACATTCTGGTGTTCCTCATCACACGTGTCATCACCGACGCTGGTTCCTTCCAGGTCGGTTGGTTTACTTTTATTATCAGTTTTATTGCTAGTCGGAGATCGATTTCGTAACTTCCTCATTCACAATTCTCCAACTTCCAGATACTGATATACCCATAGTAGCGCCACACTACCCTGACGGTACAATTGTGTGTGTCATTGCTCATGGTTGATTTTTTTCAATAGGAAATTTGCACAGGACGTCTATGGCCACAATTTTTCTGTAGGTGTTCTATTGACTTGCTTGTGCAACACGTGCATACGCCATATGACCACATACAGACTCTTAAGAGGGCATGTCCTTTTGTGACTCTACTTCAGCTATACGGTTGTCACTGACCTTGTCACGCCAAAATTTTGCTGGTCACACTTCTCTGATAACGTAAACTATACAGGTATAAATCCAGCATTTCTCTAGCCTTCGAATGGCACCCCGAATGGTGAATTACAGACCCAACAATACATCGCAAGCCAAGACTTGCGTATGTCGTAGATACCTTCCAATCGCCGGCCGCGGTGGTCTAGCGGTTCAGGCGCTCAGTCCGGAACCGCGGGACTGCTACGGTCGCAGGTTCGAATCCTGCCTCGGGCATGGATGTGTGTGATGTCCTTAGGTTAGTTAGGTTTAAGTAGTTCTAAGTTCTAGGGGACTGATGACCACAGATGTAAAGTCCCATAGTGCTCAGAGCCATTTGAACCATTTTGAACCTTCCAATACCCTTCATTGCGCGATAACAACGGTGAAGTCACTGATGGCAGTGCCACTAAATCAGAGTTATTAAACACGGTTTTCCGAAACTCCTTCACCAAAGAAGACGAAGTAAATATTCCTGAATTCCATTCAAGAACAACTGCCAAGATGAGAAACATAGAAGTAGATATCCTCGGAAGTAACGAAGCAGCTTAAACCACTTAATAAAGGCAAGGCCTCCGGTCCAGATAATATACCAGTCAGGCTCCTCTCAGAATACGCTGATAAAATAGCTCCATATTCAGCAATTATATACAACCACTCACTCACCGAAAGATCCGTACCTAAAGATTGGAAAATTGCTCAAGTCGCACCAATACCCAAAAAGGGAAGTAGGAGTAATCCGCTGAATTACAGGCCTATATCACTAACGTCGATTTGCACTAGGGTTTAGGAACATATACTGTATTCGAACATTATGAAATACCTCGAGGAAAACGATTTATTGACACATAGCGCGGTTTCAGAAAATATCGTTCTTGTGAAACACAACTAGCTCTTTAGACTCTTGAAGTAATAAGTGCTATCGACAGGGGATGTCAAATTGATTCCATATTTTTAGATTTCCAGAAAGCTTTCGACACCGTTCCTCACAAGCGTCTTCTAACCAAACTGCGTGCCTACAGAGTATCGCCTCAGTTGTGCGACTGGATTCGTGATTTGCTGTCAGAAAGGTCACAGTTCGTAGTAATAGACGGAAAGTCATCGAGTAAAACAGAAGTAATATCCGGCGTTCCCCAAGGAAGTGTTATAGGCTCTCTGTTGTTCCTGATCTATATTAACGACATAGGAGACAATCTGAGTAGCCGTCTTAGATTGTTTGCAGATGATGCTGTCATTTACCGTCTTGTAAAGTCATCAGATGATCAAAACGACTTGCAAAATGATTTAGATAAGATATCTATATGGTGCGAAAAGTGGCAATTGACCCTGAATAAGGAAAAGTGTGAAGTTATTCACATGAGTACTAAAAGAAATCAGCTAAATTTCAATTACGCGATAAGTCACACAAATCTGGAGGCTGTAAATTCAACTAAATACTTAGGGATTACAATTACAAATAACCTAAATTGGAACGATCACATAGATAATATTGTGGGTAGAGCAAACCAAAGACTGCGATTCATTGGCAGAACACTTAGTCGGTGCCTCAGGTCTACTAAAGTGACTGCTTACACCACGCTTGTCCGCCCTAATCTGAAGTACTGCTGTGCGGTGTGGGATCCGCATCAGGTGTGTCTGACGGATGACATCGAAAAAGTACACAGAAGGGCAGCTCGTTTTGTATTATCGCGAAATAGGGGAGATAGTGTCACAGACATGATACGTGAACTGGAGTGGCAATCATTAAAACAAAGGCGTTTTTCGGTGCGACGGGATCTTCTCATGAAATTTCAATCACCATTTTTCTCCTCCGATTGCGAAAACATTCTTTGGCACCCTCCTACATAGGGAGAAAAGATCATCACGATAAAAAAATAAAGAAATCAGGGTTCGCACAGAAAAATTTAAGTGCTCATTTTTCGTTCGAGAGTGGAACGGTGGAGAGACCGCTTGAAGGTGGTTCATTGAACGCTCTGCCAGGCACTTTATTGTGAACAGCAGAGTAATCACGTAGATGTAGATGTAGATACTGTGGTAATGGAACCGTGATTCTACTTAAATTTTACGCTACCACTGGTGTTCCTCACTGTTCGCTCTAAAATGTCGTATATTTTGCTTATACACAATTCCAGCATTGTCAGTGTGAATACCTATCAGTTCCTCATCAAGCAACTTTACATCACTAGTTATCCATTTCCGAATAGCGAGGGGGAGAGGTATCCCTGTGTTCCATTCAAAACTAAATTTCAGGATTGTTGTATTCTCATTCCTGTTTTATTATTGAGTAACTGTTTTACAAAATGTGCTTCTATAACTGCTGTCTAACGTTTAAGAAACCACATATCACACAATGGGAACTGAAATTAGCGCAGCAAAACAAGCAGAATAAAAAGAATCATACCTTAATCATTTTAATACGACACACCCGTTTGTACCAACTGGGCAACGAAGAGATTTGTCGTACATGTGAACAAAGTGTACTAAGATTGCCATTCCTTGATGTACCATTTACTGCTCGATATGTGTATAGAAGGAAATTTTATTACAGGCATTTTTATATTGCTAATATGCAATATGAAATCCTAATGCGCCCGTTTATCTTCGCCCTGTCTTGAAGAGGCTCGTGTAGCACAAAAGTTTCCCTATTGAAGACAACCAGCCAGAGATTAGAGCTGACGTTGTCTTCCGGAACACACAGTTAACTGGGGCCACGGACAATGGAACAATAGCGGCAGTCAGACAGTGCACTGATTCACTCCACTGCGTTCAGTGATCTGTCTCTCCACAAAGTCTCAGCGCCGTGAAGAGGGGAGAAACACTCCACACGAATTTCTACCCAGTTTTGCTATTGACACTCCATTGTAATATGTCTTCATTCTTCAGCATTGACTGAAAAGAGGAGAGAATACCAACCAGAAACTCGCCTTAAAAAAATAACAAAGAAAGAAACGATAATGTGAGTCGAACTACCTTAGGCGAAGTAGCAGAAGTAAGTGGAATCCTCAACAATATTATCGCAATTATTAAGGCTTTATATGGTCGGACTAGAATGAAAATACAAGACGGAACAGCTTACATTAAAACAATTAAAGAAGCCAGAGAAAGGTACAGTTTATCATAGCCACAATTAATTCATACAGGGCGACAATTATTGAACTGTATGAATAAAACGTAAATTAGTTACATACTACGGCGTGCACATACTTTATTCAACATGTTAACGTCACTGCAGGTATTCGGATTTAGGTTCTGACGTGTTCGATATGCCTGCCATCATTGACAATCCATCATTGACAATGATGTGGCGCAGACGAATAGCGAAATTCTGCGTGACCCGCTGAAGTGTCAGAACATCGATGATGTCGATGACCTCCTGAATAACTGTTTTCAGCTCATCAATGGTTTTGGGGTTATTGCTGCACACCTTATCCTTAATACAGCCCCACAAAAAGGAGCCGCATGTGTTCAGATCCGGGTAATATGGTGGCCACTCGAGGTCCATGGCAGTGCCTCTGGTACCCCAGAGCCACAATGCGGTCCCCAAAGTACTCCTCCACGACATCAAACTCTCCTGCTTCGATGGAGTCGAGCTCCGTCTTGCATGAACCACATCTTGTCGAAATCAGGGTCACATTAGATAATGAGGATGAAATCATCTTCCAAAACCTTCACGTACCGTTCGGTAGTCACTGTGTCATCACCGATTATTCCGTAGCTGGACATTGCGCACCACAAAGTCAGCCGTTGAAGATGAAGAGATTTCTCGATCTCGATCACAACTATATTGTGATCCGAATCTATATCTGCTCCTTGGTGCGCCTTACAATCCAGTATCTGATTCCGGAATCTCTGCCTGGCCATAATGCAATCTAGCTGAAATCTTCCCCTATCCCCTGGCCTTTCACATGTATACTTCCTCCTCTTGTGATTATTGAACAAAGTATTCGCTATTAGTAGCTGAAATGTATTGCAGAACTCTATTAGTCTTTCTCCTCTCTCATTCGGAGTACCTAGCCCATATTCTCGTAACCCCCTACTTGTTTCCCTATAACCGCATTCAAATGCTTCATGATTATTAGATTTTCATCTCCTTTTACGGACTGAATTACTCGTTCAATATCCTCATATACTTTCTGTATCTCTTCATCATCAACTTGCGACGTCAGCATATACAGGGTGAGGCAGCTAAATCAAAACTCCCGTTGTATCTCTCTTGAATATATCACATTTCATGTTTGTACTATTTTTTATATCAGAGATATGAGGCCAACTTTGGTTTTTTTAATGGAACCCTATGTTAAATTTTAGCGTAACATGATGGGCTTAAAAAGACGGTTTCAAACATGTGTGTATCTTAATATTTAGGCGAATAGTTTTTGAGACACAGATATGGTCTCGTATCGTGTTCGTCCTTCGAAGCGTCGTTGTCCAATGCGATCTTCCCTGTTGCGTAGAGTACATGGTAAACATCGCGAGTCCGTCCTTACACAGACACGCCCATTTACCCGACAATAATAATACATACTGCGACATTTTGCCCAAAAATTAACTGATGATGTCGCGCAAATATTATTCAGTTATCTGACAACTGTGATACCAAAATAGTAGACAACATACGGTATTAAAATACTACACGATTTTAATACATCTTAAGTAACAGAAATACAAATATAAATGAGGAGGCCCTTATTATGCAAAATACATACTGTACATGATACAAAACTTTAATGAAGCATGTGCCCAAATGCTTCCCCCTCTGCTGCAATGCACATTTGTAGTCGCCGTTCGAATGATTTGTGAACGGCTGCGAGGGTGTCACGAAAGATATGAGCGCACGCTTCGATGATACGTTGCTTCATATCGTCTGGTGTAGTTGGTATTTGGACATACACTTTATGTTTGATTGCTCCCCACAGAAAAAAATCAATAGGGGTCAAATCAGGAGACTGTGCTGGCCACTTCACTTCATCACCTCGTCCTATCCAACAATCGGGGAACTTTTCATTTAACAGCTCTGTAGCCACACGGGAAGAGTGAGCAGGACAGCCGTCATGTAGGAACCATATGCACTCAGCTAAATGGGCAGAACGTTTCGCAGGAACTGTGCGTAATTATTGCCATTTAGTATACCCGGAATGACGTACGGGCCCACAATGACATTTCTGACGATGCCGCACCACACGTTAACACTGCACGGTTGCTGATGCTGTACCTGTCGAAGCGAGTGAGGGTTCTCTATTGACCAGTAACGCATATTACGCAAAGTCACATTACCGTGGTTGGTGAAAGCTGCTTCATCAGTAAAAAGCACCCGTTGAAAAAACGTTGGATCATCTTGTAAGGCGCCGCAGAGCAAACCGGCAAAATTCCTGGCGCCGTTCGAAATCCACACCGGAGAGTGCTTCATGTAATGAGAGGTGAAACAGGCTAAATCTATCTCGGTGCAATATCCGTAGAACACTTCCCTGATTTATACCACATCCCGGAGGCGATACGTCGCGACGAAACAGTAGAGTCGTTATGCGCCAACGCTAGAACGCCCTCTTCATGTATCTCGCCAGTTGCAGATTCTGCCTTGTCCTCTGTATGGCGTTCCATGATTCCGATTCAAGTAGTTTCTTGCAAACACGTGCAAGAAGCTGGCGCGCAGGACATTCACGATCAGGATACAGCTCTCCGCATCGCTTTATTGCTCTAACAGCATTTCTTCTGCTTTCACCATACACTAGAAGCATATCTAGCTTTTCTTCGTTGGTGTACATGTCTGCTCCAAGAAACTGTGACGGAAATGCGATGTCTCATTACCCCAGCAGCACATTTATACCCTTCTCTCCAGCTACCTCGCGCGTCACCTTGCGGCGTTATCGAGAAGCAGGAAAACAACGCCTTCCCTGTTAAGTTCCTCAGTGGTCAACAGGAAAGGTCGCATTGGACAACGCCGCTTCGAAGGACGCATACGATACGGGAACATATCTGTGTCTCAAAAACTATTCGCCTTAATTAAAATTATATTTTAAATGGCTCTGAGCACTATGGGACTTAACATCTGAGGTCATCAGTCCCCTAGAACTTAGAACTACTTAAACCTAACTAACCTAAGGACATCACACACATCCATGCCCGAGGCAGGATTCGAACCTGCGACCGGAGCGGTCACGTGGTTCCAGACTGAAGCGCCTAGAACTGCTCAGTCACACCGGCCGGCTTCGACTTAATATTCACATATTTGGAACCGTCTTTTTAAGCCCATCATGTTACGCTAAAATTTAACATAGAGTTCCATTTAAAAAAAAACAAAGATGGCCTCTTATCTCTGTAATAAAAAATAGCACAAACATGAAATGTGATGTATTCAAGTAGCCCCTGTCCCTACAATTCACTGTCCAAACGGCATCTTTGTATCTATTACGGTTGGGGAGTTACAAAGGGTGTTATGACTTAGCTGCCTCACCCTGTATACCTGAACTATTGTTGTAGGTGTCGGTTTGCTGTCGTTTCTAATGTAACAACCCTGTCATTGAACTGTTCGTAGTAACTCACTCCCTGTCCTATCTTTCTATTCATAACGAAACCTACTCCAGTTACACCATTTTCTGCTACTGTTGCTACTTCCTTATACTCATGTGACCAGAAAAACTTGTCTTCTTTCCATTCCACTTCATGGTCCCCACTATTTCTTTATTGAGCCTTAGCATTTCCTTTTTCATATTTTCTACCTTCCCTACCACATTCAAACTTCTGACATTCCACGCCCCGTCTCGTAGAATATTATTCTTGCATTGCTTATTCAATGTGTTTCTCGTGATCCCCTCCCGGGGACCCAAATGAGGGATTAGTCCGGAACCTTTTGACACTGGAGAGATCATCGTGACACTTTTTCACTTACGGGATACATGTCTTGTGGATACACATTATTTGTCTTTAATTCAGTGGTTTCATTGTCGTCTGTATCCTTATCATTGCTGATTCATCCGCCTTTAGGAGTTGTTTCCCACCCCAAGGGCAAGACAATGCCCTGCACCTCTGTCCGCACCTTCGCCATTGGCTGAATGAGGAGTGACTTCTTCTGCCAGAAGTCTTCGGCCGCCATTGCTGTTGATTTTTATTCAAATTTTTATTCAAATTTTACCCTCGCAAGACTAATTCTAGAGATACACTACTGGACATTAAAATTGCTACACCACGAAGATGTCGTGCTACAGACGCGAAATTTAACCTAAAGGAAGAAGATGCTGTGATATGCAAATGATTAGCTCTTCAGAGCGTTCACACAAGGTTGGCGCCGGACGCGACACCTACAACGAGCTGACATGAGGAAAGTTTCCAACCGATTTCTCATACGCAAACAGCAGTTGACCAGCGTTGCCTGGTGAAACGTTGTTGTGATGCCTGGTGTAAGGAGGAGAAATGCGTACCATCACGTTTCCGACTTTGATACAGGTCGGACTGTAGCCTATCGCAACTGCGGTTTATCGTATCGCAACATTACTGCTCGCGTTGGTCGAGATCCAATGACTGTTAGCAAAATACGGAACGCCGTGCTGAATCCCAACGGCCTCGTATCACTAGCAGTCGAGATGTCAGGCATCTTATCCGCATGGCTGTAACGGATCGTGCAGCCACGTCTCGATCCCTGAGTCAACAGATGGGGACGTTTGCAAGACAAAAACCATCTGCAAGAACAGTTCGACGACGTTTACAGCATCATTGCCGGCCGGCGTGGCCGAGCGGTTATAGGCGCTACAGTCTGGAACCGCGCGTCCGGTGCGGTCGCAGGTTCGAATCCTGCCTTGGGCATGGATGTGTGTGATGTCCCTAGGTTAGTTAGGTTTTAGTAGTTCTAAGTCCTAGGGGACTGATGACATCAGGAGTTAAGTCCCATAGTGCTCAGAGCCATTTGAACCATTTGAACCAGCAGCATGGACTATCAGCTCGGAGACCATGGCTGCGGTTACCCTTGACGCTGCATCACAGACAGGAGCGCCTGCGATGGTGTACTCAACGAAGAACCTGGGTGCACGAATGGCAAAACGTCATTTTTTCGGATGAATCCAGGTTCTATAATTGCGTAGGCTTCCGCGGCCAGAGTCAGTCAACATAAAAGTTTTCTGGGTTTGGTACCACGTCATAATACACTCCTGGAAATGGAAAAAAGAACACATTGACACCGGTGTGTCAGACCCACCATACTTGCTCCGGACACTGCGAGAGGGCTGTACAAGCAATGATCACACGCACGGCACAGCGGACACACCAGGAACCGCGGTGTTGGCCGTCGAATGGCGCTAGCTGCGCAGTATTTGTGCACCGCCGCCGTCAGTGTCAGCCAGTTTGCCGTGGCATACGGAGCTCCATCGCAGTCTTTAACACTGGTAGCATGCCGCGACAGCGTGGACGTGAACCGTATGTGCAGCTGATGGACTTTGAGCGAGGGCGTATAGTGGGCATGCGGGAGGCTGGGTGGACGTACCGCCGAATTGCTCAACACGTGGGGCGTGAGGTCTCCACAGTACATCGATGTTGTCGCCAGTGGTCGGCGGAAGGTGCACGTGCCGTCGACCTGGGACCGGACCGCAGCGACGCACGGATGCACGCCAAGACCGTAGGATCCTACGCAGCGCCGTAGGGGACCGCACCGCCACTTCCCAGCAAATTAGGGGTATCGGCGAGGACCATTCGCAACCGTCTCCATGAAGCTGGGCTACGGTCCCGCACACCGTTAGGCCGTCTTCCACTCACGCCCCAACATCGTGCAGCCCGCCTCCAGTGGTGTCGCGACAGGCGTGAATGGAGGGACGGGACAAATGGAGACGTGTCGTCTTCAGCGATGAGAGTCGCTTCTGCCTTGGTGCCAATGATGGTCGTATGCGTGTTTGGCGCCGTGCAGGTGAGCGCCACAATCAGGACTGCATACGACCGAGGCACACAGGGCCAACACCCGGTATCATGGTGTGGGGAGCGATCTCCTACACTGGCCGTACACCACTGGTGATCGTCGAGGGGACACTGAATAGTGCACGGTACATCCAAACCGTCATCGAACCCATCGTTCTACCATTCCTAGACCGGCAAGGGAACTTGCTGTTCCAACAGGACAATGCACGTCCGCATGTATCCCGTGCCACCCAACGTGCTCTAGAAGGTGTAAGTCAACTACCCTGGCCGGCAAGATCTCCGGATCTATCCCCCATTGAGCATGTTTGGGACTGGATGAAGCGTCGTCTCACGCGGTCTGCACGTCCAGCACGAACGCTGGTCCAACTGAGGCGCCAGGTGGAAATGGCATGGCAAGCCGTTCCACAGGACTACATCCAGCATCTCTACGATCGTCTCCATGGGAGAATAGCAGCCTGCATTGCTGCGAAAGGTGGATATACACTGTACTAGTGCCGACATTGTGCATGCTCTGTTGCCTGTGTCTATGTGCCTGTGGTTCTGTCAGTGTTATAATGTGATGTATCTGACCCCAGGAATGTGTCAATAAAGTTTCCCCTTCCTGGGACAATGAATTCACGGTGTTCTTATTTCAATTTCCAGGAGTGTATAAAAACTACTGCTGCTATTGAAAAGCCAACGTTTCGGCCACGATTGCAGCGGCCTTCTTCTGGGACCCAGAAGAAGGCCGCTGCAATCGTGGCCGAAACGTTGGCTTTTCTATAGCAGCAGTAGTTTTTACATTATGACGCGGTACCAAACCCAGAAAACTTTTCTGTCGACAATCCAGGTTCTGTTTACAGCATCATGATGGTCGCATCCGTATTTGGCGACATCGCGGTGAACGCACATTGGAAGCGTGTATTCGTCATCGCCATACTGGCGTATCACCCGGCGTGATGGTATGGGGTGCCATTGGTTACACGTCTCGGTCACCTCTTGTTCTCATTGACAGCACTTTGAACAGTGGACGTTACATTTCAGCTGTGTTACGACCCGATCCCTGCGAAACCCTACATTTTAGCAGGTTAATGCACGACCGCATGTTGCAGGTCCTTTACGCGCCTTTCTGGATACAGAAAATGTTCGACTGCTGCCCTGGCCAGCACATTCTCCAGATCTCTCACCAATTGAAAACCTCTGGTCAATGGTGGCCCAGCAACTGGCTCGTCACAATACGTCTGTCACTACTCTTGATGAACTGTGGTATCGTGCTGAAGCTGCGTGGGCAGCTGTACCTGTACACGCCATCCAAGCTCTGTTTGACTCAATGCCCAGGCGTATCAAGGCCGTTATTACGGCCAGAGGTGGTTGTTCTGGGTACTGATTTCTCAGGATCTATGCACCCAAATTGCGTGAAAATGTAATCACATGTCAGTTCTAGTATAATATATTTGTCCAATGAATACCCTTTTATCATGTGCATTTCTTCTTGGTGTAGCAATTTTAATGGCCAGTAGTGTATTATGTTGTTATACAGGGCGGAGCGCGGTAAATTGCGTTTTTAGAAATCACGTTGTAGTGGCAATGTTGGTCGAATAGAAGGGAGAGTGGGCGTGGTTTATAGTGACCGAAGGGAGGTTCGTATTCAGTTGTTGTTCAGCTGCGATAATGCACTGGACACGCGAGGAGCGCTCATTTTGTGTTGAAGTGTATTTCTCGAATTCCCACTCTATCATTGCAGTGCGGCGTGCTTTTCGTTTGCGAAAAACACTCGGTTGTCTTCCAGGACGGCAATCAATTTTAAATTTGAAAAATTTATTCATATCAACAGGGGACGCGTCATCTGTAAGCACAGGACCTGAAAGAGGTGTTACAACACCACAAAATGTCGAACGAGTCAGAGCAGCAGTACTGTAATCTCCGAAAGGCTCAACTCGGAAACACGCACTTCATCTCGCCATTTCAAGATGTTCTCTCCACCGGATTCTTCATAATGAACTGTATTTTCACCCGTATAAAATGTGCGTGGTCCAGCAATTGTCAGAACGGGATTACTTAACACGAAGAACATCTTGTGAAGACATGCTTGCAAACATATCCCTGACGTAAATGTGTTCTTTTCTGATGAGGCACATTTCCACCTCAGTGGGTGTGTAAACAAACAGAATATGTGGTACTGGAGAGACACGAACCTCTGGCAAATTCACCAGAGGCCCCTGCACTCAGATCGCGTCACTGCGTGCTGCGCCATATCGCAAGTAGACATCAGTGGCCCTTACTTTTTCGACGAAAATCGTCGTGCTGTAGCCGTGAATACGGATCGCTACTTCACTATGCTGCAAGAGTTTTTCCAGCCAGCTTTCGAGGCACTGCAGTTACAGGATATCTGGTTTCAACAAACCAGTGCGACTGCACACACAGTGGGCGTTAATTACCACGAATTTTTTGAGCCAAACGTTTCGTGGAAGGCTTATTTCTCGGATGGGGGATCTCAACTGGCCCGCACGATCACCGGACTTAGCCCCATGCGATTTTTTTCTTTGGGGTTACCTGAAGACCCTGGAAGACCTGCAGAACAATATTGAGGCAGAAATTGCAGCAGTACCAGAAGACATGCTAGAAAGAGTGCATGAGGATTTCAGAAAACGATTGGGGTAGTGTGCGGATTGTGAAGGTAGAAATTTGCTGGATATACTGTTGAAACCTTCATCTACATCTACATGGATACTCTGCAAATCACATTCAAGTGCCCGACAGAGGGCTCACCGAACCACCTTCACAATTCTCTATTATTCCAACCTCGTATAGCCCGCGGAAAGAATGAACACCTATATCTTTCCGCACGAGTCTGATTTCCATTATTTTATCGTGGTGATCGTTCCTCCCTATGTAGGTCGGTGTCAACAAAATATTTTCGCATTCGGAGCAGAAAGTTGGAGACTGGAATTTCGTGATAAGATTCCGTCGCAACGAAAAGCGCCTTTCTTTTAATGATTTCCAGCCCAAATCCTGTACCATTTCTGCGACACTCTCTCCCATATTTCGCGATAATACAAAAGTGCTGCCTTTCTTTGATAATACAAAATGTGCTGTCTTTCTTTGAACTTGTTCGATGTACTCCGTCAGTCCTATCTGGTAATTAGAAACTTACATTGCTGTTCAATAAGAGAAAAATAAAAACGTAGGTTTCTAAGCGTTCATTACCTTTTTATTTCATTCCCAAATCAACTATTTGCTGCGCTCCACCCTGTATAAACGGAAAAAACATATGGCCGCTGGTGAAATAGTTTTCCTTTCATATAACAACTGAAACGTCCCCTTAGAAAAATTATAAATTGCTGTGCTGGTAAACTCCTACGTTATTTGATACAGAGACAGCTGAGTAAAACCGAACGTACTCAGACATTTCTGTCTTTACTCATTCTGACCATCAATAAACTGACACAAAATATTTTTAGCGCAACGCAATCTGACTTTCAATAATCCCTACAAAAGAATGGCACTGACTGATAATAACCTATACCTTTCATGAATCACTCACCTCTCAAAACTCTTCGTTACTCGAACTACTGCAATACAGAGAGCGCCAATACTGCCAGCTAAATAAAAGATTCTAACTACTGAAGGCACTAACTACTGATAGGCATAGTTAGCAAATGAAAGATTTTGATACAGAACAAACAATGTGTTGACCTTAATAGTGTTCAAAAGTCATGACATCTTGTCTTACAAATTTACTGTCTCTGTCCAGATCATCCGCTCTCAAAACTCCGCCATCTCACTCCCCACATCTACCACTGCTGGGGGCTCACCTCCAACTGCCCAACGCTACGTGCTGTTCACATCCAACTGCCCAACACTACAAAAGCGAATATTCCAACAACGAGTCCAATCAGCCACAGACTGCACACAGCGCAGTCAGCGATTCTCATACAGAGCGCTACGTGGCGTTACCAACATAAAAACCTAAACAGCCCACTTACACAACACAACACAGGGTCCCTCGCCTGCGGTTAGTTCACGAGCTCATGACAAAAAGCCTCAAGTGAAAGTTGTAAATCCTAATGATGGAGCTTTCGCTCCGATATAGCTATTGGAAATGAAAACGTAAAACACGAGTATTCAGGTAGGCGTACAACATATTCACAAAATATTGCGGCGAGCTGCCTTGCCCTCAGTGTTACGTAGCTGCGGTTAGCGTCACTGGCTGGCATACTGAGGGTCGCCAGTTCAGACCCGACCAGCACCAATTGTTTGTCGTTTAGTATGTATGACATCTGGAAGGTTCTAGAAATTTCTTAAGTATATTATTGTATATTCCGGAATTTTCGATGTTTGTCTAAGAGTTCTGGCTGTACGTTACTGTTCGTAATAAATGTTCCGGCGTACCGACAAGCGACGGCACGAAGATGAAAAACGCAAGATCAGAGAAGGCCGTGAGACGACGTCAGCCAATACTACGCCGACTAGGGCCGCACCACGACAGGAGCGGCCTCTATACGAAGAGAATTAAGCGCCGCTCCTGCCAGCCTAGGCCACACAGTAGAAGATGGACACTAGTAGACCCGGAGTAGAAGAGAGCACTGCGTTAGCCGTTATTAGTGATCCATTAGAACTGTGTGACTAATTTGCATGGACATTGTATATAGTGAAGTACATTGATTAATATTTGCATGTCACCCATCGCTTGTGACACCATTGTAAACCAAGGTTAAGTATATATGAATACGGTATCTGTTCTTTTGGACATGTCTTGCACATCTTGCAGCTCTCGAAGAATAAAAGTACAATGAAATCTAGACCATTAGCTGCTTACAGGCGTTATAAATACCAACGGGGACAGCTGAAAATGTGTGCCCCGACCGGGACTCGAACCCCCGATCTCCTGCTTACATGGGAGACACTCTAACCGACGGGTAGGGCAGGGGTCGACCCCGAGGCCTGGCCATCCCGCCGCCACGCCCAAGCAACGTGTTCGAGGATCAAAGGATCAGGACGAGGATGGAGGATTTATTCATTTCTTTAATTTTTATAACATTTTTAATTTTTGTTTTGTATTGTATCCTGGAAGAAGAGAGCAGTGTGGATATCGACATGATATGGCCACCTATATCTGAAGAGGAATTCAACAGTGCCTTGACTTATCTAAGTAATGGCAAAGCGACAGGCACAGATAACATCACAGCAGAAATACTGAAGGAAATTGGAGAATTAACAAAAGAGTACTTATATAAACTTATTAAAGAGTATTATGAAGATGGAAAAGAACCACCTACAGATTTGCTTAACAGCAAAACGGTAATAATCCCAAAAAAAGGAAATGCTCTGGACTGTGAGAACTATAGAGCTATCTCGTTACTATCCCACACTTCCAAAATAATGTTAAACAAAATAAAAATAGAATAAAAAAGAAAACTGAAGCAAACCTAGGAGAAGACCAGTTTTGTTTCAGATCCGGAAAAGGAACTAGAGAGGCAATACCAGCTCTGAGGATGGTATTAGAAAGACGAATTGGAGTTAATAGGAAAACCTACTTGACCTTTATAGATTTACGAAAAGCATTTGACATGGTTAATTGGAAATTGTTATTCCGAACAATGAAGGAAATAAATCTTGATTGGAGGGACAGAAGATTAATCTGGAACCTGTGTAAAAGGTAGGAAGCAGAGATAGAAGTGAATGGTGCGACGAAGAAAGCAAAAATAAGGAGGGGAGTAAGGCGAGGATGCCCATTATCACCATATTTGTTCAACTTATTGATAAAACCATTGAAAAATTGAAAAAATAACCGAAGTAATTAAAATTAACGGGGAACGAATACACTGTATCCGTTTTGCAGATGATGCAGTAGTACTTGCTGACTCAGTAAGGGAAATGGAGTTTATGTTGCTA
This sequence comes from Schistocerca serialis cubense, assembly GCF_023864345.2. Classification (NCBI taxonomy): domain Eukaryota; kingdom Metazoa; phylum Arthropoda; class Insecta; order Orthoptera; family Acrididae; genus Schistocerca; species Schistocerca serialis. The sequence continues at coordinate 646,993,388 of NC_064643.1, forward strand.
AAATTTGCCAAAATTCTAAGAGAATTTAATCTAAAAATAAATAAGAAGAAAACAAAAGTTATGGTAGTAGGGAAGACAAAAGAAAATGGTAAAGTTAATATTAAACTAGAAGATGATGTTCTAGAGCAGGTTGAGAACTTCTGTTATTTGGGGAGCACAATGGCTGACGACAATAAACGTATCACAGATATAAAGAGAAGAATAGCCTTGGCAAAGCAAGCTCTCCAAAATAAAAGGAATTTACTAACAGACAATCATATAAGCCTAGAAAGTAGGAAAAAGTTTGCCAAAACCTTTGTCTGGAGTGTCTTAACATACGGTTGTGAAGCGTGGACTCTGAGAAAGGCAGAGAAAAAGAGACTGGAAGCAATGCAAATGTGTATATGGAGAAGAATGACGAAAAGAAGCTGGGTAGATAGAAAAAGTAATGAACAGGTCTTAAGAGAAGTGAATAAGAACAGAACGCTGCTAAATTATATAGGAAGAAGAAAATCTAAAATGATAGGGCACATAGTGAGACATAACCAGTTCCTACAGAATGTATTTGAAGGAAAAGTTTTAGGGAAAAAACCAAGAGGCAGGCCAAGAGCAACGGATTTTATTAACATCAAAGAAGATTTGGGGATAAAATCGTATGAAGAATTGAAGAGGATGACCATGGAGAGAGGGACGTGGCTAAGTCGACAAGGCATGGTTTTTAGTTTATGATGATGATGATTGTATTTATGGATTTATTTTTGTTTCGTTACAAAAAAAAGATCCTACAACTGCTGTAGCCGAGCATCCGAGTCGTCTTCTCGCCAGAGTGCAGGGGTTCCCCCGTATTCCGTCCTTAGAGGATCAATATGCTCGAGGATTCTTCTTCATTTTCAGCGTCTCATACCCGGAACGCGCTAGTGAGCAGATGGATCCGCAAGTAATGAACCTAAATAACTTGCGCGAAACGGTTTCTGTACTTCGGGTGCGGCTGAAAGCTGCATGTGTCGTCGTCAGGAGGGACCAAAAGTCGAGTGTTCCCTTGGGAGCACTGCAAAATATGTAACAAAGGGCCGTGCCTTTTAGCCAGTTAACGGCGTTCGTCCTGGTTGATGGAAAGTATACACCGTCGGGGCGCAATATATCATCAGGGGAGATAGACGCCGGCAATCGCCGCAAGAGTAACGCCAGCATGCGCTGCGTCAGTAGCCAGCACTCGCTGGTCGCGGCAGAAGTCAGGCGGTGTGCATCCGAGTCAACGACTGAGCATGTCGGACACAGGGGGTCGTCCGTCAGATGTATGGAATCTCTGACGAGTAGCTAACTTCCCATTCACAACCACGTACCACAATGAACGCGCCGTCGTAGGTAGGAAAGGCGTGTGTACCGCTCGCCACACTGTGTTCCAGGCAGCTTCAGGATGTCTGTGGGCGACCGTATGTATAGGTTGCCGCTGTTGATAGAGGCGAGAATAGTTTTTCGTGCTGGGCATCCGTGTCGTCGGAAGGCCAGACCGTTAGTAGCTGAAGTCAATCAAGAACGCTCTGATGTGGGCGAGTGCCTGTGAAATGTGTCCTACAGAAACCGGGGGATGCAGAGAGTGTGGTGCCACTTCCGCTATCAGGATGCCCGTCAGAGTGGCGTGGGCAGAGGTCCACGTGCGACGCATAGTGTTGAGATAAAGCATTGCGCACGGTTATATACATGAATTAAACCGATACCGCCCGCCCGCTGCGGCAGTGTCAGGGTGGCGTATCAGACTTTAAAAACAAGGCCGGTGCTTACGAAATGTCCATATGCTGCTTGAAATCTGTCGGCCATCGTAGTCGTCAAGGGAAGGACATGCTCAAAATTGTTCAGTTTGGAGACAAGATAGGTGTTGACATAACATGTTCTGAGGAGCATATCCGTGCGACGCAGTTTGTTGTCCTGCAGCAGAGCACGTGACTGGTGTAGGAGCCGGCGGTACGTAGCCGCCGCAGTGCGGCGGACATTGCTAAAGAACTGCACTCCGAAACATTTGAGTACCGGCACCTTGTCAACGGGCACCGCCGTTGCGTGGGAAAGTCCCCCTCCAACGTCTATGTATTTTGTCTTCTTCACGTGAATGACGCTCCCAGCGACCGCCCCGTACTGGCGCAGCCACTGGAGCGCCATATGCATTTCATCCTCTGATCTGGCCAGGAACACCACGTCATCGGCGAATGCACCACAACGAGAGGTCACGTCCCACATGGAAATATCTGTGATTCGCTGCCGTAGACCAGCTACCGCAAATAATATATCCGACAAGGGGCACCCTTGTCGCACTGACCGTCCAACAACAATGTGACCAGACATAACCGTTGGCCATCATGCGGGCGCGCGCTCCGTGGACCAGTCGAAGGACCACCTGTGCAGACTCTGGAGAGAGGCCCATGTGCTGCAAAACTGCGCGTAGGAAGCCGTGGTCGACGCGGTCGAATGAGTGGTCAAAATCGACGGCGACAAGGGCGCCTCGTATTTTGCAGGCCGCCGTCAAAGCAATTACTTCGCGGTGTGCTCCTAACGCTGTATGAATGTTGCTAACACTACCTAAACATGTCTCATTGGTGTGGATGGCATTCCCGATAGCGGTGTGTAGACGCGCGCGGAGGCTGCGGTCGAAGATCTTGTAGTCGTTGTTGAGGAGCGTGAGTGGGCGAAAGTCCTGCCACCTACAACCACCATTCGGTTCAGGTACTAGGATCAAGATGCCGTCTGTGAATTTTGTGGGGGCAGTGAAATCATGGCGGATCAGTTCTTGAAACATTTGGAGCCACTTGCCGGCCATAAGGTCATAAAAAGTGCGGTAGAATTCCAGGAGGAAACCGTCCGGCCCAGGCGATTTGTTCGGTGCCCCACGTACCAAGGCCGATGTCAGCTTGTCGGATGTAACGGGCTACAGCAGAGTATCATCGGGTGCCACGTCCCTAGGGGCGGAAAAATCGTGCTACAGCTCGTCATAATCACGTACGTTTCGCGGATCTTCCGTGTACAAGGTCCCAAGTGTCGGGCGGACGTGTGCGCTATGTCCGTTTGCGTCACTGCGCTGCCTCCTACCTCCGTGTTTACCGCCGTAATGAGCTGACGTTTGCGGTGGCGCCAATGTGATAGACTGAGGCGGTTTCGTTGGGGATGCAGTCTTGCACTCGCGCACGGATGCGGAAACCTTCTAGCTGCTCTGCTCTGATGCGAAGTAGACGAGCTTTGATGCGTTGTACGGACATCTGACTTTCGGGAGACGGCGGTTGCATCGCCAGTTCACATAACTCTGCATAGTAAAATTCCGATGTTGTCCTTTGCCAGTTCGATCTGTCAGGCCTGTAGGCCATCAGGGTCTCTCGGAGTGCAGGTTTGGCACATCCCAGTCACCACAGCATACATGGGCAGGCGCCTGATACATCGACGCCACGTGTCAGTAACTGCTCGCCGACACGCTTCCTCGCGAAGGAGGGAGACGTTCAGCGTCCACGGGCCTCTGCTGCGTCTTGTGAGTTGTCGGGCTAAGGTGACAGTGCAGATATACGCGAGATGATCCGTGAAGGCCGTCGGCCAGAGTTCTGCATTACGGGTTGCTGTGCGGAGGGCACGCGAGACGTATATCCGGTCCAGACGACTGGCAGAGTGGCTGGTAAAGTGTGTACATCCGCACTGGTTTCCATGATGTAAGAGCCATGTGTCGTGGAGCGCGAGGTCACATATCAGTGCTTGTAGAGCGGGGCATGGGGCGTAATGCGGTATCTGGTCCTCGGGCCGCAGAACACTGTCAAAATCGCCGCCCACTATGCAATGGTCCATATTTCCTTGCAAAAGTGGGGCTACCTCCTCCGAATAGAAGACTTGCTGTCACCACGGTGCGAACTACCGGAGGGAGCGTAAACGTTAACGAGGCGGACTGCGCCAAGTGTGAGAGCGATGCCTCGCCCGTTCGGCAACTACGTCACGTCCGTCGCGTCTCTGCCATCTCGGAGAACGATTTGCAGGTATCTTCTGGTGGTTCAGGCGAAGGTCCATACTGGAAAGCACGACGGATATGTTTATCTGTATAGCCATTCTGCTTGAACACAACCTTAAGATGGTCCAATTCTTGTGTCAAGCTTTCTCCATCTGAAATGGCATAAGCTCTTCTCGCCAACGTCCTGCAAATCGGTGGCTTTTCTGCCTTTTGCTGGGAGCATTTCCTCGAAGACAGGAAGAATTCTCAAAAGATACCATATCAAAAGTATTTTTCGTCCGCCAGCCAAGATTAGAGCGCTCCTTGGCTCTGTAAAGGATGACTTGGGTTTGAGGAAGCCCGGTGTGTACAAGATCCCTTGCCACTGTGGGAAGGCCTATATTGGTCAGACAATCCGGACCATTCAGGACCGATGTGTTGAGCATCAGCGGCACACACGGCTGCTTCAACCTGAGAAATCTGCAGTGGCGGAGCACTGTCTCACCGAGGGACACAGAATGCTCTATGACAAGACACAAATGGTTGCCCCTGCATCTCGCTATTGGGACTGTGTTTTAAAAGAATCCATAGAGATTCGTTTATCTGACAATCTTATTAATAGAGACAAGGGTTATCTTTTAAGTAAGACTTGGGACCCGGTGTTATCTGACATTAAAAAACAACGGTCTGTGTTTCGATCGTCGGAACAAAAATTTTTTAAAAAATTTTTAATTTTTGACAGCGATATCTCGATTTCGCCTGTTTCCACCACTGGCGGCGCGGTATGTTTACTGTGTTAGAGGGCAGTTACGGCACCTTCTCGCGCACGCGTTGTGGGTCTTCTGCGGCCTATATAGGGGCCGCAGCTTGCACTAGGAAGTCAGTTCCGGCGAGTTCGTGCACCAGCACTCTCACCTGAAGATGGCGGCCAGATGGACTGCGGAAATATTGTGTCATGAAGACGTTATGATCCGGCTAGTTCGTGCACCAGCACTCTCACCTGAAGATGGCGGCCAGATGGACCGCGGAAATATTGTGTCATGAAGACGTCATGATCCGGCTGCATACCCGAGAAGAATATTATCAAGGTCTATAGTTGTCAACATTATCCCTGTCTCCCTTTTTATAAAGTGGCTTCACAATCGAGTACTTTAATCGGTCAGCATACCGACCACTCCTAAATGAAAAGTTACAGATATGGCTAAGTACTGGGCTAACATACATAGAACAATACTTCAGTATTCTGCTAGATAGCCCATCATATCCATGAGAGTTCTTGGTCTTTAGTGATTTAATTATTAACTCAATCTCCCTCTTGTCAGTATCATGGAGGAGCATTTCAAGTAACAGTCTCGGTACACTTTTTTCCACGAGTGCTATATGATTCCCTGTTGGGACTAGGTTTCTATTTAGTTCACCTGCTATATTCAAAAAGTGATTATTAAATACTGTACATATATGCGACTTATCAGTAACACGGACATTCCCACTACGCACTGATTCTATATCCTCGACCTGTCTCTGCAGACCAGCCACTTCCTTTACGACTAACCATATGGTTTTAAATTTATCCTCAGACTTAGCTATTCTATCTGCATTCCACATACTTTTTGCCTTCCTAATAACTTTTTTAAGCACCTTACAATACTGTTTGTAATGGACTGCTGCATTTAGATTTTGACTGTTTCTAACGTTTTGATATAATTGCCACTTTGTTCTACACGACATTCTTGTCCCTCTAGTCAGCTACCCAGGCTGCCTGTTTGTGCTAGTACCCTGTTTTGAACGTTCTAACGGAAAGCAACTTTCAAAGAGCACGAAAAAGTCTTGAGGAAAGCATTATATTTATCGTCTACTGTATCAGCACTATAAACATCTTGCCACTCTTGATCCTTGATAAGGTTTACAAAGGTCTCTACAGCAACAGGATCAGCTTTCCTAAAAAGTTGATAACTATATTTAACATGTGTTGCAGCAAAAAAAATCTTTTACAGTTAAAATTTGTGCATCATGATCTGAAAGGCCATTCACCTTTTTGCTAACAGAATGCCTTTCTAGTAATGAGGAATGAACAAAAATGCTGTCTATGGTTGTTCTACTGTTCCCTTGCACTCTCGTTGGAAAGAATACGGTTTGCATAAGATTATATGAATTAAGGAGATCTACCAGCCTCCTTTTCCTTGCACAATCATTTATGCAATTAATATTGAAGTCACCACATATAATTAACTATTTGTATTTCCTATAAAGTGAACTAAGAACCTCCTCTAGCTTTAGCAAAAATATTGTGAAATCGGAGTCTGGGGATCTATAAATAACAACAGTTAGAAGTTTAGCTGCACTAAATGTAACCACACCTGCACAACATTCAAACATCTTTTCAGTGCAGTACTTTGAAACATCAATTGACTCAAATTGGATATCGTTTTTCACATACATGGCTACTCCCCCACACTGCAAAGAGCTCCTAGAAAAGCTGCCAGCCAACCTGTATCCTGGTAAAGAAAGCCTCTGAATTATCTCCTCATTTAAGAAGTGTTCAGATATAACATTAATTTCAGAGTCAACGTCTACAAGCAGTTCACTAACTTTATCTCTAATACCTTGTATATTTTGATGAAATATACTAATTCCCTCATTAATCGGATACCTAAGCTTTGTCAGAAGTGGTTTCTTTGTTAGACTTCCCTTAAGCAGGAATACCTATCAGCTGACTTCAGTCTAAAAAAGGTACAGCTCTAACACCCACTACTACAGGAATTTTCCCATGCGTGACCCGACCACCCCCACCTATGCTGTCACCTATAAGCTTTGCCAACCATCCCTTTCCATACCTGTTGAGGTGCAGGCCATGTCTAGTGAAACCCGTCTTGCTGATAGACTCCACCGACACCACTGAAATGTGACTCATGCCTTCTGTCATCAGAGCACCCCCAAGTCTCATGTTATTACGCCTGACGGCTGTATTAAGATGAGGCCGATCGTGACGCTGAAACAGTTCCACGAAATGCACGTTCGTGTTGCCAGTCTGAGTGGCTATCTTTTCCAGATCACCATCTATGTCATACTCCCCATACTGTTACCAGCCCCACCCACAATCACTATCTGATCCTCTTTAGTAAAATCCCTACATAGCCCCCCTATGTTAACAGTCACCTGAGCCAATCATGCATTAGGTTTCACAGTGCTGGTGACCTGGTAATCACTCCCCAACACTTCCTGCAACTGCTGGCCAACACCTCTACCATGAGAACTACCTAACAGCAGAACCTTCTTCTTTCTCTTAGACTTTGCAACTGTCCTAGCCACCGTAACTGCTGAGGTCTGCTGCATACTTCCTACATCTACAGCTACTAGAGATTCCTCTCCACTAGACTCTGACAGTCGGTCATATCTATTGCAAACACCAATACTAAAACTATCTGAAAATCTCCTTCTCCTAGCAGATCTCTTGCCAACAGCCAGCTCCCATTCCCCAACCCCTTTCTCCCTCCTCATCCTATCTATCTCCTCCTGTGCGTTTTTCAACTGCACCTGAAGAGCACAGATCTTACGCTCCTGCTCCTCTATCAACTTACTCTTGCTACATAACCTGCAGTTCCAGGAGAGGATCTCACCAGAATGCCCACTGGCTTCCCCATTGCATTCCCCCCAGTGAAAATACTTCGAACGAGTCTCACACCGCAATCCACTACTCACGAACCTACGGCAAAGCCCACACTTCTCACTCATGGTAAAATGTTACAGTTATTGAAACAAGAAAACTACTTTATCTAAGTTCCGCTACTACAGTAAGAAGATGTTAAAAAACTGACTACAGTAATCACAAACTTGCTCTACAAGGGAAGTAACTACTATTATTGACAGTATTAATCAACAACAGATGAAAATATAACAAAAGACTAACACAGAAAGAAAATCAAACGTCTAATGACACAGTAACGAAACTGAAAGCAGTTCCGAAAAATTTATTCTGAAATTATTTCACCAGAAAACGCCAAGAACACCGGTTGAAGACTACTAAAGTTCCTAAATAAACCACTATACACAAACAATTAATTAGTACTTAGCTTTCGATGCACCGGCAACGGCCTTGCCGCAGTGGATACACGGGTTCCCGTCAGATCACCGAAGGTAAGCGCTGTCGGGGGTGGCCGGCACTTGGATGGGTGACCATCCGGGCCGCCATGTGCTGTTACCATTTTTCGGGGTGCACTCAGCCTCTTGATACCAATTGAGGAGCTACTCGACCGAATAGTAGCGGCTCCGGTCAAAGGAAACCATCATAACGACCCGGAGAGCGGTATGCTGACCACACGCCCCTCCTATCCGCATCCTCATCTGAGGATGACACGGCGGTCGGATGGTCCCGATGGGCCACTTGTGGCCTGAAGACGGAGTGCTTTCGATGCGCCGCTACAGCTGCAACTGGTCAGCGCGGAATGTAAACACAGGTAAGAGGTTAAGTTGTTCGATATGAAACACTCACAAATATCTGGTCACAACACAAGAAAGGCAGAGAGATTGTAGCTTGTCGATATGAGAACGCCATGGGTGGTCGGTGCCGGTACTATAAGGCAATACAACTAAGCAACCACGCACTAGCAGATAAACAACACCTGCAGAGCGCTGCCCGCCGCGGCGAGGCCGTCCGCACAGTATCATGACTCAAAGCCGACTGCCCGATTGAGCCACCGAGGACACTGAGGACAGAATGAGATTTTCACTCTGCAGCGGAGTGTGCGCTGATATGAAACTTCCTGGCAGATTAAAACTGTGTGCCCGACCGAGACTCGAACTCGGGACCTTTGCCTTTCGTGGGCAAGTGCTCTACCACTGAGCTACCGAAGCACGACTCACGCCCGGTACTCACAGATACTGGCAGAAGTAAAGCTGTGAGTGCCGGCCGTGAGTCGTGCATCGGTAGCTCAGTTGGTAGAGCACTTGCCCGCGAAAGGCAAAGGTCCCGAGTTCGAGTCTCGGTCGGGCACACAGTTTTAATCTGCCAGAAAGTTACACAGAGGACAGTGCGACTACAAAGACTTATCTGTGACACGCTCCCCGTGAGACCCACATTTCCGACTTATTGTACAAACACTACATTTGTAGTGCCGCTGACCACTATACTCATTACTCACGGCAGTCAATCTCCCTACTCCCGTAAGAGTTTGAGCAATGTGAGTGTATCCTCACTGAAGAAGACCACTGGCCAGTATATACTGGGTGTTACAAAAAGGTGCGGCCAAACTTTCAGGAAACATTCCTCACACACAAATAAAGAAAAGATGTTATGTGGACATGTGTTCGGAAACGCTTAATTTGCATCTTAGAGCTCATTTTAATTTCGTCAGTATGTACTGTACTTCATCGATTCACCGCCATGATTTCATACGCGATACTCTACCTGTGCTGCTAGAACATGTGCCTTTACAAGAACGACACAACATGTGGTTCATGCACAAGTCTGCCTTCGGCGGTGCTACGGCACGGACGTCTGTTTACGTCCCTGCCGGAGAAGTTCGCGCTCGCGCAGTTGTTTACCTCTTCGGCGTACTCGTGCGTTTAGGCGACTTGATATAGAATGGCACATGCATACCGAAAGTCGACTCTCAAGATTAGTTTTTCGAATGAATATGCGCGACCGAAAGCCTACGAAATAGAACGGTTCCTACGAGACGAAGTTAAACTCGACTACAACGAACTTATCGGAATCCACCTCTCCATAGTGAGCAGTGTCGTTTACGTCAAGCTGATTAACGATGCAGTATGTGACAGAATCATCCGAGATACTAAACATGGACTCAAATTTCGTCACTCTGATGGACATGTTGGAGAAGTCACTATTGATCATGCAGGACTGGGCTTACGAAACATACGTATTTTCGAACTTCCCTTCGAGGTTCCGTCTGACTTGGTCGTTGACGCCTTACGCCCATATGGAAGAGTGCTTAGCCACGTTGAGGAAAAATGGTCCAACTTCACGACTTACCCTGTTCTCAATGGGGTGCGTCAAATCAGAATAGAACTGACACAACATGTACCCTCGTACTTGTTCATCGGCGGATGCAGAGCTATAGTCATATACGATGGACAACCCAAAACATGCTCAGGCTGCGGGAAAGAGGGCCACGTCCGTTCCGAATGTATGCAGCAGAGGATAGTGCAAGTTCCAAACGGCGAACCCGTACCTCCGTCCACGTTGACGCCGCTGCCACTAACGTATGCGGACGCGTTTCGAACGGATCCCATCCCGAAGAATGACCAGCTACAGAATCCTGACAGTTTACGGCAGCCGACTGCGGCAGAGACCGCCTCCAGTGACGAAACGACGCGCACCTCGGCCGCTCCGGCGCCGACGACGCACTTCACCGAGCGGAAAGGATCGGTAGGAGAAATGGAAATTGATCCTGCTGTTGTGCCGACAGCTGCTTTCGTCCCTGAGCACCGGGAGTCACTTCCGCACTCGGATACGGAGGCGCACACGCGCAAACAACGATCGCCGAAGCGCCACAAGAAACGACGACTAGCGCCGTCGGATACCTGCTTACTGCAGTCCACGGCAGACGAACTTGGGTGTAACGTCGATACAGTGCATCCGGATGCGCAACGGGAGGTTCTACCTCCCACACAGCAGTACGACGCGGATCATGCTACACAGGGGTTAAATACAGACACACCGGACGGAAAGCCGACGGAAGGAGTCCCTCCACCCACCGCAGCAACGCCACAGCCTTCGGTTAGCACGGCCGGAGAGACACGACGGGAGCTGGACCTCCAGCACAGGAACTGGGCCGACGAATCCGATACTGACCCCCACACCGACGACGCACCCGCCATGGCGAGTGCTGCGTCCACCGGATGTTAACCGCGCAGAAGATGCAGACTGACGCACGGACAGCATGTCACCGGGCAGCAGCACACAAATTAACATAAGCGTTCATGTGCGCTTTACGCACTGAGGACCAGCGGCAGGCATATCGAACGGCCTCTATTAATATTAATACGATCAGAACGCCTGTCAAATTGCAATTATTACGAGACATGTTGCATGCGTCAGAAGTCGACATCGTTCTGCTGCAGGAAGTATGTGTTGAGAGCTTCCCCGACCTCTATGAGTACGATACGTACATTACACCTACTACCGACGGCGTCAGCGGAACAGCGATACTTCTACGTAGCGGCATAGTAGCCGAGGACGTGGTGTACCTGCCGTCAGCGCGAGGACTGGCGCTCACAGTGCTGGGAGTACGGGTAGTTAACATTTACGCACCGTCGGGGTCAGACAGACGGCGCGACCGATCCCGATTTTACGCAGAGGAGATAGCAACACTATTCTTAGGTCGGTATGAACATGTCTTATTTGGAGGCGACTTCAACTGCGTGCTCGCACCAAAAGATCAACACCCACGTTATACTTCGTGCCCGGAGCTGCGGCAACTCATACAGGACATGAATCTCATTGATACATGGGAGAAGATACATGGCGACAGACGTGGATACACCTACGTCACGAGTCACTCTGCAAGTCGTCTCGATCGCATTTACGTAACACGTCGTCTCGAACCTGCGATCCTCGATGCGAAATTGTGGCCTGTCGCCTTTTCAGATCACATAGCATATATATGCACGGTCTCCCTGAGTCGTCAACAAGTGTGGAGGAGTCGCAGTGTTTGGAAACTGAATACAGCACATCTTAGGGAACCTGAGTGCAGACACTTAGTCGAAGACACTTGGCACGTGTGTGAACGACGCCTCCCGACATATCCGACGACGTTGCAGTGGTGGCTGGAATGCGTTAAGCCTGCATTGCGCCGAGCGTTAAATGCATACGGAAGAGAGCAGATGATGTGGAGGCGACACACGACGGAATTTTATTTCACGATGCTGCGCGAACTTTCTGTACAAGCACCTTCACAGGAGCGTCGTGCCGGTATAAAACGAGCACAGGCCCAAATAATTTCCATAACCCGCCGCCGACTGGAGGGTGTCGCAATCCGTGCAAGGGCCTTTGAACGAGTCCGTGGAGAATCCCCGTCGATGTATCACGTTATCAGAGAAAAACAACGTAGCCGCAGAACCTTAATACAGACGGTCGTACTGCCAGATGGTCGCCGCATGACAACGCAAAAAGACATTGCCAACGCTTTCGTGGAACACTACGGTCATCTCTATCAAGAAGCGGAACACGATCAGGCAGCCTTTCATGAGGTCCGACGAACGCTCTCCGCGTGTCTCGACGAGTCGGCCAACCTGGAGTTAACAGGTGAAATCACAGTTGACGACGTAATGGAAGCGATTGATAAGGGAGCGTCGCACAAATCGCCGGGGCCCGACGGGTTTCCGTTAGAGTTCTATCGTACATTTAAAGATCTCATGATTCCACGATGGACTGCCATGTACTGCGAATTGATGTCTCCCGACGTGACTCTTCCACCCTCCTTCGTGGAAGGAATGATCATCCCCATCCACAAACCATCTGGCGGCACAGGGATACAGGCCTACCGGCCACTGACCCTTCTTAATTGCGACTACAAGATCTACGCCCGGATACTTGCAGCACGCTTTAAACGCGTGATACGCCAAGTGATTTCACTCGACCAAACCCAGCTAGGAGGAGCTAGCAATATACAAACGGCACTCAGCGACTACCGCGATGTTATCGCACTGGCTTCAACATGTCGTCTCCGGGGTGTATTGGTATCGATAGACTTCGATCGCGCATTTGACAGGCTGAGTCATGCTTATCTCACGGACGTGATGACGAAAATGAAGTTTCCGGAAAGTTTTGTCACCGTCGTCATGAGACTACTCCACGGAGCCGCATCCAAAGTGCTCATCAATGGACGCTTGGTGGGGCCCATCACCATCTCACGATCGGTCAGACAAGGGTGCCCGCTGTCAACGATATTGTATGCCATCGCTGTCGAGCCGCTGCTTTGCGGGCTCCGGAATCGACTCCAAGGAATGACGATAAGGCACAACACGTTTATATGCCGAACATACGCAGATGACCTAGTGTTTTTAGCAAGGTCAGGCGACGAGGCAAGAGTGGCCTTGCATTGGATTAATTTGTATTGTATGGCTACGGGAAGTCGCCTGAACATGGCAAAGTCAGGAGCGATGAACATCGGGAGAGGACTCCCGACAGGAAGTGTAGCACCATTACAGCCGATCAACAAGATGAAATGCCTAGGAATTATCTTCACTACAGACGTTCGACGCACGGCGGCACTGAGTTACAGACATCTTCTGCAAACAATTCGTGCGAGTGTCCGAAGTCACAGGTTAAGGGCACTGGATATGATACAACGGGTCACCTTTGCCAACACTTATCTAGCCTCTCGCATCCCCCACCTGGCACAAGTTCTTCCTATGCCGGTGGTGTTGGCCCGCCGAATCCTGGCAGCACTAGGATATTTTGTGAGCACAGGTCTGCTTTTTAAGGTAGGATACGAAACCCTCACCCTTCCTCGTAGTCGTGGAGGTCTTGGACTCGTCCACGTACGCGACCGAGCAGTGGCTATTTATGTAACCACAATGATAAAGATGTGGACACGACACCAGACAAGTCTGACGGGCAGCTTGATAGACGAACTCGCTCCAACTTCGCTTTCGGCTCCGGTAGCGGTGGCTCACATCTCACCATCGCTTGCCCATATGCGAACCTTCTTTGTGGAACACAGTTATGTACATATGGAACTACCGACTACCAGGACGGCGACGGCACGTGATATATATCACATTTTGACTCGACGACGGCCGAATAACGCCGTAGAGCGCCGCCAACCAACAGTTACGTGGTCAGTGGTATGGCGTACAGTGCACCACCCACACCTTGATACGGGAACGCGCGCACTGTGGTATCAGGTGGTAAATGGGAAGTACGTGACTCGTTCCAGGTTGCATAAAATTCATATGGCGGCCGAGCCACTGTGTCCGCAGTGTAATGTTATAGACACTGAGGAGCATCGCCTGATATGCGGTCCTTCGGCGGACGTATGGTGTTTGGTCAAAAAAATGATCGCCTTCCTCCTTCGGGTGGGGCCGCAAACAATAGAACCACGCACACTACTTCTCCCAGATAGGACATATTATCCCCGAACGAAGACAAACGCAGTGACTTGGATTCGAGGTTTGACTGTGCGTTATCTTTTCCGAGACGGCAGTAAGAATGTGCTTGACTTTTGGGCCTTACTACAGGAACATCACTCACAGCTTATGAGACATCCGAGATATCGAACATATTACGCAAATTTTTTAGGGAGTGCCTTGCTTGATCCCCCACCCAGTTGGGGTGTCCCGGGTAGGAGAATGTAATTATTGTCTATAAGTATCAGAACACGAAAGGACCAGGACAGTGGAGAGGATCCACAAACACACGTGAAGACGTACCCGACACCAACGCGAGGTATGACGGGATTAGTGAGGTACGCGCCTAAAAGAGGATCGTAGAACGTTATTGTTTTGTACTGACAGAAAAAGGATATTTTATTTTATTTTTTTCACTATTATGTAACAAAAAAAAAAGGAAGTCCACTTATTTACGTTTCCCAGAAAATTTTATTTTATAATGTTATCGTCTTATATATTTAAAAAAAAATGCTAGAAGCAGTTTATGTTTGTTACTGTTACAAAAAAAAAGTGGAAAATAAAAAAAAAAAAAAGAAAAAAAAAAAAAAAGAAAAAAGTTGGTAGAGCACTTGCCCGCGAAAGGCAAAGGTCCCGAGTTCGAGTCTCGGTCGGGCACACAGTTTTAATCTGCCAGAAAGTTACACAGAGGACAGTGCGACTACAAAGACTTATCTGTGACACGCTCCCCGTGAGACCCACATTTCCGACTTATTGTACAAACACTACATTTGTAGTGCCGCTGACCACTATACTCATTACTCACGGCAGTCAATCTCCCTACTCCCGTAAGAGTTTGAGCAATGTGAGTGTATCCTCACTGAAGAAGACCACTGGCCAGTATATACTGGGTGTTACAAAAAGGTGCGGCCAAACTTTCAGGAAACATTCCTCACACACAAATAAAGAAAAGATGTTATGTGGACATGTGTTCGGAAACGCTTAATTTGCATCTTAGAGCTCATTTTAATTTCGTCAGTATGTACTGTACTTCATCGATTCACCGCCATGATTTCATACGCGATACTCTACCTGTGCTGCTAGAACATGTGCCTTTACAAGAACGACACAACATGTGGTTCATGCACGATGGAGCTCCTGCACATTTCAGTCGAAGTGTTCGTACGCTTCTCAACAACAGATTCGGTGACCGATGGATTGGTAGAGGCGGACCAATTCCATGGCCTCCACGCTCTCCTGACCTCAACCCTCTTGATTTTCATTTATGGAGGCATTTGAAAGCTCTTGTCTACGCAACCCCGGTACCAAATGTAGAGACTTTTCGTGCTCGCATTGTGGACGGCTGTGATACAATACGCCATTCTCCAGGGCTGCATCAGCGCATCAGGGATTCCATGCGACGGAGGGTGGATGCACGTATCCTCGCTAACGGAGGACATTTTGAACATTTCCTGTAACACAGTGTTTGAAGTCACGCTGGTACGTTCTGTTGCTGTGTGTTTCCATTCCATGATTAATGTGATTTGAAGAGAAGTAATAAAATGAGCTCTAACATGGAAAGTAAGCGTTTCCGGACACATGTCCACATAACATATTTTCTTTCTTTGCGTGTGAGGAATGTTTCCTGAAAGTTTGGCCGTACCTTTTTGTAACACCTTGTATACACAGGGAGGTCCATTGATAGTGACCGGGGCAAATATCTCACGAAATAACCATCAAACGAAAAAACTACAAAGAACGAAACTTGTCTAGCTTGAAGAGGGAAACCAGATGGCGCTATGGCTGGCCCGCTAGATGGCGCTGCCATATGTCAAACGGATATAAACTGCGTTTTTTTTAAATAGGAACCCCCATTTTTATTATATATTCGTGTAGTACATAAAGAAATATGAATGTTTTAGTTGGACCACTTTTTTCGCTTTGTGATAGATGGCCCTGTAAGAGTCGTACGTGGTATCACGTGACATTCCGCCAGTGCGGACGGTTTTTGCTTCGCGATATTTTACCCATGTTAAAATGGACCGTTTACCAATTGCGGTAAAGGTCTATATCGTGTTGATGTATGCCTATTACGATCAAAACGCCCAGCGGGCGTGTGCTATGTATACTGCTCCATATCCTGGACGACACCATCCAAGTGTCCGGACCGTTCGACGGATAGTTGCGTTATTTAAGGAAACAGGAAGTATTCAGCCACATGTAAAACGTCAACCACGACCTGCAACAAATGATGATGCCCAAGTAGGTGTTTTAGCTGCTGTCGCGGCTAATCCGCTCATCAGTAGCAGACAAATTGTGCGAGAATCGGGAATCTCAAAAACGTCGATGTTGAGAATGCTACATCAACACGATTGCACCCGTACCATATTTCTATGCACCAGGAATTGCATGGCGACGACTTCGAACGTCGTGTACAGTTCTGCCACTGGGCATAAGAGAAATTACGGGACGATGACAGATTTTTGCCCGCGTTCTATTTAGGAACGAATCGTCATTCATCAATAGCGGTAACGTAAACCGGCATAATATGCACTATTGCGCAACGGAAAATCCACTATGGCTGCGACAAGTGGAACATCAGCGACTTTGGCGGGTTAATGTATCGTGTGGCATTATGGGAGAAAGGATAATTGGCCCCCATTTTATCGATGGCAATCTAAATGGCGCAATGTGTGCTGATTTCCTACGTAATGTTCTACCGATGTTACTACAAGATGTTTCACTGCATGACAGCATGGCGATGTACTTCCAACATGATGGACGTCCGGCACACAGCTGGCGTGCGGTTGAAGCGGTATTGAATAGCATATTTGACGACAGGTGGATTGGTCGTCGAAGCACCACAGCATGGTCCGCACGTTCACCGGATCTGACGTCCCAGGCTTTCTTTCTGTGGGGAAAGTTGTAGGATATTTGCTATCGTGATCCACCGACAACGCCTGACAACATGCGTCAGCGCATTGTCAATGCATGTGCGAACATTACAGAAGGCGAACTACTCGCTGTTGAGAGGAATGTCGTTACACGTATTGCCAAATGCATTGAGGGT